>NC_080607.1:4468916-4775857 GCF_027887145.1 Ammospiza caudacuta
CGAAGGTGTTCCGCATCTCTGCAGGCTCAGCACTCAGCTCCTCACGTCCAGACATCACTCCAGTCTCTCAACTCTTATTTGGCTCGTTGTTTTTGGGGTTTTCTCAGTACATTCGGAGCGGGGGACCCACACAGCATGCTGGTCCTGGAGTCACTTTGCAGAACACCCCCCCCCCCCCCAGGTCTCTTCTCCTCACTGTTCGGGGAAGGTCTCCACCCATTACTGTCTCGGAGCAGGGCCATTACCTCGCCCTAGCCAGGGCTTTTACTAATACAAAAACAACCATTAACAACAACGACCCATAATCACCATAATACCGGCAGCAGCCCAGCAGTAGTGGTAACTTTTTTTCTCACAGAAAAAAATCAACTGAATTTTTGTTCATAACAGTCCCCCCTCTTTTTCTTTGATCGAGCTTAAATTTTAAGCTCGCATGAACTCACAAATTTTGTTTTGAACCTACTATAAATTTCTTGTGAACTTTGGTAATCATGGTTACTTAACTTTGTTACTTTCTTTAGTTTCTTCAGGTTGGTCTGCATGGCAAATACTATTTTACTGAAACAGATAAATAAGCATAGTAAAAAGAGCAATCCTCCAAGTACACACACAGCGGGAAAAACTACTTTTTCCCATACATCTTTTCTGCAAATCTCCAGGTTCTCCCACCCACTGGGATCAAGTGTAGGAGTTTGATCTCGATTATTTACACATGCTAATCTTTTTATTTCGTTTGAAATGTTCCTAATAATTGAATTCTTTATTTTTAATACTGCCTGGAGCCGGATAACTTTGTTTAACATAGATATTGGGATCCGAACTTGGCTTTTACAATTTTGGATTTTCTCCATTTCTATTTCACTTTGCCTGTTTTGTTTCATTCCCAAATCATTATGTATAGGAACTCCCAAACTTGATCCAGTTTCTTTGGGTAATAAGAAAATTGGTTTTATCACTCTAGCAATGCAGCTGCCAGGCCAGTCTCCTGACAATTTGGTGTGTGTTGTGGTATCAGAGATCAAACCTAGGGGTTTAGAGCTCCCCTGAAATGTGTTCCAAAAGGGGTTTATCTCTTTTCCAGTACACTCATATAAATACTTGTAACAAACAATTTTTCTTACCATTTTCACCATTTCTTTGCTTTTTACTAGATCTGCTGAGCTTGTTTCAGCAGCATCACATTCAAAGCACAACCAGGCTTCCCCTATAGGGCACTCGCCTAGGAGTGACTGCCTAAAAGTGGCCGTATTGTATGCTATCCAATACACTCTCTTATTTTTCTGATGAAGGACCAGTTGGGAGGGGTTAACACAATCAGGGTTAGAACTGATGTGGACTCTCAACAAGGAGCTCACTTCCTCCTCATAGAGGGGTTGGTAGTGTTCACTGCACGGCTCAGCTGGGCTCCCCAGAGCACCACCAGCAATCAGAGCCATCATTACTGCCCTTCCCAAGAGTCCGGTATGGGTCATCTTGCACAGCCTGCCCACCCGGCCTTGCCTCTTGGGGAATTTTACTGAGAAGAAGCTTCCAAGCTCTTTAGAGTCCCTTCCACCCGCTTCTCTGGTTAAACCTCTCTTGGTCTGTTCCCTACCAATTTTGGTTTCTCCCCCAGGGGAGTGCTCTGTAGAGGATTAACCTGGAGTCTTTAGAATTAAATTGGGGAACTTAACCAGAATTACTTATTTACAGCCTTAAACTTTTTACCAACATAGTTTACACAGAACAGTTTTGAAACATTTTAAGCAATATTAGAACTCTTGATATCAATTTTTTCCCACACAGTTCAGTCTTTTTGACTCTTCCTTCTGAGAGTCAACTTTAAATCCTTTGGTTCTTTTATCACAGTATACTCAGGTGATTTAGCTTGTGAAGTAGATGAATCTTGTCCAGCGCCGGGGGGTGAGAGTGGTGTGGACTCTGGTCCAATGCCAGAGGGAGAAGCTGATGGTGGATCTGGTCCCGTACCTGGGGGTGAGACCGGCCCTTTTATTCTTGTAATATGAGTCCAACCTTTTTCTTTGGTCCGCACAGCTGAATTTGTGATCAGGAGCACCTGGAAGGGGCCTTCAAATTTAGGCATTAATGTTCCCGTATTCCATTATTTTATCAAAACCCAATCTCCTGGGCTAATGTTGTGAACTTTTGTGTCGAGAGGGAAAGTTTGAGGAAGGTATCCTTTCTTTCTAAGTCCTTCCAGAGTTCTTCCAATTATTTCTAAATACTTTCTGGTAGCTTCTTCCCTTTCCAGATAGTCTCCTGTGCTATAAGGTGTTAACAAGAATGGCAGCCCAAACATCATTTCATAAGGTGAAATTCTTATGTCAGCCCGAGGTCTTGTTCTGATGCGCAATAGCGCTAGGGGCAAACACTTCAGCCAAGTCATTTTTGTTTCTTCAATCAATTTGGTTAACACATTTTTGATAGTTTTGTTCATTCGCTCCACCCTCCCAGAACTCTGGGGGTGCCATGGAGTATGCAACCTCCATTTCATTCCTAAAGCCCCAATTATATTTTGTAATGTTTGGGACACAAAATGTGGACCTCGGTCTGAGTCTATGGTGTTCACCATTCCATATCTGGGGATAATGTTCTCTAGGATTGCTTTTGCTACGACTTGAGCTGTTTCCCTTCTGGTCAGGAAGGCTTCTACCCAGTGTGTGAGATGATCAACTGTAACCAGTAAATATCTCTACCTTTGCACTGGGGGCATCTCAGTGAAATCTATCTGTATGCTTTGGAAGGGTCTCAAGGCTAACTCCCTTCCTCCAGGTGCTACTTTTCTCATAACTTTCTGGTTCGCTTTTTGACAAATGACACACCCTCTTGTAACAGCTTTAGCCAGGCTATATACCCCGATGCATAGGTTATTTCTTAAGAAATGATCACATAGTCCTTGGACTCCCCAGTGAGTTAATTTATGTAGTTCTGTTAGCACTGTCCAAGCCAGTGCTTTATTCAAAAACACCTGTCCATCTGAGGTTAACTACTCTCCCTGTTGTCCTTCATGTAACTTTAAATCTTTTATAGCTTCTAATTCTTCTTCACTAAATACAGGTTCTTCCCCTTTTTCAGGTGTCATTTTTGCCTTTAAAATCTTTACTGGATCCCCTGGTTCTAAAGCTGCTTCTTTGGCTATCTGATCAGCCAGTCTGTTTCCTCTAACTTCAAAACTGTCTCCTCTTTGGTGCCCCTTTATATGGACCACTGCTATTTCTGTAGGTTTCTGTAGAGCTTCTAATACTGATCTAACTAGGTTCTCATGGGCTAGGCTTTTTCCCTTTGAACCTAAATATCCATGTTCCTCCTATATTTTCCCAAATGTGTGAACTGTCCCATACACATATTGGGAGTCCGTATAAATGGTTCCCCGGTCCCCCTCCAGTAAGTGCAGTCCCCTCTTCAGGGCATATATTTCGCAACTTTGGGCTGACCAGTTTGGGGATAGTTTCCCTTTTTCTGCAATTTGTAATGTTTCTCCATCTATAATGGCATAACCTGAAGCTCTTTTTCCATTTACTACCTCGAAGAGCCATCTATAAATAAGCTTCTTCCAGTTGCTAGAGGCTGATCTTCCAAATCTTCTCTTTTGTTTGGAGATAAACCAATTCAAGACAATCATGTTCTAAATTCTCTACAGGCTCTCCCATTAGGAATTGTGCTGGATTGAGGGCATTTGATGTGATAACTTCTAAGTCCTCTGTATTCATTAGTATTATCTCATATTTTAATATTCTAGCATCGGTTAACCACTGCGGAGCCCTCTGTCTCAGTACTGCCTTAAGATCATGAAGAGTATGCACTATAATTTTTCCTTGTAAGGTCAGCTTTTGAGTCTCCTCTATCAGGATTGCGGTTGCTGCTACTGCTTGTATACAAACTGGCCAGCCTCTAGCCACTGGATCTAACAATTTGGATATGTACGCCACAGGTTTCCTGCACCCTCCCCACTCTTGAGTTAATACTCCATAGGCTATACCTCCTTCTGCACTCACAAACAGGTCAAAGCCCTTCCTGAGGTCTGGTAAGCTTAGGACTGGGGCAGAAGACAATTTGTTTTTTAAGTTTTCCAATTGTTGATCATCTTCAGCTGTCCAAATTAGGGGTTCTGGATCCACTAGTTTATTGTACAGAAATTTCACACTCTGTGTGTATTGATCTAACCATAACTTACAATACCCGAACAAGCCCAGGAGTTTTCTCACATCTCTTTTCGTTTTTGGGGCCGGGAGAGCTAAAATACCTGAAATTCTGTCAGGGCTTAATTTCTTATACCCTCCCCCTATTATGTGCCCCAAGTATGTTACTTCTGATTGCACAAATTGTAGTTTCCCTCAGGAAACCTTTAGTCCTTTCTCCCCCAGAAAATTCAAAAGCTTAATACTAGTTTGTCCGACCTGATCTTTTTCCTTTCCTGATACCATCAGGTCATCAACATACTGCAGGACCTGCACTTCTTTTTTAGGGACAAATTGTTCCAACAAACTCTCTAAAGCTTGTCCAAAGAGATTGGGGGATTCAGTGAACCCATGTGGCAATCGGGTCCACCTTAACTGTTGTCTCCTTTTTGTACTCGGGTCCTCCCATTCAAAGGCAAACCAATCCCTACATTCTGTTGCCAGAGGACATGCCCAGAAAGCATCCTTCAAATCTATGACAGTGAACCAAGCATGTTCTCTTGGAATTCTGCTTAGGAGACTATATGGGTTGGGCACAACTGGATGTCTGGCAATGGTTCTTTTGTTGGCTTCCCTCAAATCTTGTACCAAGCCTATATTTCCCTTCAGCTCTTTAAACTGCCAGTATAGGGGTATTATGTGGTGACATGCAGGGTTCTAAAATTCCCTCTTGCAACAGTTGTTCAATTACTATAGCAAGCCCCTTCTTTCCTTCTAGGGAAATCGGATACTGTTTAACCCGTATGGGTGAGGTATCATCCTGCATTTTTATTGTTATCGGTGGAATGTCTAATAAGCCTCTCTTTCCCCCCTCAGCCCATACCTCAGGGTTTATCGCTGCAACATCTCCTTGAGATAGCTTCATCACTTGTACTACCATCCTCCCTTCCCTCGGAACAATCCCAACCCCCAAATGAACTTGCAGATCCCTTCCTAACAAACTTTTTTCTAACTTAGGCAGATAAAGAAAATTAGCTTTACATTGCCTTGAGTTTCCAATTATTATCACTTCTTCAATCACTGATGCTCTAAATGGTTTCCCCTCCGCACCAAATACTTCACAAAATTTTCTCCCAATTTCCATACCTTTTGGTATTTTGTTGAGACAGGACTTATCTGCCCCTGTATCAACCAAAAATTCAAATTCCTCATTTAGGGGTCCCACTTCAAAGTTTACCAAGGGCTCTTCTAGATGTTGCATCGGGTCCCCTATAGTAAAAAGCCCCTGACACCCCTAGTTATCCCCCTTAAGAATCCTTCCTAAATTATCCTGTTCCTTGGCTATTGCCTCATCGAGACTGAGCTTTCTACAAAACCTCCTGACGTGTCCTGCCTCCCCACAGCAATAACACTGTCATCCTCTCAAAGGGACTTGAGGTCTCTCAGTCCTTCGTGCACCTGTCAGTACTGGCCTACCTCTGCCTCCTCCTGGTGGTGGACCCACCCCCCCTGCACTTTCTCTAGCTACAGCAACCATGATCTTAGCCTTGGCCTTTGCTTTTTCTTCCTCCCTCCTTAAATACACCTTCAATGCCTCTCTTAATAACTCATTAATGTCCTTCTCTTGCCAATCTTCCATCTTTTCCAGTTTTCTCCTTATATCAGGCCAAGATTTGGTAACAAATTGGACTTTTAGTAGCATTTGACCTTCTGGGGTGTCTGAGTCTATTCTAGAGTACAACTGGAAGTTCCACCTTAGGCGATTAAGCCAGGCAGCAGGAGCTTCATCTTTCTCCTTGTACCCTCAAATGCCAATTGGGTATTAGTTCCTTTGGGAACTGACTCTTTGATCCCCCGTATTATCAAAGACCTATATTCCCTCATGGCCTTCCTCCCCTCCTCCTGGTTAGGGTTCCAGCTGGCAATTTCTGTTCACCTGTTGGCACCTGGGGTCCTGGACTGTTATCTTTCTCCCAAATTCTTATGCCAGCCGCCCTAATCATCTGGACCTCTTCTGGGGAGAATAATATACTCAGGATGGAATTAATCTCCCCCCAAGTGTAGATATTTGGACCTAGAAATTGATCCACTTGGTTGGCTATGCCCACTGGGTCCTCAACTAAATGCCCCAACTCTTTCTTGAATCCTCTCACCTCAGAAGCAGTTAGGGGAGCATTCACAAAGCCAACACCTCCCGCTACTCCTCCCATAGGAACCTCTCTGAGGGGAAAGAGTCTCTCTGCCTTGGAGGTCTTGGATCTGGTGCTACAGTACGGCCCATCTTCAGATGCCAAACTACTTTGAGGGATATCTGGGTTACCCTGAACGTTCTGCCCATCAGCAGGTGTATTTGCTGATAGCCGTTTACTGGGCAAGGAGGCATTTGTGTCCCAACTAGGAGGAGGTAAAGGGACAGCAACAGGAGGGGGAGAAGAGCCTGAGTGGATATTAAGCGGAGCTGGAGAAGGGGTGGAGAATGCAGCTGGTGGACTAGGTGCTTGTGGTGATGCACAAGGAACTGGAGGAGCTGAAGGGGGTTGTGAGGAAGTGGTTACCGGAGGAGATACTGGGTTTACCATAGGGGAAGCTGAAGAGGTAGAAGGAGGAGTTTGAGCAGGTGATAATGAGATGGCAGCCGGGGGAAGAACCGGACCTGCCATTTGAGGTGGTTGAAGAAGAGGATTATAAGGTGGAGGGGCAGAAGGAGGCAAATAATCCAGGGGGTCCCATCTTTTACTAGTTCTATCATCCCCTCCTTCATTCCCCTCTTTCTTCCTCTGTACCTTACAAATTCACACCCCTTCATCCTCAACAGCACTCTTTACCCAACAAGATACATAGAGTAATTTCTCAGGATCAGTATCTCTTCGAGCTGTCAGATAATTATTTAATAGTTGGCACATCCACTTATCCTTTTTCCCACACCAAGGCCATCCTCCTTGCAACTCTAATTCTGGCCACACTTCCATACAATAATGGATCATTTTCTGTTGAAGTGAGGGGGAGACGACCATCCTTTAATGCATCGAACTCCAATTTATTGATTGATCAGTCACTTGAAATAACAGTGTTAATTAACTTCATGCATATTCCAAAATCCAGGTTTATGATAGGCTAACAGAGAAAACTCTAACCACTCCTTTTGTTTTACAATACCAACAATTGTTTACACAAAACAAAACCAGCGTTCCCACTGTGATATGAAAGGTCCCAAAACTTCCACATCTGTTCCCAGGGTGGCATTTTTTCCCAGAGAGGGTGTTACACTTGTTATGGGAAGACTGCCTGAGAACCTTATTGTTTATACAATGATGCCTGAGAGAGTCTAATTGTTTATAGTAATCAGGCTGGGAACTGCTTTTGGAACTGCTTTGCAACTACCTTTTACTTTTCTCTCAATTGCATGGCTTCATGGCCTTTTTCTTTAAGCCATGCTTGAACTAAACTCCCGACATTTCCCCCCGTCTTTTTCTTTTTGAGAAAGGAGGTTAGTTTGCCACATTTTCTCTATCATCCTACTAACCATCTTCTGGATACAGCTACAGAAACAAGGTAAGATAAGTAAAAGCAATAAGAGTACACCTAATATCCCTATAGCATATTTTACAAGGTTTCTTACCCATGGTCCCAATCCTAAACTTTTAAGCCACTCATCAATTCCCAATCCTTCTTCTTCTTAAGGCTGTTAAGCCCTAATCGTAGTTTTTTTAACTTAGCATGAATAGATACAGAATGATCAGACAAGTTCATGCAACACATCCCTTCAAACTCCTCACACCCATGGCCCCGCGCTAGTAGTAAGAAATCTATGGCAGCTCCATTTTGCAAAACAGTGTAACCAACACTCTGCACATCTGCAGTTAACACATCCAACATCTGTGATGTCTTATTCAATTCACCCTTAGCCCAACACCCTATTTGTTTTGTTAGAGTCATTGCTTTGCTTGCAGCACCCCATGGTAGGAGAGCTGAAACCATCACTTGTTTAAATCTACTCCAGAACAACAGATCTCCTATTTGACTACAGTCTAAGTTATGTAAGCTGCGCCTTTGCCTGCTTGTCTTATGACTTAGTTGCGTTAACACAGATATATTAGGGTGGAATAGTGATAACTTGCCTAAATAACAAGGTCCACCCTGAGGTTGGGCTGGTATTCCATTCCAGGCTCTATCTCCACAAATTAGAAATATTCCTGTAGGTAATTTCTTAGGTGTCATGATATTAGAGCCTTTACATTGATTATAAAGCTGTTTGGACACTATGTCTGGGCTTAGAGATGAATCCAGAGTTGCCCATGTTTGTTTATGCTGATTCATCTTTTGAGAATTAGAGTAATCAAAGCTGAACCATCCACCGTTGGAAGTGCTAGTCATGCTAGCATTTGCACTTCCAAAAAGCTCCAACTCCTCAGGTGGAGAATGCAAAGGAGTATTAAGTGATTGAATTAGCAGACACTGGCGGTAGCCGTCACTCTGACTGGCAGTATACCCTTTTTGTGCAGGCAATTTAATATTTACCATATTGTGCATACATAAGGCACGATTATTAATAAGACTGCAGAATTCTTGAGGAGACCATACTGGCAATGCTGAGACAAAGCGACGACCGATTAATCTGTCTAGCAAGTGTTATTCATACATTATCTCTAGGTTGATTAAACTGTATTACCCTTAATTCTTCAGCTACTACTACACCTAGCAATATAACAAAAGTAAACCTCATTTTTCTGTTTTTACTTTGACCTTCTTTTTCTTATCAGTTTTTAACCTTTAACCCTTTTCAAAATACACTGTACCTCCCACCGATAATAAGCCAAGATTTTCTGCTCATGTGATTCATAAAGATCTAAAGCTGGGGCAGTGTTTAGTCCTGTTTCATTTCGTAGTGCTGAGACAGAGTAAAGATAGAGTAAAGATCCATTCTGAATTAGGTGAAGTGTCTAAGAGAGGTGAAAAGTCTGTGAGGCCAAAGCTGAAGGAAAAACTCGCATGCCGAGACAGCAAGGAGACAGAGAAAGAAAAACAGAAAAGACCACGAGGTCGGATTTGCCCCCGACTTAGAAATTCCTTTGATAAAGAAGAACTGGTGCTAAATGTCACACGGAATGAATATGTATGAACTTATTGTGACACTGTATGCATATGCATTTGGAAGGGGGATAAAAGAAGACCCGAGGTCTTCAGAGGCACGCATGCCTTGTGCATGCCTTGTTGGGGGACTTGCGTCCGGCACGCGTCGTAAAATAAACATACCGGGCTTTACAACTTTTATAAAGTTGTGAGGTTTCTTCTTTTCTCCGCAAAACAGTGCCCACTCCCAATTATGTTCCAAAGTATGTCTATAATTACAGGTATTACACCATAAATGAAAAAGTGACAACTGATCCACCCAAAAGGTCTCATCACAGCCTCCACAACACAGTGTACCCAAGCAGCACAATTTGGGCTGTGACATTCAAGGCAGCTCTCTTTTGCCGGTCCTTTTATATGGAAAGATGATAATGATTCAAGAATGTCAATCAGTTCCCTGTCGTCTGGCAACTGCGTTTTATCCCAAAGGGTTAAAACCACCCCCAGCTGAGCCACAATGTCCGGCCTTATCAGGCATTGCACAGTAGGTGGTAATTGGACTAAGAAAAGAAAGCTGTAAGCTGTTTTCTTTCATGTGAACCTGGAGAGGAGGTGAATGGCAAGTCTGAAAACGATCCTTTCTGTCCTTGAGATTTTCACATCCACCTTTTCCTTGGGTTTCTCAGAAAAGTTCAAAATCAGTTTTACAGTCTGTAATCCTTTAGTCATTTGGCTGAAATGGCATCAGCTGGGCGATTCTCAGTCCTTTGTTGATTTGGAGTGGTGAGAAAGTAGTATGCACTTGAAGCACTTAAAATACTTAACTTGGCAGACTTATTTCCAAATTAACAGAACTTAACTGGCTTCAAAATTCTATGGGCTAACTGTGCTACACTCTTTGCAACATAAGAATAGGCAATTCTAATAACTAAATAGTATTTTCAGCTAGCAAGGTTTCTCTGATGTTCACAACAACACTTTGAACACAAGTCATAAAACAAACGCCTATCGTAAAAGCATAAATCTATCTAACGTCACTTAAACTTAATAGCACTTATACTTAAAATACTTAAAATATTTAAACTTAATAGAACTTAACATTACTTAAACTTATCTTTACTTAAACTTAATAGATTTTTAAATCAACAGAACTTACATGTAAAATCTCTTAATTCTAACAAAACTTAACTATAACAAAACTTAACTGATTTTAAATAACAGACTTATTTGTAAATAATGTAAGATCAAACTTAACAGAATCTAACTTATCTTAAACCTAATATGATTTAACCTTAACACACCTCGAACTTAACAGAAAATAAACTTAACAAACTTAACCTTAATAGTATTTAGCATTTAATTTAACTTAAACTACTTAATAACAGATAAAACTTACTATAGACATAAAATATAGCATTTACTATAACTTGCTTACAGGCCCGATTCTAAAATATTAAGCTAAAATAACTTTGTTCACGTGTTTGCTATAGCATTTCTATATCAAAAAGCACACTCACAACATCTCACTCATACAATCAGTCTAACATATCTTAACATTTTTAAACTTTTCAAAATATAATTCTAGAGTCTGATGTTCCACTGACTGAGCCATCTGGGCTTCTGATGTTAAAGTCTCTGCCAATACAGGTGATTTCAAGACAGCACAACCAATGCTGAGCCAAACCGGCCGAAATTTGGCCCATGCATACAGTACGCTGATTCCTGTTTCAGTCTCTGCCAGGAAGAACAAAAGTGCCTTTAACTTTCCTTGTTTACCGTCACTTGTTTCTTAATTTCAACAGGGATCTTTTCCTTTTGTTGACAAAAGTTACATCCATTAGGCTGTTAGGTCCTAGACCGAAGCATCCATTAGGCTGTTAGGTCATAAACTGAAGCTTTTGCCGGCTGTGGGGGGAGGGAGAAATGCTCCCGCTGCAAAAAGCGCTCCAGTCCCGCGGCACGTGTGTCGGAGCGGGCAAAAACCCCCCCCTGTGCTGGGCTCTTTGTTTACTCGCCGGCAGGCTGACTCCGCTGCAGGCACCACTGCACCCGTGGCGGCTCCCCCCACGGCGGCTTCGCTCTCTCCCGGGGCGGCGCGCCTCGGCTCCCGCGCGGCAGCTCCGCTCTCCCCACCACTGCCTCCGCTCTCCCCGCCGCTACAGCGCAGCATTTCAGGCGGTCGCTCGCCGCGGCTGCTCCCCATGGTGGAGTGCCCGTGCCGAGTTCGGAGTAGCACAGACTCGGAAGCGCCACGAGCTCGGCCGCTGTCTTGCACTCAGAGAGATAGCAAAATAGTGCACCATATATCACTCGCCATGGCCTGCTTAGCTTCTTGGCAGTTCTACCACTCTCTAAAACAGCCTCTGACAATAAATCACCGAATTCACGCAATTCCGTTAACTCGTAAACTGTGTGGGGATTCACAAAGATTCCCCGTTCCAAACCATAAGCCAAAAGACCTTGCAATTCCTTCCATAAGTCTATTCCCTTAATTTGCCTTTTTTGCAAAAACGTAATAAAAAGTTCATATGCAGCTTGCCTTTCCATACCTCTTTTAAGTGAGCACTTTCACTTAGCAGCTTTTTTCCAGGCCTCGGCCGCACGTGTCGGCTGGTCTCATCTATATGGCGCCAGGGCACGGCACGTATCGGCGGCTTTTTTTCCTCCGCTTTGGTTTCGCGCTTATTTGCAGCTCCGGCTGCTTCGGAGCCCGAACCAATCCTCACTTCTCGTGGTGTTCGCAATCCCCGTGGTGTTCGCGATCGTCGTGGTGTCCGCTATCACGTCTGGGTGTCACCATTTGTTGAAGTGAGGGGGAGAACGACCATCCTATAATGCATCGAACTCCAATTTATTGATTGATCAGTCACTTTAAATAACAGTGTTAATTAACTTCATGCATATTCCAAAATCCAGGTTTATGATAGGCTAACAGAGAAAACTCTAACCACTCCTTTTGTTTTACAATACCAACAATTGTTTACACAAAATAAAACCAGTGTTCCCACTGTGATATGAAAGGTTCCCAAAACTTCCACATCTGTTCCCAGGGTGGCATTTTTTCCCAGAGAGGGTGTTTCACTTGTTATGGGAAGACTGCCTGAGAACCTTATTGTTTATACAATGATGCCTGAGAGAGTCTAATTGTTTATAGAAGTCAGACTGGGAACTGCTTTTGGGACTGCTTTGCAACTACCTTTTACTTTTCTCTCAATTGCATGGCTTCATGGCCTTTTTCTTTAAGCCATGTTTGAACTAAACTCCCGACAATTTTCACTTTATCTAATCCTTCCGTGGCCTCTATAGAATCCCATTTTACTAACAGTTCTCCTAAGGGGCTACTGGGAGGTATATCACTCAGTCTCTTGCCGGTCTTTTTACTATTACAACCTCCCATTTTTCAGGTCTCAATAAAAAGGTCCCAAAGGTGCCTCTACTGACTGGGAATTTCAAAAAAAACCTTGTTTGAGGAGCTTCAGCCTCCTCCACTGAACTTCAAATTTCTGCCTGATGCTCAGGACTTTATACTGAAACAACTGCCCGATCTCTTGATTGCCCAACTTTCCCAACGTCAGGTCTTACATCTATTGGGACTTGAACACACGAAGCCTCAGCCTAAGAATCCGGGTCGTGCCTGACTCCCTCAGTCAGGAAAAACAACTGCCTGATTTTTAGTTTGCCTAACCCACCAATTTTTAGGCTTCACCGTATCAGGACTTAAAAGCAAACCAGAGCCTCCTTTGCTGGGGTTTGTGCCTGACTCCTTTGTCAGGACTTACTTTGCCTGCAGGGCTTGTGAGCTACCCAAATCCTTCTCGGGACTGACAAATCTTACTCGAATCCTTCTCGAGACTTACAAATGCTACCCGAATCCTTCTCGGGACTTACAAATCTGCCTGACTTCCCTCTGTCAGGACTTACTTTAGGTGCGTGCCATTCATACACAGTAATTCCCTCCGCACGCCCGGAGGGGGGGGGGCCCTTTATTCCCCCTTGGGAGACGACTCACTCACACTAATTCCACGTGCTTCCCCCTGTTCCCAGCCGGTCCCTTCGCAGGAGTCCGGAAACGCGGTACTAAGGGGTCCACTCTCAGGTCGAGGGTCCGGCTGCCGGCCCTTGTCTCACTCACACACACATGCACATGTCTCCCACTCCCGCCACTGGATTTCTCACCAGTCCAGTGCTCCGGTGCTCCTCTGCATCACTGGTCCTCAGCCGATTCCTCTGGTCCTGGTAGCCAGCTGTCCTGGAGATCCAAGATGGCCAGTCCTGGGTCATCTCTTGGCGTGGCTATCCCGGACGAGCGCCCCAGCTGAAATAAACAGGGCCAGGAGACTTCTTCTCCTTTTAATGTCTTTATTAAAAGTGATCAGCTCAGGATTGGGCAGCTCAGCAGGGCTGCAGTCCCCGTCCTGTCTCCCACGGCGACTCAGAGGAGAAGGATAAGTGCAGCTCTGTCCACTAGGGGCAGGGCTGGGGGATCCAGTCCTCGTGGAAGCCTTTAGGGCGTGGTGTCCCCGTCAGATGTTAGTTCCCTCTGTTCTCTTCTGCCTGCTCCCGGTTTTGGGACGACTCCCATAGTCAGGGCGAGAGGGGCTCTGAAGGTGTTCCGCATCTCTGCAGGCTCAGCACTCAGCTCCTCACGTCCAGACATCACTCCAGTCTCTCAACTCTTATTTGGCTTGTTGTTTTTGGGGTTTTCTCAGTACATTCGGAGCAGGGGACCCACACAGCATGCTGGTCCTGGAGTCACTTTGCATAACCCCTCCCCCTCCAGGTCTCTTCTCCTCACTGTTCGGGGAAGGTCTCCACCCATTACTGTCTCGGAGAAGGGCCATTACCTCGCCCTAGCCAGGGCTTTTACTAATACAAAAACAACCATTAACAACAACGACCCATAATTACCATAATACAGGCAGCAGCCCAGCAGTAGTGGTAACTTTTTTTCTCACAGAAAAAAATCAACTGAATTTTTGTTCATAACAAATACTACAGAAAGATTTATTGATTTGTCTGCGAGACCGAAGTTCGATCATTGAAACCACCACAGCCAAAGAGACAGCGTCGAGCCCGTGATCGGCGCCGGGTGAACACGGATCTGACCCCTCGAGTGTCAGAGTCTCCCTGTTCACGCTTGCTGCTTCGCACGGTGAGATTTTATACAGTTTATTCTGCCCGAGGCAAAGATGGCCAAATTTCCTTTGTGTCTCTTCACATGCATCGCTGTTGCTTTCCATGTGCAGAGGTGGACAAAGGCTGAGTCCAGGTGTGCCATCAGCTTAGGAGGAGCCGTGTATTCAGATGTATCAGGTTGCCTGGCTGACTATCTCGATAGATGCAATCGGCAGGGTGATAATCACTCTTGGGTGGCTCTGGGCAACCCAGCAAACCAGCTAATATCGCCCTGGTATCTTCTACTCTTACCTTAAGGCGTAGATCAGTATCTTAACTTGTGTCTGGGAACTAGTTGAATCTAAATAACACAGCTGCTCCCAGCCGGGGTGGTCAAAAGACATGGTTTGGATTTCACAATATTTTATACCATACATTAATAGCATGAATTATCCCTACCATATATTACATTAGCTTTCAATTGATCATTTATAACAAGCTGGTGCCTCCAAGGAGCAGCCCAACAAAGGACTCCTGGGCTTTTATCCCCTCACAGTCCAAGCTTATGCAAGTCTTGGCTCTTCCTCCCTAGTCCTCAGCTCTTGCATTGTCTGAGCACCTGGCTGGGCCACAAATCCAGCGCCCTTTATTATGCACAGGGTTGGCATTTCCCAGCCTCCCTTGAGGGAGTTCAGTCTGCAGCTGTCACTGCAGCTGCACCACCAGCTCTGGCACTGAATGGATTCATCGAGAGGGGGATGTGGTTTATTGGTGGCCCAGACAGTGGTGAGTTAACAACCAGACTTGATGGTGCCAGAAGGCTTTTCAAACCTCAGTGATTCTGTGATAATTCCATTATTATCTCATCTGTGCCTGTGCTGCAGAACAGCAGTTCAGGACCCCACAAAAGGCAGCTGCATTTGCCCTAATACCACCTCCTCCCCATATGTTTTTGACTGACCTGTGGGGTTTTTTTCTGCAGTTCTCCCAGAAAGTGTTAGTTTCTATTTTTCTCCTGGAAGACACTGAAGAAAAGAGGTGCTGCTGGCAATGTCATGCAAAATTATACACTGAGATGTTGAACATCCAATGTAGCAATAATCCCCATGTGGGCATAGGTGAGGGCTGGGAAGCAGATGGCTCTTTGGCTGTACAGGCAGTCAGGGCTGGAGTTCCTCAGTGCTTTTGGAGTTGTTCAGTCGAGCCAAGTATGCTCAGTGTGGCTCTGGGCCAAGGCTCCAAGAGGATGATGGAGCAGCTGAGGCCCTGGATGGGCCAGCTGACTTCACACTGATACTGAAATTGGCCAGAAATTAGCTATCCCCGCTTCCTTGGCTTTATTTTACACAGTCACACATCTTACCAGGATCCCTTACATGGTTCTTTGGGGTCCATCTTTGTAATATATGTTATAAAATAATTCATGCTTAGGGGAGAATGTATACTATAAAAATTGTAAAATCAGAGTCTCTGACCACAAGCAGCCCAGAGACAAATAACTATGGAATTTCAAAACTCCTGGAAGCAGCAGGAGAACAATGCTTCGTTTACCAATGAAAGAATGTGACCAGTGCAGAGATGGGCTTCCTCTGGAGCCACCAGGAAACACCCAAGGGTGATCATCGCTTGGTAGATACCATCAATCAAGATAACCAAAGTCACCAAGGAACTTATATCTGAATATGCAACTTCCCCTGACACGTCAGCGCCTGCCACTACTCAGGAAACAGCAATTGTCCAGCCCTGCACAGTGAAAGAAACTATCATACATATGTGAGGTTACAAAGGAAATCGGGGCATCTCTGCCTCAGGCATAAAAACTGAATAAAACAGCCCCGTTGGAAGTGGCATTCATGAACAGAGGGAGATCCCCTGTGACAGAGGTCGGATCCAGGTTCACCCAGTGCCGATCCCGGGCTCAATGCTGTCTCTGACTGTGGTTTTTGAGGACCCTATTTTGATCACGGAAATAAAATCATTCACATTTATTAATTTGGATTTCTGTCTGATCATTTATAACAGTCTTCAACTTCTGGTGTCCATTTTAGGTGGCTATTCTTCAACCCCGGCTTTTGGGTAAATGCAATGTTGTTGTTTTGCCTAACTTCTGTTTTGTCAGCCTTGCAGAGCTGAGCTGGCATCCTGCTTGCAATTTGTTGCCTGCTTGACTTCTGTTTGCCTGACTTACATCCTTTATTTGTTTCTCCAAAGCTGTGCTGTTGTGTTCCACTGTCCTTGATAAGAGTAAATGCTGTTCTGTTCTACTGCCCTTATCAACATCAGGAGAGCACAAGTTTCTGTTCATTTCTGAACAAGCAAGATATAGCTGTGAAAGTTCTTGTGCCAGCCTAAATCCCTGACAAAGCTTTGGCTGAATATTCTTTCATTTCAAAATCTGCAGTTTATGTGAGTTGATGCAGGAGATAGTAGTAATGAGGCAACTACTCCCTCCATTCAGGTCTGTAGTTAGAAATACTAAGACAGTATTGAAACAGTATTGTATTTTAATTCAATTAATTATCTTTCAAGATTTATAGAAAAATTAATTGTTCACTACAAAGTGATAAAACTGTCTTAAGCCAACATAACTCTTACCCATCACTTGCATAATGTGCACATTTAGTGCAGCTAAATTGAGTGTTTGCATTCAGAGGAAAGTTGGATTTGGAAAATAACAGCTAGAATTCAGTCTATCTCTGCCAGCCTCTCTACTAACTAATCCAAGTCAGATTTTCCAAAACACTATTGGTTTTTGTTGCAATCAGAGATGTTGGAACATCTCTGCATATTTGCCTTCAGCCCTCTCTGAGGAGGGAATATCTGCCAGAGATACAACTTTGACAAAACTGAGTCCCCATCAAAGCATCTAACAGAGCCGGAAGGCTGCTGGGATTGGTCTGATTCTGCAAGGAGTTTAAAATCTCACCTTTTCCTCTCTGACAGTTCTTGTGACAGCACAGAAAGAAGCATGCCATGTATATGCTGCTTCAGTGCACAGTGAAGGGAGCCTATTCCATTGATGTTCCCACAGGAGACTAATTTGATTGTTGAGGGCTTTCCCAGTTGATGGATGCCTTGTTTCCACTGAGCACCAGGAAGGGCCAATAGGGCTCAGGTTACAGGCAGTGAAGAACCTGGGGATGATTCTGAGAAGACACCTCTGCCTTCTGTTGCAGTAGTCGTGGGAAGAGTGGGGTACAAGCATAGCTATGCCATCCCTGCATCCCCAGGCCTCACCAGGTTTGTTCAGATCTACTGGCCAGTGAGATTCATTTTCCATGCCTTTCCACTTTGATGCAGAGAGCAAAGCTTGCCTGGCAGCTCCTGGCTGGAGCCTGTACTCCTGCAGGGGCTGCCTGCAGCTCTGCTTTGCCAGGATGGATTTCTCCTGCTGGCTCCATCTGTCCAGCATATCTCCAGGCTACACAGGTGATGACTCCTCACTTTCAGTCCCAGCCACGATATGGAGCAGCATGCTACACCATCCAGAAAGCTCCCTGAATGCTGTGCCTTGGCTCATACCAGCTGCTCAAAGAACTGCTACAAAAGGCTGCTCCTCCCCCAAGACAGAGACTGTAATGCTGAGAGCAGGAGGCAATGCTGCTCTCCACAAACCTCATTGCTTTGTATCATGGCCCGTGGTTCACTTGTGTCTTTCTGAGTCTTTCATGAAAGCAGAAGAGTTGAAAGGAGCACTCTTCTTGTTTCATGGGCATGTTGAAAACACCTTCCACACCATCACTGCACATCTGTCATGTTGACCATTTACTGAGGACACTTGAGGGGCAGTGCAGCTCATGGTGTAAGTCGGGCCAGGCTGAGGCTGACTGCTCAGTGCTCTCAAGGCAGACAACTCTGTGTAGGCTGGCTGGTTTGACACAGACCATCTTTGAAGGAACCACACACCTGTCCAGAAGCCAAACACAAAAGATACTTCGGCTTCTTTTCAGCAAAACTTCATTTCTGCCTGAGCTAGACCCTGCTCCAGACACAGCAGCTGGGAACACTGGCTCTGTGTGTGAAAATAGGAGTAGTTCCCTGTCTTTCAGCCTAGAAAATAGACATCAGATTCCTTTTTTCCATTACAAATCCATGCCTTTCCATCAGTAAGCATTTACTTGTTTAGTGATTTCTTTTGGTGTTCACTTCCTTGTAAGTATTAATGGAAACTAAAGCAGTGAAAGCTCAGCATGCCTGAAAGTACATCTCCATGTTAGAGATGTGCAGTGGAAGCAATGGAAAATGTGGGAATGTGACTGATGGAATATATTTTTTCACATATCTTTTTCTGAAAAATCTCGAAGTGGGACAATGCCACCAGGGTTACAATAAAGGGGAAGAAAATCTTCATAAGACACCTGTGGTATTGTCAGGTTCAGAAGAGCAGGCTGAGGAAGCAGCCAAAACATCCAGATTAAAGATATACATATAAATGTGTATGTATGTAAATGAATGGCTAAGATTATACATATGTTATCTATGATATGTTAATGATATATGACTTATATATGTTATATGTAAAATATATATCAAACTGATGTAAATGGATATAGAATTAACTCAGTGCATAGTCCTTGAAACTGAGTAGTTTGGGTTGGAGTTTTGGATTGGAAATATACTCGATGTTTGTAAAATAATTAGTGAATTAAAACATTAATGATAGAAGACATCCTCTTCTATGCACGGTACAGTGTAATAAAAAAACTGATTAAATGCTTACTAAAAAGAAATTTACTTTAGATACAATTTTCTGAAGTTCAGTCACACCTGAGCACTTGCTTCTCTACAGCAGACCTGTGTCACAAATTTTGTCCCTGATGCAGCTGGGCAGGAAACCTCCTGTTTCTCACAGGGCTCAGAGCAGGCTCTGAAGCAGGCAGTTGTGAGCAGTGGTGTCTTTCTGGGCAGGAAGGTTGGGATGAAACTCCCAGCCCTCTGCCCAGCTGGGTGCCAAATGTGGGCAGGGGGACAGCCACACCCCAGGATGAGCCGCTGGACAAGGATGTGATGAAAAATTTCTCTGAGGTGCAAAGTCAAGATAAACTCCATCTCTGTCTGCTAATTATCCAACAGCACTGAGGTTCATGACTAGAAAAAATCCGTAAGGTTTTCAAGAAGACAGATGAAGCCTTTGCAATGCTGTTTACTCCAAAACAGCTTCAGGCAATTCATTGGCTGAGATTTTTCTTTATGTGGAATGAGTCAGCCATAAAATCTGTTTCAAACTGAAGTTAGTAGAAGAAATCTTGAGACAAATTGCTTATAAGAAGAAATTGCTTGCACTAGATCATACTCCTGTGTTGAAGACTAAACAACCATTAGTCATCTACCTGCTTATGCAACCACAGGATAAAATGCCCTTGATAGGAGGGGACAGGGACATGGCAAATGCCATTCCACTTTTCAAAAGGGATTTGAGGAATCACTGATTTTACCGCCTCTGTCAGGCAAACATATGGAAGCTATTCCAGAGAATGTGATTGATAGAAAGATGGAAAAAAAATCTGGTAGAAATAGTGATGAATCATTATGATTTTATAGAGGGGGAAGTGCTTCAGTGTTGAAGCAGAGAGACTGGAGGTCCCCAGTAAGTGAGGGCAGGGCTCCATCTGGGTGCCAGGAGACAGCGGAGTGCCTGGCACAGAGTCCTGTCCCCTCCATCATGCCAGGCTGCTGCTCCCTGGCAGCTGTTCCCACTGCCTGCTCCACAAAAGCAATGGGTGGTGGCATCCTGGGGTGCCCCATGTGCTGCTCGGGAGAATTGTGAGTGGGCAGAGGTGGGGCATGGAGTGATGTCCCCTTACCTGCAGCTGTCAGTACGGAGTCACTGGCCAGTGTTATAGATGAGTAATACGATGACTCGCTCTCACAGTTAGGGGATGAACACTGTGAAAAATGCATGTATTTTATGATTGGGCTTTTCGCAAATATTAAAATGAATATTATATGTGTTGTGTTAGAAAGTAATGCTGTATTAATTCTCTTAAGTACTGTGTTTAATATAGTTTTAGGTTATAAAAATTGTTAAAATAGAAACTATGCTATGTAAGATGCTTTGTTTAACAGAAAGGGCTTGCAGCGAGATAGCAGCCACAGGACACCTTAATCTTTCAGAGAAAAGGAATTTATTGCCTTCTTATCAGAAGAAGCGAACTTCTTCCCGGCTTGGAGGCACTGTTAGGATTAGAAGGAAGAAGATGACAATGACTAGACAGAATCCTGTATTTGAATGGAATTTATGCATCATGTATGAAGTGTATGAATATGCAATGGACTATTGTTCTTAAGGGTTAATCGTTTGTTAGCAGGGGTCCTTTTTCAGGCTTGTGATGCCCAGAAAAAGGCACCCGGATGTCCGTAACTCTTTGTTTTTATTATCTCATATTGTCCTAATTCAATTTGTCCAGATTGTTATTTCTCTAATTGTGTTACTATTCTTTTTAACCATTTTATTACTAATAAACTTTTAAAAATTTTAAAAACAAGTGATAGGCGTTTTTCACAAATACTGTCTGTATGTTAAGAGAAGTTTTATTGATGGATGGTTATGTTATTGTGATCTGTTTTTTGGATGTCCTCTGTTCTCCCCATAGTCCCCTTTTCCCCCTCTGTATTGTTGCCACTGATCAGCCCAGGTCATCAGGGTGTAGAGGGAGGGCAGTTACTCGTGCCCCTTGCTCGGGCCATTTGTGAATAGGGGACACTTGTTGCTAGGGTGGCGTGGCATGACAGCACCCGGCCTCCAATCAAGTTGCAAGAAATTAGTTTCCACCAATGGACGGTGAAGAATAGTTAATTGACAAACTTTGGGAGGGGCCAGGGTTGCCTAGGGCAACCCCCAGGGGTATAAAAAGCAGAGCAGCCATTTTGTGGGTGAGCACATGGCAGGCGGTCACAGGCTCTCAGTGCTCTGCTGTGTTTCCTTATTCAGTCCTTTGTTGTATTTGTTAAGGTTTAATAAACCTTTTAAAATGTAAAGTGAGCAGTCGTTTCTCACACCAGGGAGAAACCAGTGACTCCTGACCAAAGCAACTCAAATGAGATTTGAAAATGAACCCTGAATTTTGAAAGGAGATTTCCAGAGAAAGTTGGAAACTTCTGTTATATACAGTAGAGATAATTCATGCTATAGAAGTAGATATGTATGTGTGTAAAATATTGCAAAGGTCCAAAAGTTATGTTTCTAACCATTCTGGCTGGGAGCGATGTCTTATTCCTATTGTAACCAGTTCCTGGACAGCGTTAAGATGATATCAGATCTGTTACCATATGAATGAATTAGTCCCCAGCTATTATGGGGGATTTCCTCCAGTTCCTGCATTTGGGAGATACCATTGGGACTTTCCTGGAATGGAATGTCTGGAGGAGCACAGGAGACACGAGACATGCACCTGGAACATGACTTGCACCTGGAACTTCATCGCGGTACTCAGAAATTGGTACATGTGAATACAGCCTCTGCCTGGACACTCAGACATTTGGCTTCATCTCTGAGTTCACCTTTGTCTGTTTCTACATCTGTATGGATTCAACTTCACATGCGAAAGAACACAAAGAAATATGCGGTCATCCCTGCCCCAGGCAGAATAAGCTCTATATAAGCTGGCTGCTGGAAGCACTCGGGGTGAACTCCTGGGGAAACGCTGTCACTCTGTCACTGGACCCGAGTTCACCCAGCGCCTGTGCCTGGGACAGATGCTGCCTTGGCTGTGGTGGTTTTTCCAAAATCCTATATTTTTGTTATCGATCTAATAAATCTTTGTTAATTTTTTCATAAATTTGGCTACAGATTCGATAATTTATAACACTTCCTTTTACTTTCCCAATCTCCATTTGGTTTATGCAATATTTTGTCCCAGATGCTGCTGCCAGCAGTGTAAACCACAACAAGACTTGTCAGAGAGTGTAACTAGTAGAGCAGCATTAATAATATGATTAGTGAATGGGTGACAGTCTCTAGATTGCAAAAAGGCCTTACAACAAAACAAATATTTTCCTTTGCTTCTTTTAATGCTAATGGTCTTCCCTCTGTTGTTGTTCTTTTTGGTTTTTTAAAGCTGTAGTTCCAACCTTGGATTAAGAGAGTTGGCTGAGCACGGCTGCCTTCTACCTTGCCAGTCAGGCTTGTGTTTGGAGACAAACTCTAGGAGAAAAACGCTCTAAAGTTAGTGTTTTTCTCTAAAGAGAGTGGGCTTTAATAATTCCCTTCTGCCAACGAGAGAAATGGATACCAGGGGATGAAAGTGTTAAAAAAAAAAGAAAAGTAAAACTGTTTATTAACAAATCAAGATACCCAAAAAGCACAGGAAAAAAGGAAATGGAACCTTACACCCCGCCCTCACCTCGCTGCCTGTCTTTGTGAGGGGAGGAGAACAGAGCTCACAGCAGCTGAGAACCTGTTGGGTTTCTGGCATGAGTGTTCTCCTCGCAGCAGGCGAAGTTGGTGGAGTTCAATGTCCTTTTTCTGGCTTGGTCTTTCCGAGAGGCCAGAGCTGCCCTGCAGGCTCCCCTGGCTGAAGAAAAAAAAACAAACAAAAAACCCACGCCCCAAACTAAACCAAAACAAAAAAAGCAAAACCAAAACAAGAACCAAAACAAAACAAACAAACAAAACCAACAAAAACACAAAAAAATCAAAACTGAAAACCCAAAAACCAAAACAAGACAAAAACAACAAAAAAAGCTGCCGAAAAGATTTACCAGGGAAAAGCCTCCAGGCCAGGGGAAGGGAAATTAAACAAACAAAAAAACCCAGAAGCTTCTTGCCTAAATTGGTGAAAATTAATCCAGAAAAAAAAGCCAAAAAAGGGCAACGAAGTAACAATCATTGTAGTCCCCAGCCATGCCAGACAGAGCTTGAACAGGGCCCACAGGAGCCCAAGGCTCCCAGCCCAACCCACCAGCTCCAAGGGAAAGCTACAGCAGTCGTTTTCTGGGCATAAAGCAGGAAGTTAGGAAATAAAGCAGCATTATAAAATCACCCCACGACAGTTTCCCAGCACACCATGAAATCCTCTTGAGTCACAGGATGGGAAAACAGCTCGCACAGGTTACTACTGCAAAGTGGTAACTATGAGCAGTTTTAAGATCTGGTGGGCACAGCTGTGGGCAAAGGGAGCTGCCACCCAGTACCAACCCCAGTTTTCTAATTCCCTGGCCTCTTTTCTCCCAACACATGTGGTCTTTTCCTTCAATTCCCCATAAGTATCCCTGTAATATTCCAATCTTGCCTGTAAAAACCCTAGTCTAGTCTTGGATGAAAAAATAGTTTATAGATTTGTCCAGGACTTGTGAGCAATGAATGGGTGACTGTACCATAGTCAGTAGTTCCTGATCCTTCAGCAATGATAACCCTGTTGCTTTGGCTAGTGCCAAATGGTTTACAGCAATTGAGTTGTGTGAAGCCTTTGTCCTATTTCTGCGCATCTGGAATCTCAGTATATTTTTGCCTTCACCTGGGAAAGGAAAAAATTCACATAGACTAGATTCCAACATACCTGGTGGTTGTGTTATAAAATGTGTGGTCCACATAAAAGAAATGTAGAGTTATCAGTTCATAGGTTTACCTGTGCCTAAATATACTCTTCTGACTCATTATCATCCTACACCAAAGGCTCTTGGTATGCACAGAACTATTACCAAGCCCCCTTTCCTGCTCAGTGCAGCCTGAGGTTATGGCCCTGTGAGCCATCAGGCTCCCCTCCGAGTTCTGTGCCCCAGCTCAGTGGTGTGCAAACCCCACCACACAGTTGTCTTGTGGTCCAGCAGCCATGGAGGACCTTTAGAGGGGCCATAGGCCAAAACTTCACATGGGCTAATACTTAGCACTCAGCAAACAAAAGCTGTGGTGAAACCTGGGTAAGCCCCACATAGTTGTGTGAGGCAAAGAAATTATTTTACACATTGCAAACCCTGGGGAATGTGAGGGGTGTCTCCTTGTCGTTCCAAGATGAAATACATCACTCCTGACCCATGTACCAAAATTTCTGCAGAGATGGATCTTCCCTACCAGGTGCTGGAAGACTGCAGGTAAGCAGGCAGCTGGGAGGGGACACAGCCAGGACTGCTGACCCTGACTGGCCAAATGGCATCAAGCTCAGCAATAAAAGCTAAAGGAAACAAGCCAGTGAAGCCCAACTGTTGTCGGTATTGCAGGGTGAAGTGAACTTAGTATGGCACAAGTGCCAAAACCAGTCCAAAGGCCTGTGTATCCTTGGCACAGAGTATGTCAAGGGATGGTAATTCAAGGACCCAATGGGGTACTGTATAGTAAAATCAGGCAACACCAACATCTGGGAATCATTGGCATCCGACTCCAAGGCTTTTGAATGCTGAACACTCGCTTTATTAAAACTATATTATATTACATTACAACTATATTAAAGAGATACATACTATACTATATAGTACGATACTATATGATATATACTATATGATATATACTATATCATACTTACTACTAACTACTGAAGAATACTAAAGAAAACTCATGACTCTCTGCCCGAGAGTCAGGACACAGCTTTTTGTGATTGGCCAAGGAAACAAAACAATCCTCAGCAGAATCCAATTACCAAATTCATTCAGGTAAATAATCTTCCAACACATTCCACATGCGCAAAACAACAGGAGCAGCAAATGAGATAAGAATTGTTTTTTCTTTCTCTGAGGTTCCTCGCTGCGATTCCCAGGAAATATCCTTGGGAAGTTGTGCCTGCTTGCTCTCTCTTAAGAGAGCTGTGGCTACAGTACTGCTGGGTCTTTGATGTAGCTGCTGTTGGTACAGAGAAAATTAGGCAGCTGTCTCTCTTGCCTGGCCTCTTGGAGGATGCCTCTGTTGTGGGGTTGCTGTGAGGCTGAAGAAGAGCAGCTGATGATGGTGGCAATAACCCACAGTCTGACACTCCCTGGTTCCCAGCAATGAGCTGGCTGTCAGCTGGAGAGAAAAGGAGTGATCAGCAGAACCCACTCACTCTTTAACCACTGCCTATGGCCACTGTTAAAATTTGGTGGAGTGGGAAGATAGAAGTGGGCTCTCATCACCTCGACAGTTGCAACACTACCATGTGTTGCTGTCCCAGATGTGCTGGAGCTCCAGTACCAACTAGAGTCCAAGCAGCCCAATGGAATGCCACAATTGATATTGCCCCTCTGTCTATCTCAGTCCTTGGGGCAGCAGAGAGCAAGCCACAGTTTGCTGTTATGTGAAGGGGTATCCAACACATCTGGAATTGACTGTCCTAGGGGTAGAAGCACAGCCTTACCATTTGTCATGGACTTATTCAGGCTGCACTGGAACTGGTTGATGCTCCTGAATGTCTGTATCATGCTGATAACTTCATCATTACAGATGCAGAACAGGGGCTGAGACCAGTTCTCCTCCAGACCTTGATGAGGGGACTTGGGATTTGAAACCACAGGAATCCAACACTGAATACACTGACCAGGAGCAGAGAGTCCCTGAATCTGGCTAGGAGGGTGAAAGGATGACTGCAGTTACTGCACCATGTGGATTCAATTGTTTGCCAATCAGATCCATGGAGTACAGGGCTGCAGGGATATAGAATATGCCCTAATGCCATCAGGATACAAGGCCTTCACCCTTTGGGGCAGTGCTTGCATGGGCCCAGCCCCTTGATGCCCAGCAGTGTCATGTCAGTGTTATAGATGAGTAATGTGCTGGTTGGCTCTCACAATTAAGGTGTGAATATTACACATAGGTTAAGAGAAGTCTTGTAGATGTATAGTTATGGTACTGTAATATGTCCTCCCACAGTCCTCTTTCTCCTCCCCCTTGTATTGTTGTCACAGGATGGCCTCAGTATTTGGGACATTTGGAGAGGGTCAGCTTGTTACTATGGTGCTATGGTGACACCTGACCTCATATCAAGATGTAAGAAAATGATCTCCATGACTGGAAGGGGAGGAAGGAGTCGACAGACAAGACTTTGGGAGGGGCTAACAATATAAAAGGCGGAACATCCACATCCATTTTTCAGAGGAGCATGTGGCGGTTTAGCTCCATGCTCCCAGCACTGTAATTTTTCCTTATTCAGTCTTCTGCTGTATTTTTGTTAAGGTTTAATAAATCTTTAAAATTTTAAAAATGAGCATTGTTTCTCATTGAGAGGAATGACGGATTTGTCTTTACAATCAATCTGTGGATCTGCTGGTAGATAAAACTAGCACTGAGAGATAAAAGAAACAATGGGAAGGATTCCACTGATTGATGAACAGAAAAAGATATTTGCCTTTACAAACTGTAGGATTACTGATAAATACAATTGGATAATGAAAGATGAAAGAAACAATGGGGAAAACCCCTAAATTACATAAAAATTAAAAATTAAAAAGGAGGGGGTGTACATTAGAGGAAAATCTTCGGTATGAGGCATTCTGGGAAGTCTGTACCTCCCAAGTACCTCAGCCACAGGAGAAAGAGAGAAGGGAAATGCAGCTGGGAAATTGAGATAAAAAGGAGTCTGAGTCCTCCAAAAGTTGAGAAACCCCAGGGGGATGACCCATGGCCTCTCTCTTTATTTGAATAAAGTAAAAAAGACTCCTCTGTCTCCTTTTTGGACATAAACCTCTGATGTTTGTGGATTGGTATTTTCTCCCAGATGATTTTGGGGAGTCGTCTGGGAGAAAACCTCGTCTCAGTGACCCTAGGAGATTGTGATAGAGAAACGTGCTCTGATAGAAGTTCAGCAGCTCAAATCAGTTCTCCTGGGACCATTGGGGCGATTGCAGGTCAACACCCCAGGGACAGCAGAGGACTAAATAACGAAAAAGAAGAGGGGGAAAAAAAATTCCCCATGGAAAAATCTGCAGACGAAAATTGTGATTAAAAAATTGCACATGTGTGTGAGAGTCCAAGAGTATGCTTAGAGTGTGTGTGAGACTTGAGAGAGTTACCAGATACAGAGGGGCTCAAGAACACCTGAGGATGCCAGGTGTACAGTTACTGGATTTGGGGGTGCTCAAGAACACCTGGGGACACCAGGTTGAGGGTCACCGGATTTTGAGGGGCTCAAGAATACCTGGGGGTGCCAGGCCGAGGGTCACCGGATTTTGGGGGGCTCAAGAATACCTGGGAGCACCAGGTTGAGGGTTATTGAATTAAAGGGGGTGTTTGACTGTGCTTGCGTGAGCGGCCGGGTCTCAGAAACAGTGTCAGGAGGCCATGTGGGTAGCAGCAAGCTGGGACCTGGCCCAATAACTCCCAACACTCACCGGCCCAGAGGAAGCAGTGGCGGCGCTGCCGAAGGTCAGAGACAGGCTGGGCTGTGCAGGGTCTCGGAGGCCTTAGGTGAGAGCCGTGTGGGTGATGGCCAGTGGGGACCCAGCACAGCAGCTGTAGGCAACTACTAACTGTGCTGGTTTGACCAGGAAATGGGAATTCTGGGATGCTGTAGCCAAACCAATGGGTGCTCAGATTTTAATATTGGCACCTGATGTAGCCAGTGAGGTTCAGACACACCTCTGAGAACACACAGAGGTTAAAAACCAGACCTGCAGCCCTCAGAGGCTCTGGTGGGACTTCGAGGGAAAGAGGTCGGATCTCCCTCCCCCGTTCAGCTGCTGCTGCTGGGCAGAGGAGGGGCAGCCATGTGCTAGGCCTGGGCCTGGACAGAGATGGGGGGTGAGGAGGCCCTTGAGGATGGAAGGGTGGAGGAGCATCAGGCAGCCACCCACCCCCCCTGGAGAGAGAGAGGGAGAGCCAGCATCTGAATTTGATAGCGGCCGGCCCAGGAGGAGAAGGGGGGGGAGTGTGGCGAGAAGGTGCCCGGCAGGGCAGCGTGGGAGTGCCGGAGCTCTTGGACAGGCAGAGACTGAAATTTTTAACCCTTTTCTTGTGTGATTGAAACCTGACGAGGTGAAGGGAGACGACCCATCCTTTGATCAGCATCGAACTACGATTTATTGATCCAACATGCACATTTTATAACCGTGTTAATGTGGTGATTTGACCAGGAAGAAGTGGGAATTCTGGGATGTTGTGGTCAAACCAATGGGTGCTTGGATTTTGATATTGGCACCTGGTGTAGCCAGTGGGTTTTAGGACACACCTCTGAGAACACCCAGGGGTTAAAAGCAGAGCTTCGGCCCTGGGAGGCTCTCTTGGGACTTTGAGGGACGGAGGTCGGATCTCCCTTCCCCCGTCCAGCCGCTGCTGCTGCTGGGCGGGGGAGGGGCAACCATGTGGTAGGCCTGGGCCTGGACAGAGATGGGGGTGAGGAGGCCCTGGAGGATGGAAGGGTGGAGAGCCCCAAGAGACATCGGGCAGCCATTCCCCCCCCCCCCCGCCCCTTGGAGACAGAGAGAGAGAGAGAGAGAGAGAGTGCAGCCTGTGTCGTTATCTTGAAACTCAGTAAACATGTGCTGGCAGCAGGCAGCCTGGCTGAGGAGATGGGGGGGGGGGGGTGCAGCCAGGAGTCCAGCCGCCTGGAGGAGTTTTTAACCCTTTTTGGACAATGAAAACCTTACAGAACATTAACCCTTCCTAGACGAGTGATAAGAGTGGAGGAGGATGAAGGAAATGAACGAGTGATGGAGGTCTGGATCAGAGAGAGAGTGAGAGATATTGAAAGAATGGAGAAGATGGAGTGGCATTTTATGCTGGACTCTTTTGTGTAGCCATGGACAGAGCCATGTTTCCGTGTGATACAGAGACTGAGTCCAGGGGGAGAAATGTCCCAGTGCCAAAGAAGATTCAGTGTGGGTACCCCTCGGCCCCAGGGGGTATATAAAATATGGGGGGGATAGATGTCCCATAGGTGAGGTGGTGAGATACTGTGCTTTTCTGGAACTGGACAAAGCATCCTTAAAAAGACAACCCTGGAAGCAGCCCTGATCCCTGTTTGGTGGTGAGAGCACCGGAACAAGGACGGAAAAGGCCACCACGACACATGGAAGGACTCCCTTTCCTCTTGAGGAACTGAAAGTTTGAGCAATCTAAAGGGTGGTGTTGGACCCAGAACTGGTGATTTTGGAGGATGTATTGTATTGGGAATTTAGGGGGGAGGAGGGGGAGAGTGTTTTTTGTGAGGTTTTCATTTTCCTCGTGTTTTTTTTTCTTTCTTTCTTCTTTTGTGTGTAGTTTAGTAATTGTTTGTGTGTAGCTTAGTTAATAAACTTTTCTTTATGTTTAAGTTGGAGCCTGCTTTGCTTATTCCTGGTCACATCTCACAGCAGACACCGGGGAGAAGGTGTACTCATGAGGGCTCTGGCTTTGCCAGGCCAAAACCATAACAGTTAATTAAGTTCATACATATTGCAAAACCCGAGCTCATCATTGGCTACAGATTACACACCAACCCCTCCTTTTGTTTTCAATACCTGTGGTTTGTTATTGAGACCAAGACTTGTTTTTCTCATCCTGTTGTGAACGGTTCTCAAGGCCTCCATGTTTGTCACTTTGCTTTCCCATACTATCCAAGGACAAGGTATTTACTTGTTATTAAAAAACAAGCCTGAGAACTCTGCTGTTTACAGGAACGTGCTTGAGAATTTGCTGCTTACAGCTGCCTTTTACTTTTCAATCAGCTGTATATGATTATGGCATGTCCGAACAAAACTCTATAAGCCATGTCTGAGCAAAATTCTCCAACAGAGACCTTGCAAATGCTGATTCTCCTGGAGCTGAATGAGAAGAGAGATAAGAGATGAGATAAGAAGGGATAGGCCACGAGGGAAGTGGAGAAGACTCTTGAGTGGGAGGAGAGATGATGGAGTGGCCTTTTGGCTGGACTTTTCTTGTGTGGCCATTTTTTTTTTCCTGTGACACAGAGACTGCATTTAGGGGGAGCAGTGCCTAAGAACCAGGAGGGTTCAGTGTGGGTACCCCTCGGCCCCAGGGGGTGGAAAATTTGGGGGGGACAGATGTCCCGAAGGAGAGACTGTGCCTTTCTTTGGAGTGAGACAAGGCATCCTTGAAAAACAACCCTAGAAGCAGCTCTGGTCCATGCACAGTGGTGAGAGCACTGGGCATGGAAGGAAGGTGTCACAATGGCAAAGGATTTCCGGGCAGTGCTGAGTGACATGGAAACACACGAGGTTTCAACGTGTTTCCAGGGGATGCCTATGGTGCAAGAAGGACTCCTCTCCTCTTCATGAACTGAAGATTGAGTATTCTAAAGGGTGGTGCTGGACTGAGAGTTGGTTATTTGGGGAAATGTATTGCATTGGGAAATTTGGTGGTGGGGGAGGAGGAAAATGCTTTTGTAAGGTTTTCATTTTTTCCTTATGGTTTTTTTTTCTTCTTTTCTTATAGTTTAGTTAATAAAGTTTTCTTTATTTCTAAGCAGGAGCCTGCTTTGCTTATTCCTGGTCACATCTCACAGCAGACACCAGGGAGAGGGTATTCTCATGGGGGCACTGGCATTGTGCCAGGGTCAAACCCTGACACTAACCCAGTGGGCGTGGAGGCGATGGTGGTGGTGCTAGGCGTGGTTCATGTGTGGCACTGCTGAAGATTGGAGGCTGACCCAGTGTCAGGAAAACTATCGCTTGGAGGGTCCTGCAGGCTTTCCCAAGCGGGAACAGCAGATCGGTGTTTCCCGACTGGAGAAACACCAGTGGCACCAGGTCCATTGAGGGGCCCCAGCGGGGACCCAGCACAGTAACTTCCAGTTTTCGCCAACCCAGTCTGAGGGTCAGGTTGTGCGAGGGTCTTATAAACCACAGGCTTCGCTAGCTCAGTGGCAGCAGCACAATTGCTGGGGGTGTCAGAAGCTAGCCTGGTTGTCCTGGGGTCTCAGAGAGTGCGGAGCTCGCTGGCTTGGTGGCACAGGTGTGACCACTGGGGTCAGGAAGTGGCTTGGTTATACCAGGGTCTTGGAAACTGCGGAGGTTGCTGGTGTGGGGGCTTCTCAGTGACTCACCAGAATAAAGCTGAGCGGACGCAGGGAGGGTGCTTGGCCATGCTGGCTTCCCTGCGGCATCCAGCAGCATAAAGCCATGGGGCCGGGGCACTGAAGCCAGCAGTGTTGTCCCTGGCATGGCCAGTTTGGCGGGGAGGGTGTGGTGGCTTGGGGGTGCAGGGAATGGTTGCATATGGCACAACTGGTGATCAGGGCCGCTTAGCTGGGACCTCAGCGCTGTGGGCTCACCTGTACAGGGCTGCACACAGCAACTTGAGTGTGCTGGGAGCAGTGGCATCCAGCAGGGCTGGCCCGGGAGCAGCAGGCTGCAGACACTTCTTTTCAATGTCCACTGGGATGGAGCCACGCGAGTGCAGTGGACCATGTGGTCAGCTTGGCGATTGCTTGCACTGGTGTGCTGGGAACGGGGGCTGGGGGTGCTGAGACGTGGAAGCTTCCCCACGACCTGTCAGCATGAAGCCGCACGAGCAGGGACCACGGGAGCGGCTCGGCAGCTGCTTGCACTGCTGTGCCAAGGGTCCGGGATGCCAAGCCCAGGTGGGAGAGGAGTGGCAGAACTGACCCAGTGGCACAGGGGTCCCTGAACCATACGCAGGTCATTTGCTTTTGTTTTCAAGAAGAAAGTAAAGCTTCTTTCTTTTCCTTCCTTCCTTCCTTCCTTCCTTCCTTCCTTCCTTCCTTCCTTCCTTCCTTCCTTCCTTCCTTCCTTCCTTCCTTCCTTCCTTCCTTCCTTCCTTCCTTCCTTCCTTCCTTCCTTCCTTCCTTCCTTCCTTCCTTCCTTCCTTCCTTCCTTCCTTCCTTCCTTCCTTCCTTCCTTCCTTCCTTCCTTCCTTCCTTCCTTCCTTCCTTCCTTCCTTCCTTCCTTCCTTCCTTCCTCCCTCCCTCCCTCCCTCCCTCCCTCCCTCCCTCCCTCCCTCCCTCCCTCCCTCCCTCCCTCCCTCCCTCCCTCCCTCCCTCTAATTGGGAAGGTGGGCCTTGTAGTTGACTGTCAAGATGGGATGTCCTGCTGCAGCTTGGTTTGAAGAGAGAACCCTGAGTGAACAGGGAAAAAAGAGACAGTAATCTTAACTTTTTTATACATAAATAAAGGTTACATGACAATTGTAAGGTACGTGAGCCTTGTGATAATGCATGGATGTGAACAATGCATATTTTATTATTGGCTTTTTGCAAATATTAAAATGAATATTATATGTGTTATGTTAGAAAGTTATGCTGTATTAATTTTCTTAAGTAGTGTGTTAAATAGAGGTTTAGGGTATAACATAATGTTAAAATAGAAACTATGCTATGTAAGATACTTTTTTTAAAGAGAAGAATGAGGTACTCGTGCTGAGATAGCAGCCACAGGACACCTGAATCTTTCAGAGAAAAAACTTTATTGCTCCCTTATCAGAAGAAATGAACTTCTTCCCGCCTTGCTCAGCCATGAAGATTCCGTTAGGATTCAGAGGAAGAAGCTGACACTGACCAGACAGAATGCTGTGTTTGAATGGAATTTATGCATCATGTATGAGGCGTATGAATATGCAACAGGCTGTTGCTTTTAAGGGTTAATTCTCTGTTAACGGGGGTCGTTTTTAAGGCTTATTTTGCCCAGAAAGAGGTACCAAGATTGTCCATAACTCTTTGTTTTTATTGTCTTGTATTGTCCTAATCCTGCTTGCCAAAATTTTTATTACTATAATATTATTACTATCTTTATAACCATTTTATTACTTTTAAACTTTTAAAATTTTAAAAACAAGTGATTGGTGTTTTTCACAAGGATATCAGAAAAATGAATCTACAAACACCAGAGGTTTATGTCCAAAAAGGAGACAGAGGAGTCCTTTCACAGTATGCGAATAAAGGCAGAGGCCATGGGGCATACACCATGAGGTCTCTTAAAATTGTTAGAGGATAGAGCCTCCTTTTTATCCTAATTTCCCAGCCACATTTCCCTTCTCTCTTTTCCCATTGGCTGAGGTACTTCAGAGGTACAGACTTCCCAAAATGCTTAATACTCCCTTCTAATGTACCCCCCTGTAATGAACAAAACTTCGGTTAATATTTTTTTTGTGAGAAAAAGTTACAAAAAGGCAGCCAGATCACTGTCCCTACCCAAGTTCTGCGTGTTTTGTTATTGTAATCACGGGTCGTTGTGACTAATTGCTCCTTTTGTATTAGCAGAGCCTCGCCCGAGGCTAAGTTGTACCTTTCCCAGAATAGTGAAGACACCTGAGAGGGTGGGGGGGGTTATGCAAAGTGACTCCAAGACCAGAATGCTGTGTGGGTCCCCCGCTCCGAATGTACTGAGAAGACCCCAAAAACAACGAGCCAAATAAGAGTTGAGAGACTTGGAGTGATGTCTGGATGTGATGAGCGGAGTGCTGGGCCTGCAGAGATGCTGGAAACCTTCATTGTTCCTCACCCTGTCTTCGAGAGCCCCCGAGTCAGGTCTGGGAGGAAGCGAGAGTCAGACCGGACTAACATCTGACGGGGACACCACGCCCTAAAGGCTCCCACGAGTGACCGGATCCCCCAGCCCTGCCCCTAGTGGACAGAGCTGCACTTATCCTCCTCCTCTGAGTTGTCCTGGGAGACACGACGGGGACTGCAGCCCTGCCGAGCTGCCCAATCCTGAGCTGATCACTTTTAATAAAGGTATTAAAAGGAGAAGAAGCCTCCTGGCCCTGTTTATTTCAGCTGGGGCGCTCGTCCGGGATAGCCACGCCAAGAGATGACCCAGGACTGGCCATCTTGGATCTCCAGGACAGCTGGCTACCAGGACCAGAGGAATCGGCTCAGGAACCAGCGATGCAGAGGAGCACCGGAGCACTGGACTGGTGAGAAATCCAGTGGCGGGAGTGGGAGACATGTGCATGTGTGTGTGAGTGAGACGAGGGCCGGCAGCCGGACCCTCGACCTGAGAGTGGACCCCTTAGTACCGCGTTTCCGGACTCCTGCGAAGGGACCGGCTGGGAACAGGGGGAAGCACGTGGAATTAGTGTGAGTGAGTCGTCTCCCAAGGGGGAATAAAGGGCCCCCCCCCTCCGGGCGTGCGGAGGGAATTACTGTGTATGAATGGCACGCACCTAAAGTAAGTCCTGACAGAGGGAAGTCAGGCAGATTTGTAAGTCCCGAGAAGGATTCGGGTAGCATTTGTAAGTCTCGAGAAGGATTCGAGTAAGATTTGTCAGTCCCGAGAAGGATTTGGGTAGCTCACAAGCCCTGCAGGCAAAGTAAGTCCTGACAAAGGAGTCAGGCACAAACCCCAGCAAAGGAGGCTCTGGTTTGCTTTTAAGTCCTGATACGGTGAAGCCTAAAAATTGGTGGGTTAGGCAAACTAAAAATCAGGCAGTTGTTTTTCCTGACTGAGGGAGTCAGGCACGACCCGGATTCTTAGGCTGAGGCTTCGTGTGTTCAAGTCCCAATAGATGTAAGACCTGACGTTGGGAAAGTTGGGCAATCAAGAGATCGGGCAGTTGTTTCAGTATAAAGTCCTGAGCATCAGGCAGAAATTTGAAGTTCAGTGGAGGAGGCTGAAGCTCCTCAAACAAGGTTTTTTTTGAAATTCCCAGTCAGTAGAGGCACCTTTGGGACCTTTTTATTGAGACCTGAAAAATGGGAGGTTGTAATAGTAAAAAGACCGGCAAGAGACTGAGTGATATACCTCCCAGTAGTCCCTTAGGAGAACTGTTAGTAAAATCGGATTCTATAGCGGCCACGGAGGGATTAGATAAAGTGAAAATGATCCATTATTGTATGGAAGTGTGGCCAGAATTAGAGTTGCAAGGAGGATGGCCTTGGTGTGGGAAAAAGGATAAGTGGATGTGCCAACTATTAAATAATTATCTGACAGCTCGAAGAGATACTGATCCTGAGCAATTATTGTATCTATCTTGTTGGGTAAAGAGCGCTGTTGAGGATGAAGGGGTGCGAATTTGTAAGGTACAGAGGAAGAAAGAGGGGAATGAAGGAGGGGATGATAGAACTAGTAAAAGATGGGACCCCCTGGATTATTTACCTCCTTCTGCCCCTCCACCTTATAATCCTCTTCTTCAACCACCTCAAATGGCAGGTCCGGTTCTTCCCCCGGCTGCCATCTCATTACCACCTGCTCAAACTCCTCCTTCTACCTCTTCAGCTTCCCCTATGGTAAACCCAGTATCTCCTCCGGTAACCACTTCCTCACAACCCCCTTCAGCTCCTCCAGTTCCTTGTGCATCACCACAAGCACCTAGTCCACCAGCTGCATTCTCCACCCCTTCTCCAGCTCCGCTTAATATCCACTCAGGCTCTTCTCCCCCTCCTGTTGCTGTCCCTTTACCTCCTCCTAGTTGGGACACAAATGCCTCCTTGCCCAGTAAACGGCTATCAGCAAATACACCTGCTGATGGGCAGAACGTTCAGGGTAACCCAGATATCCCTCAAAGTAGTTTGGCATCTGAAGATGGGCCGTACTGTAGCACCAGATCCAAGACCTCCAAGGCAGAGAGACTCTTTCCCCTCAGAGAGGTTCCTATGGGAGGAGTAGCGGGAGGTGTTGGCTTTGTGAATGCTCCCCTAACTGCTTCTGAGGTGAGAGGATTCAAGAAAGAGTTGGGGCATTTAGTTGAGGACCCAGTGGGCATAGCCAACCAAGTGGATCAATTTCTAGGTCCAAATATCTACACTTGGGGGGAGATTAATTCCATCCTGAGTATATTATTCTCCCCAGAAGAGGTCCAGATGATTAGGGCGGCTGGCATAAGAATTTGGGAGAAAGATAACAGTCCAGGACCCCAGGTGCCAACAGGTGAACAGAAATTGCCAGCTGGAACCCTAACCAGGAGGAGGGGAGGAAGGCCATGAGGGAATATAGGTCTTTGATAATACGGGGGATCAAAGAGTCAGTTCCCAAAGGAACTAATACCCAATTGGCATTTGAGGGTACACAGGAGAAAGATGAAGCTCCTGCTGCCTGGCTTAATCGCCTAAGGTGGAACTTCCAGTTGTACTCTAGAATAGACTCAGACACCCCAGAAGGTCAAATGCTACTAAAAGTCCAATTTGTTACCAAATCTTGGCCTGATATAAGGAGAAAACTGGAAAAGATGGAAGATTGGCAAGAGAAGGACATTAATGAGTTATTAAGAGAGGCATTGAAGGTGTATTTAAGGAGGGAGGAAGAAAAAGCAAAGGCCAAGGCTAAGATCATGGTTGCTGTAGCTAGAGAAAGTGCAGGGGGGGTGGGTCCACCACCAGGAGGAGGCAGAGGTAGGCCAGTACTGTCAGGTACAAGAGGGATGGAGACGCCTCAAGTCCCTTTGAGAGAACGACATTGCTATTACTGTGGAGAGGCAGGACACGTCAGGAGGTTTTGTAGAAAGCTCAGTCTCGATGAGGCAATAGCCAGGGAACAAGATAATTTAGGGAAGATCCTTAAAGGTGATGATTAGAGGGTCAGGGGCTTTTTACTATAGGGGACCCGATGCAACATCTAGAAGAGCCCTTGGTAAACTTTGAAGTGGGACCCCTAAATGAAGAATTTGAATTTTTGAGTAGATACAGGAACAGATAAGTCCTGTCTCAACAAAGTACTAAGAAGTATAGTAGTAGTGAAAAAACATCTGAAGTTAGACAAAAACAGCTAGGTAGAAAGGATATCAAATAGCACCAAAACTGGCCAGTAATACTTAACTTGTAATAAGTGATGTGAAATTAAAAGGTACCTTTTTGTTCTCTTGTTGTGTGTGTGGGAGTGAGTCACAAAGTCAGCCTCAACTTCCCGGGCAGGTGGGAAGGGGGGCAGTGGAAGTGTGTGTATGTGTGACCTGCAAACCAGGCCTGTGTACCCCGGGCGGGTGGGGGCTGTGGCCAAAGTGTGTGTGTGTGTGACCTGCAAACCAGACTAGTGCTCCCCAGATGTGTGAGGGATCCGTAGCTGTAAGAGTGTGAGTGACACGCAGACAGCCTCACAGGTGAACGGGCACCAGAGGCAACCAGAGTCAGGGCCCTTCCAAGAGGCCCAGAGATACCCGTGATTTTCTAGCAATAAGGATCCAGTTTGTGACTTGAGGGTGTGAAGGAATGTGAGAGTGTGAATATAGACAAATTAGAACAGAGGTAATGTAGATTGTGCATTACAAGTTTTACCACATCTCCTTAGAGGGAAGTGTATTGTGTAGAAGAATGGAGTAAGAAAAAAAAAAAATTAAGTGTAAGGGGTTGAAAGAAGTATTTAGGCTCTAAGTGAAAGTAAGAAACAGAAGCAAGAGATAAATAGATAAGATCTTGAAAAATAGAACAGAAAACCAGTGAATTAAATACACAGAAATATAGGGGAATAAAAGTACTTTCGGAGTTAAGTTAGCTGAGAAATACAACTCCTTGCAAAGTACAGAGTATGTAGAAGTTGATGAGAGAAACATGCAAGCTATGGAAAAAGAGAAATTAACCAATAAAATTAAACAGAGAAACTGAGTTTTGATAAAATCATTAAAGAGCAGACCATTAATGCCTGTGTCTAAAAGCCCGTTTCAGGTACTCTTCATTACTAATTCGACTGTGCAGACCAAAAGACAAAGGTTGGACTCACATCACTCTCACCCCCTTGGCATTGGACCAGGATTCAACATCAGGTTTTTTTTCCCTCTGGCATACTGGCATTGGACCGGACTGCACCCCATTCTCCTTCTGGCATTGGGCCAGACTCCCAGTTTTTCCCTCTGGCATTGGGCCAGAGTGCACACCATTCACCTCCGGGCACTGGATAAGGATTCATGCACATCACAAGTTAATTCACCTGAGTATACTGTGATTTAAAGTTGACTCTCAGAAGGAAGAGTCAAAAAGACTGAACTGTGTGGGAAAAAAAATGGTATCAAGAGTTCTAATATTGCTTAAAATGTTTCAAGACTGTTCTGTGTAAACTATGTTGGTAAAAAGTTTAAGGCTGTAAATAAGTAATTCTGGTTAAGTTCCCCAATTTAATTCTAAAGACTCCAGGTTAATCCTCTACAGAGCACTCCCCTGGGGGAGAAACCAAAATTGGTAGGGAACAGACCAAGAGAGGTTTAACCAGAGAAGCGGGTGGAAGGGACTCTAAAGAGCTTGGAAGCTTCTTCTCAGTAAAATTCCCCAAGAGGCAAGGCCGGGTGGGCAGGCTGTGCAAGATGACCCATACCGGACTCTTGGGAAGGGCAGTAATGATGGCTCTGATTGCTGGTGGTGCTCTGGGGAGCCCAGCTGAGCCGTGCAGTGAACACTACCAACCCCTCTATGAGGAGGAAGTGAGCTCCTTGTTGAGAGTCCACATCAGTTCTAACCCTGATTGTGTTAACCCCTCCCAACTGGTCCTTCATCAGAAAAATAAGAGAGTGTATTGGATAGCATACAATACGGCCACTTTTAGGCAGTCACTCCTAGGAGAGTGCCCTATAGGGGAAGCCTGGTTGTGCTTTGAATGTGATGCTGCTGAAACAAGCTCAGCAGATCTAGTAAAAAGCAAAGAAATGGTGAAAATGGTAAGAAAAATTGTTTGTTACAAGTATTTATATGAGTGTACTGGAAAAGAGATAAACCCCTTTTGGAACACATTTCAGGGGAGCTCTAAACCCCTATGTTATGAACAAAAATTCAGTTAATATTTTTTTCTGTGAGAAAAAGTTACCACTACTGCTGGGCTGCTGCCTTTGTTATTGTAATCACGGGTCGTTGTCGTTAATAGTTGTTTTTGTATTAGTAAAAGCCCTGGCTGGGGCGAGTTAATGGCCCTTCTCCTGAGACTGTAACGGGTGGGGACCTTCCCAAGGCTAAGTTGTACCTTTCCCAGAATAGTGAAGACACCTGAGAGGGTGGGGGGGGTTATGCAAAGTGACTCCCAAGACCAGAATACTTTGTGGAACCCCCGACTCCAAACCCACGGAGAAACCCCAAAAACAACGAGCCAAATAAGAGTTGAGAGACTGGAGTGATGTCTGGACGTGAGGAGCCGCGTGCTGAGCCTGCAGAGACCCGGAACACCTTCGGACCCTCTCACCCTGACCATGGGAATTGACCCCGGCGGTGAGACCAAGCTGACGGATTGGGAGGGGTACCATCTGAGGGGATCAGCAGGCCTTAAAGGCTTCCAAGAGGATCTGATCCCCAGCTCTGCCCCTGGTGGACAGAGCTGTGCATATCCTCCTCCTCTGAGTCGCCTTGGGAGAGACGACGGGAGACTGCAGCCCCGCCGAGCTACCCAATCCTGAGCTGATCACTTTTAATAAAGGCATTAAACAGGAGAAGAAGTCTCCTGGCCCTTGTTTATTTCACCTAGGTTTGATCTCTGATACCACAACACACACCAAATTGTCGGGAGACTGGCCTGGCAGCTGCATTGCTAGAGTGATAAAACCAATTTTCTTATTACCCAAAGAAACTGGATCAAGTTTGGGAGTTCCTATACATAATGATTTGGGAATGAAACAAAACAGGCAAAGTGAAATAGAAATGGAGAAAATCCAAAATTGTAAAAGCCAAGTTCGGATCCCAATATCTATGTTAAACAAAGTTATCCGGCTCCAGGCAGTATTAAAAATAAAGAATTCAATTATTAGGAACATTTCAAACGAAATAAAAAGATTAGCATGTGTAAATAATCGAGATCAAACTCCTACACTTGATCCCAGTGGGTGGGAGAACCTGAAGATTTTCAAAAAGGATGTATGGGAAAAGGTAGTTTTTCTCGCTGTGTGTGTACTTGGAGGATTGCTCTTTTTACTATGCTTATTTATCTGTTTTAGTAAAATAGTACTGGCCGTGCAGACCAACCTGAAGAAACCAAGAAAAGTAACAAGGTTAAGTAACCATGATTACCAAAGTGCACAAGAAATTTATAGTAGATTCAAAAAAAAAATTGTGAGTTGATGCGAGCTTAAAATTTAAGCTCGGTCAAAGAAAAAGAGGGGGGACTGTTATGAACAAAACTTCGGTTAATATTTTTTTTGTGAGAAAAAGTTACAAAAAGGCAGCCAGATCACTGTCCCTACCCAAGTTCTGCGTGTTTTGTTATTGTAATCACGGGTCGTTGTGACTAATTGCTCCTTTTGTATTAGCAGAGCCTCGCCCGAGGCTAAGTTGTACCTTTCCCAGAATAGTGAAGACACCTGAGAGGGTGGGGGGGGTTATGCAAAGTGACTCCAAGACCAGAATGCTGTGTGGGTCCCCCGCTCCGAATGTACTGAGAAGACCCCAAAAACAACGAGCCAAATAAGAGTTGAGAGACTGGAGTGATGTCTGGATGTGAGGAGCGGAGTGCTGGGCCTGCAGAGATGCTGGAAACCTTCATTGTTCCTCACCCTGTCTTCGAGAGCCCCCGAGTCAGGTCTGGGAGGAAGCGAGAGTCAGACCGGACTAACATCTGACGGGGACACCACGTCCTAAAGGCTCCCACGAGTGACCGGATCCCCCAGCCCTTCCCCTAGTGGACAGAGCTGCACTTATCCTCCTCCTCTGAGTTGTCCTGGGAGACACGACGGGGACTGCAGCCCTGCCGAGCTGCCCAATCCTGAGCTGATCGCTATTAATAAAGGTATTAAAAGGAGAAGAAGTCTCCTGGCCCTGTTTATTTCACCCCCTCCCCGTTTTTCTTTTTCCTCGTGTCTCTGTTCTTTCTTTCTAAATCCCGAGATGTAGCACAGTCTTGGGTGAGTAATAGTCTGTGTCAAATAGTGGAATTCCTATGTTATTTATGGTTCTCCCCACTGCTTTTTTCATCTCTCTGTATCTAGCCTTATCTACCATCAGGCACACAGGATTTTTGTAATACCACCTTGTTCTCATTCCTTTCAGGGAGAATCCACACAGGGTGGACTGCAAAGAGCTGGGAGGCAGCACAGCCGCGGCTGGCAGCCCTGAGGCCACTGTGCAAGGGGACCACGGGAGCCACCTTTCCCTCTGTGCCCACTATGTGTGACTTCAGTGATTTTGAAGTCGCACATAGTGAGCACACAGGGAAAGGTGGCTCTCTATGGGCTGCTGCAGGTGAACTTCAACTTCTCTTGCTCTGCCACTGTCAAGCAAAATGTACGAGAAGGGAAGAAGTTTTTGCTCCTCTGATCTAGCAGGTAAGGGGCCGAGAGGAAGATGGGCACAGCAAGCAGACTGTGATTTGGGGAACGGGGGTCCATGACCCAGCTTTGCAGTTTCACCTCCGCACATGTGCCTGTTGGCTCTGAGACTCTCTTGTGTAACAAATTGTTAGAGGTTAGGATTGCTCCTTTTGTTTGCTTTCTCTCAGGGAATTTTTTCCCATATGTTGCTAGGAGACAAAACTGACTGGTACTTAAGAGCGAAAAAAGAAGTTGCCGCGGTGCAGAGGAAGGGTAGGGCTGTCTACTCTCTTAGGTGAGGGGTTTCTCACCTAGATAGGGCAGAGACACTGGGAGATTTGGGCAGGGGGAAGGGGCTGAGTAGAGCTCCTGGCTCTCTCTGGCTCTCTTGGCATCAGAAGGGAGACAGGCTGTGGCTGCAGTAGGGAGAATTCTCCAGCACTGTGAGGCTCTGTCTCCTTCTGTCTTCTCCTACCACGAGTGAAGCTCTGTTTGTGGGAGTGGCTGTTGCACTGGGACTTTGTTAACACCCCACCTCACTAAAAAAGGACCTTCACCATCTGCTCTGGTGCCTCAGGGGAAGCCCTGGGACCCCGAGCCCCTTCCCTCTCAGAGGGAGAGTCTCCCAGCCGTGTTTGGGAGCCAGGCTGCTTTTTGCCGCTGCTCTGAGTTTTCACTACACTGTAGCCCCATGCCCCGGCCTGCCGAGATGCCCTGCGGTTCCCGCTCAGGCTGCAGAATTTCTGCTACATCTCATTTATTACAACAGGATCTGCTCGCCTCTGCTGTTCCAGCTGCTGCCAAGGTTCCTGCTGCAGTCCATTTCCCCAGCCGGAGGTGCAGCGGGCCCGGCCGTCCCTGAGGGTTCCAAAGGCAGCCCCTTGTGCATCCCTTCCGCCAGCCCGGCCGCCATTGCCGTGCGCAGAGAGGCGGCCGAGCTCGCGCCACAGCGCCCCCTGCAGCCCCGGGGGAATCATTGCCCCACCCTGCCCGGCTGGGAGCCAGCAGCGCCCCTGCTGGCTGTGCCCGGAACTGCACCGCAGGGGAAGGGGCCTGCAGCCGGGACAAGGCCGGCCCTGGGGCTCTGCGTCTGCTCGTCGGTGCTGCCGCCTTGGGGTTGGTTTGCCTTCTTATACACACACACACTCTAGCAAGGAACTTCTATTCCTCTTCTGGTATCTTTGCCTGAAAGCCCTGTCATTTCAAAGTTATAAGAATTCAGAGGGAAGGGGGTCATATTTTCCATTCCAAGGGAGGTTCCCGCCTTCCTTGGCAGACATCTGTCTTTCAAACCAAGACACAAATGCCCTTTCCTCAGTCCTCTCCATCTGTGCTGCATTCTGTCTACCCCAGCAGCCTGACTAACCCAAATCTCTCTCTTTTTTTTTTTTTTTTTTAATTAGGGACCAAAGATTCATGGTATTGTGAAGGGATGTGTCCTGCAAGGCCCTGCTCTCCCCTTGGGGGCAGAACAAAGAGGAGGAAAAGATTTACATTAAAAGCACTAAGCAAGTCTTTATTATGAAACTCACATCTCTTGCTGTCAGCAGCCTCCATGCAGAGAATGTGAAGACTAGAAGTCTTCCTGCCAGCAAGGGGAACAGGAATAGAGTTTGCACTGTGATATCTGGTGTTCCTTCAGTGGATAGCAATACAAGAGGTTAAAAATCACTTTGCAGGCTCCTGTTTGTTTAGGTTAACATCTTAGTGCTGCACTGAACAAGAAACAGTGCAGGCAAGTGCTGAAGAAAGGACCTGGATACCTGGCCCCTGTTGAGCAGGCCATAATGAATCTGTGAGACCGGGCTGACTTTATCAGCAGTGCACCAGCTGGACTGCTTGCAGAAAGCAGAGAACACTGCAGAGAGGTGAACAGAGGGGTGATACAGGCAGGCAGATGGTGCCACTCCCAGCTGCAGCAGGGAGTGAGGTAAAGGGGTCCATTGCCAGGGCCTCTCAGGACACCAGGCCCTCGAACCATCCCTAAACATCGCTGGGCTGTGGAGCAAGGCACTGCTCCCTGCAGAGTGCCCTGTGCTGCCTTCTCCATTGGCTGTGTTTCACAGAATCAGGAAGTAGTTGGACTTTTTAAAGGCCATCTATTCCAAGCCCCCTGCAATAAATAGGGATACCTTCCACTAGACAAATTGCTCCAAGCCCTGTCCAATTTGGTCTTGATTATTTCCACAGGTGGGCTGCCAAAGCTTCTCTGGAAAAATTGTTTTAGTACCCTCACAGTAAAGAAATACTAAAGAAACACATAAGAAACCTATTCTAAGCCTGACCTTTGGCAGTGAGAAGCCATTCCACCTTGTCCTGTCCCTCCATCCCTCGTCCCAAAATCCCTCCTCAGCTTTCCTGCAGTCCCTTTAGGCACTGAAACAGGGTCCGAGGTGTCTCTGGAGCTTCCTCTCCCCCAGGTGAGCACCCTCAGCTCTCCCAGCCTGGCTTCAGAGCAGAGGGGCTCCAGTCCTGGGACCATCTCCATGACGACTTCTGCACTTGCTGCAACAGCTCCACATCCTTCTGGTGCTGGGTCCCCAGGGCTGGGGCAGCTCTGCAGGTGGGGTCTCACCTGAGTGGGCAGAGGGGCAGAATCCCCCCCTCACATGCTGCCCACACTGTTTGAACCCAAGTAACCTATGTCGCTGTAGCTAAGTGCTATCAGCACCCGCAGACTGGTCAATACTGTGGGCCAGGGGAGCAGCAAATGAACGCGGAATGGGAATAAAGATCGCGGGAAGAGCGAGACACGGCCTGGGGAAGCAGAGCTGGTGCTGTCACTGTGCCTTCCCAACCACAGCCAGGCTGAACTGCGGCTGCCGGGGCGCAGCAGCAGCGGAGCCTGAGGGCAGGGCAAGGCCGGGCCGGGCAGCAGCAGACCCGCGGCGGCAGTGGAAGCGGAGCCGGAGCCAGGCCAGCGGAACGGCGCCGGCGACTCCCGGTCGCTGCAGCTCGAGCTGGAGCTGCCCGGCAAAAGCTCTTTCCACCCAAGGGCCCGGGGGCGCTCAGTCCCGGTGCGCTGCACAGGCCCTCCCCAGGCCTGGGTGCAGCGCCCGGGGAACGGTGGGATGGCGGAGCCTCCGGGATCCGCGGGCAGCGCGGGCCACGGGCGGGGCCGGTGTGCGCGGCCCCTTTAAGAGTGACAGCATCAGAGCGGCGCCAGGCACGGCGGCGGCCGCTGTACGCATGCGCACAGCCTGTCCCTGCGACTTATTCGGTGCCTCCGGCACAGGAGTAGCGTGCAGGGGCGGGGAATGGCGTTGTAGTGGGCTCGCGCATGCGCAGAGCACGACCCTGCCGTGCGCTTTGTGGCGCTGCCGGAAGCGGGTGCGGGCCGAGCTTAGCGAGCGGCGCTCCCGGTCCCGTGTGGCCGCGGCCCCGTGGCGCCGGCGGCCTGAGGGAGTGGCGCTCCCCGACATGTCTGCCGGGCTCTCGGCGCAGGTAAGACGGCCAGGCTTCCTGCCACGGCATTGTCGGGCTCGGCCCGCTTCGCCACCCGCGGGGCCTGTGGCGCGGGCGCCGCCCGGAGCCTCCACCGCGCTGACCTCTGCGCTGCCGCGGCGGGGCCCGAGCGGGGCGGGCGATGGGCGAGCCCGTCCCCAGGGCTCCCCCAGCGCCTCGCCCCTGGTTGGTGCCGCGGAGCCACCTCAGGGCGGGCGGGAGCGACTCTCGATGACCCCTCGCGGCCCAGGGCCCCTCTCGGCCCCTGCTCCGGCCCAGGGGTCGAACCGCGTTCCGGGTCCCTGGGAGGAGCGTGAGGTGGTACCCGCACCCTTCCTCCCGTGTGGATCCTGCGAACGGGAGCTGGACCTGAGGGAGGAAAAAGTTTGTGTCGCTGTTTCCCCGCAGAGTCCGACCAACAGCCCGCTGGTGCCGAGCGTGCCCGGCTCAGGCCTCTGGGGTCTGTCGGGATTCTGCTTTTCCCTGTCTCATTCGGTCTCCGTGCCCCGTGGATAGTTGATCCTGTTTATTTGGCAAACTCAGCAGCGTGGCTTCTCCCCGGAGTGAGGGGGTTGTGCCTGCAAGAGAGTCCTTCCTGCTTGAGCAGTTTGGAGACTTCACCAGAAACCGGACCGACGAATGAGTGCCAATGTAAAAGAAACTGTTGAGTAAAAATTTTGTTCAGTCGAGTGCACTGTTTTGTGGTCAAGTTCATTAAATAGTTTTTTGCATAAATGAGGGGTTTGAAAACTTACTAAATTCTCAGGTGACTTGCCTGGAAGATAATTTTTCTCAAATCTAGTATTTAAAATTAGAGTGAAAGTGCGAAGCAGAGTAGTACTGATGTCTGAGTAATGATGCTTGAAAGCAGAATAATAGCCAAAACATACAAAACTGTTTTTGCTTTCCTATGGCTCTGCTCAGCTTCACATGTAACAGTATGCAACTTGTAGGCAGTGGCCTTCTCTCTAGCAAGTGCCCTGCCTCCTGCTTTGGCCAGGCTGTGTCCAGCAGTGTTCCCAGGAGCCAGAGGCAATGGGGTCCATGAACTGGGGGTGCTGGAGATAGTGAGGCCGGAATCCTGTGGGATCCTTTGAGACCCAGTCTTTCCTTTGGCACATTCATGTATTAATTTCTGCTACAGTAATGCAATAAAATCTGACAAATTTGTCTTCTCGGGGCAAGGGCACCTGGGATTCTCTTCTCTTACCCTTGGTAGTGCTGTGGCTGAATGGCTTGGGAAAGGATGACAGGAGTTTGGTTTTTTGTTTGACTTTTCTCTTCTTGCATTGAATATCGACTTTAAAAAAAAAATAATAGTAACCCTGACATGCATTTTTTAAAATTTCTTTAACAAAATACTTAAAATACCAACTTTCTGCTGGTCTTTCTCTCAGATAGGTCTTCTATTTGGTTCTTGTAATTTTTCCCTGCTCTCTGTTCTGGCTGTTCTTCACACACAGTGCATGCCTTAGGCAGAGCTAATATATTAGGTGGCTCCAGAGGTGAGCTGCCAGGAGGGCTGTGCTTCCTCAGGCCTGGTAGGGTTAATACCAGAGCTGCAGTTAGTCTCAGCTAGATGTAACTCGCCTTCTCCAACATGATCTTGGAGGGCAGTGGGACAAGTGGGTATATAGCAGCTGTTCATGTTTAGAATGTCAGACAATGAGAAAAATTGCTCATAATTGTCTGGTTTGTGCTTTGGGGGAAGGTGGGTTGTGGGAGGATGGCTTTCTGGCAAGAATTGTTTCCTTTGGAGAGCAAATGTTAGTACTGTTAGGTAGCAGAGGTCACGTTAAATGAGAGGACTTTCTTTTTTTCCAGGGAATACTCATAAAGCATATCTGATATCCCAGAACTTTGATGTAGACTTTTTTTTGTGGCTGCTTCTCCGGTTTAGGCTCAATTAGGCCTTCAGCCTTCCTTGGGCATCTCTCTGCTGATGTTCTTTGCATCTCTTGTACAGTAGTAATCCATTGTGTCTGCTCTGCTTTGTTGGTTCTAGTAAAAGCCAAGAAGGGTCCACTTTTGGGACAGCGTGTCTTTGTGCTTGAAGTTCTTTTGCATCGTAGGAAAATACTTCATTTTACATCTGAAGCTGCTGAACACTACCAAATGTTCATGTTTGCTGCCAGCACTTCCCTCCCTTAGTGCACATTTTCTGAAGAATTGCTCTGTACCTGAGTAGTGATTCCCTGACCTCTCCCTGCACATGCTCCGAGCACCTCAACTTCAGCCTTGCACCTTCTGTGCATTCCTTCACGTAACTGCAGAATGTGGCTCTGTTTAGTTCTTGCTGTCTAACTTTAGTAATCCAGGAGTTTAAATATTTTGGCTGCAGCTGTTCATATTAGGTCTCTGGAAGTAGAACTTTATTGTTTGAGTTTTATGGACTTGTAATTCTTTTGTGCTCACTGGCTTCTGCATTGTTTGAGAACTGAGGATCTTGGATCCTCAATGCTGAGACATCCAGTTTCTGTGGTTTATATGGTAATAACAACTGAAGTTCCTAAGATGAAACAGATTGGGAGGAAATACATTGAAATCCAGATTATTTACCACGCTAGGGATTATTTGAATTAGTGCTCAGTTTCATAATGTCTCATTGCCTTTGCTAGTTTTAGTGCTGGTGATTTCTTTCCAGGTTTGTCTGTGAGAGTGTGAGGATGTTTTATTTAGTGCAGTCTCCAGGAACATACAGTGAACATAGAGCATACAAGAGTGTTTAAAACTGCTTGGTGAACAACAGGAGTTTATTTATTATTCTACTCACCCCTTCTCTGAATCAGCTTTCTGAGAGTCCTTAGTGATTTGAACTCCCATAGACGTATGTGTATGTGAAATGTGAATATTCAGCTTCATGAAACTTGTGCAAAGCTGGGCTAGTGAGGGTGCTTCTGAAATACAGAAGTATTGCAAAAACAGGAGTCAAAATTAGGGGTGGTGTGACAGTTGCTTTCTTGGTCTTCAGTTTGCTGTTGGTGTTTCAGTAGTTGCTGATAAATACAGTGTCTTGGAAGGGAGGGAGTCGTGCTGCTGCACAGCAGTTGGTGCTCTTTGAGGAAAGTTGGAAAACTGTCTGTCAGTGTGGAATCTGTCAGGAACATTGTTTTGGATATCATTGTGTGGAGACTTTCCAGCCTTTTTTAGTTCCTGTCCAGTCAGAAGCAGCTGTGTGCTAGACAGATTTAGAGATAGTCCAGTCCTAACAGATTGCAGCCATTTCCAATTCAAGTGGCAGTTGAACTGGAGTCTTAAATAAAAAGTAACTTCTAGTCCTTCCAAATAAAAACTTTTAACTGCTAAATATAGGAGGGGTGGATAGATTGATACCCTGATAAATCCCCTCATAAGGATTTTGCATCTGGATCAATTACTTTTCTCAGTATTCCCTGGGTATTGCTAAAATGAACAGGTTTCTTTTACAGCAAGATGAAAGGAAGTCTCAAATATTAACAAGATACAGGCTGATGATCAAATTTATGTAACAATGTCAGGCAGCAGGCTGGGAGTGTGTGGTATGAGAAGTTTTGGCTGTCCTGTCGCTAAACCTCTTCAGCATGGCGTATTGTATATATTCTGTATCTGTTAAAAGTGTTACTCCTCAGAAGTGTGGAAGGGTCACCCAGAAGAGCTTTGCATCTTTTCTTCATTGTGGCAAGGAGCTGCATGAGGACGAGTGAATGTGTTCTCGTGTTCCCCTGCCTTAGTGCAATTAAGGTTTTCTAAGCTGCAGCAGGATTCTTCTAGACGAGAAAGCTCCCACATAGGCATTGCCTGCCTTTTGCTTGTGTTGTACAGCAGTTCCACACACCTGGGCACTCTGCTCTGGGCTGAGGGGGCCACAGTGAGTGTGCTGTGCTTATCACACACTGAGAAGATCCTGCCATGAGCTGTTCACTGCCAGCTGGAGGGCAGGCATGGAAAGGACATGCTGTTTTAGCAGCTCAAATCAGCTTATTTAAACCAGTGTTCCTCAAATACTGTTACAGGGTTACATGCTTCTAATGAACTTGTGTCATGGGAGAGGAATGGGGAGTGCTTCCCCTCTTCCCTTGCGGGACAGGAGGTAGGGATTCTGCTCTGGGAATGGAGACAAAGTGCTGTGAGGATGAGAAAGGAGGGGGAAGTCTTGGAAAGTGGATTATATCTCACTTCTGTCCCTTCTGCTTTGACTTCAAACACTGGAGACTAAGATGCTGGTCAGGTAGAAGATGAAGCATGTCTGTGGCTATAGGATATGAAAGGAAAAGATAGGAGTATGGAAACCTAGATAGTGGAGCTAAGCAGTGATCAAAGCCATCACTGAGGATTGGGATTTTGTAGGTTTTGTTTGGTATTTCATTTTTTGAGGGTATTTTCTTTGGGGTTTTGAGTTTGATTTTGGGGGGTTTGTGTGTGTGTGACTTTTCTGTGTATTGTAATTGCCATTTTTCTCTAAGCCTAAGGGTTTTGACCACAGTGACATGAGCATTCCCCCTGCTTCAGTCCCCAGAGGAGGGAAGATACCTGAAGGAAATAGGGATTGGACATCCTGCAGGCTGCTGCTGCTCTGGTTAACTCACTAACAGATAAGCACACATGATTGTGTCTCAAACCACAAAGGATGTAGTTTGGAAGACAAGATCTTGCTGCCTCGCTTTTCTGTCTCCCTTGAAGGGAATCATCAGGCCTTGGGTATAAACATCTGGGCAGTCAGCTAAGTAGGCAGATTGTTTAAATAGGTCTTTCCCTAGGAATGTGTATTTCCAGGCCTGGTTTCTTGTTTGGTTTTGGGCCAACAAATGTCTAAGGGAGGTGTTCAAAATATTCCCTGTATAACAAACTGGCTTCCAAATTGTGCCAGGTAAGTGCAGTTGGCAAACGGATCTTGGAGTGCCATCCATGCCAGCTTGGGCTGCTCTGAGCTGTGTCTTTTGAACACTCCTTGCTTTTCTCCTGTGCCAACCCTGTTCCTTGTTCATGTGGTCACCTGGCTCAGATAATGGATAAAAGGCTGTCACTTCTGGTGGGAGAGGAGGAAAAGGAGCTGGTGCAGTCACAGTTCTGGTGGCTCTCACAGGCTGCTGTGGTATCACCTGCTTGAGCAGTGGTTTAACGTTGTGAGCCTGTACAAAGCACTCTGCTGTCAGAGGGATGTTCCTGCCACTCCTCTGGCCCTGTGTCCTCACTGCTCTCCTCACAAAACAACTGTGTTGGCACAGATGTTTCTCATCTGAGTCAGATCAGATCTCTGGATGTGCTTGATGTGTGAATCAAAGTTGGCTGTGCATGGTGGGTGTCTCTGAGCTGCCCAGTGCAGTCCCATGACTGGTGCTGCCTCTCTTCACCCGTTCCCGGGGCTCCCAGCACAGAGGTGTTGGTGGTGCTGCTGGTGCAGCATCAGCCACTGCTCAGGACACAAGAGTGCTGCTGACTGCAGATGGACTGTGGGAGCACAGCTTAACCTCTGCTGCTTCTAATTGCCTCTCTTGGTTGAGGTTTCACAGCAATGCCAAAATACCCATCCCAAGCTCCTCTCACTGCAAAAATCTGGTTAGTTCATGGTCAGCTTGGCTTCCTGATCTCAAATGGCAGTGAGGGGGTATATGTAACTGCAGTTGTGCTGGGATTGTTACTGAAAGGAGAGCTGTGTCTAGTTCTGAGAGCACTGCCTGGGAAATTTCCTAGTGGCTTTTCTCTCTGGAATCTGTGGGACAAATGTAGATTTTTATGGAGTGACTCTCTGTGTGTATTGACTTTACAAGGATTTGAAACGCACCCCAATGCCATTGATTTGGAACCTATATGTGCTGTAATGAACTGTAAAGTGATGCTGTGTTTAAGCTAGTGATGCATGAAGGCTCAGCCAGTCCTGAACTCGCTGCAAATAAAGGGCACTCTTCATTATCACTGAATTGCATCTTTCAGCTACTAGTTTTTAGTAGTACCTGCAGTAGAAATACCTTATGAATATGAAAGAGGCTGAATTTTTGTCTTCTCAGATGACTAAGGTTTTCGTGGAAGTCTCCTGGGGTCTCTTTTTAACTGCTGTTGAGGTGAAAAAGGGAACAGGGTGAATTGCAGCCATTGCTTCATGAGCAAAATACTTGTAGAACTGTTTTCTACTTACCTGAAGATGTTGTGTGAATGGAAGCAGCTCTCCTGCAAAAATGGTGTAAGCAGAAGTGTGAGGTCAAGTCACTTCTCAGGTTTAAGTGTCTAAAATAGGTATTTAGTCCTGAACTGAAACTTGCTGTAATCTCTGTAATCAGCCTATGTTAAAGCTTGTCTGTGTAAAAAACATCCTAAGGCTGAAGAACAGCTGTTGGAATCTCTTCTGGATTGTGAAATGTATGAAATGTATATGTGCATCTTGAATTTGCAATGGTCTGGATTGTGATACATAGCCTCAGTTTTGCTAACTCATGTCATAGACATTTAAACTAATTGTCTCTTTTTCTTCCTTGCCCCCCCAGGTGTTGTTTGGATTGTAGCATAGAGGCACTATGTACTCAGAGTGGAGATCCTTGCATCTTGTAATTCAAAATGATCAGGGGAATACCAGTGTACTTCACAGCTATCCTGAGAATGTGGGGAGAGAAGTGGCAAATGCAGTGGTGCGTCCTCTTGGACAAGCTTTAATTACATCATCTGTTGGAAGTGAGAGTTTACTAAAAACAGACAAAGAAGTAAGTGCCTTTCCTTGGAGATGATAGTTTCCTTTATGCTGGAGTGACAGTTTAGTAGTTTTTATGGCCTCTTTTATATTACTCTCTTTATTGTCCCAAGTTTTATGAAGTGTGTTACATTTTTAGTTTAGTGATCTCCATAGGGTTTTTATTAGCAGCTAGATTATCGCAACAGTGTACTTCATGTCTTAATAGTAAATGTTTGCCTGAGCTACTATACCACAAAATTTAGGCTAAAGAAAACCAACAAAAAAAAAACCTCAAAACAAACCCAAAGAATTTAGCATTTAACACAAAACCTTTTTACTTACCTTCAGTTTTGAAGCAACAGTATGTGACTTCAAAAACAAGTCTTTGTATAGTACAAGTATTTGTTAGAATTTGAAAATCTTTCACTAACAACTTTTGTGTGTTCCCAAGAGTGATCTCTACAGTTTGGATTTAAGAGATTCAGAATTTAGAGAATGTTTTGTCATTTATTCATATTCTTCATAATATCATGATATATGAGTTAATGATTTGGTGTTTTCTCGCAGGATATGTTGGACAGAATTGCCCATACAACATAACTACTGTTGCTTTCTTTTTTTTGAGTTAGAACTAATGTGCTCTGACCAGCACTTACTTACCAATATTTATTTTTAATAACTTTTGCTTTATGTTTGTTAGGTAAAATGGACTATGGAGGTGGTTTGTTATGGACTGACCCTCCCTCTGGACGGCGATACTGTGAAATACTGTGTGGATGTGTATACAGATTGGATTATGGCTCTTGTGTTACCTAAGGACTCTATTCCTTTACCTGTTATTAAGGAACCAAACCTTTATGTTCAAAGCATCCTCAAACATCTCCAAAATCTCTTTGTACCAAGGTGAGTGTTCGGGATTCCAGGCTATGCTCAGCAGGTAACCTGTCAGAGGACTCATGATGTGTGGAGACTCTTAAGTCAAAAAGGACTGCTAGTGCTGCAAACTTAGGAGGAAGGTGTTTCTCCAAATGTCTTGTAATTTTTCACTAGCAAATTGAGTTTTTGCTGCTGTGGTTAGAATGACATATAGTTAATATACTTTAATGTTTACTGTTGCAAGAGGTTCAAGATTTATCTCTATTGAATGACTGGAGGGCAAGGGGAAAAGCAGACATGTGACTGCCAAAGTACTTTTCTTTGTAATAACTTCATATGCTTCTCATATGAAGTAATGGGAACAGTACTTCTGAAGGAGTATGGCCAAAAGGCCACAGTCTGTATAAATCTAGACATCTAGAAGTCTAGAAATAGTGCAAGCCACTGGGTCAACTTTGTAAACAAGAGGAAGTCATAGATGGACAGGAATGTTTGAGTTGCCTTTACAAGATCAGCACAGAAGGATCCCGTTAGCTTGCATATAAGCCCTGGTTTTTTACAGTTTCTCTAAATCATTAGGTAGACAAGTCTTGAAGCAGCCTTAGAAGCTTCAAGCCTATATTGTTTAAGGATACCTTTCAACTGAAGCAATCTGCTCTGTTATTGCTCAGGCAAAAATAGTGCTGTAAGCAAGGCAGGGTTCCCTTATCCCAAAGTTTGTTATTCTACAGAGACTCTGGGTTATGATCTAGCACTAATATCAAGCAACTCACTGAGGTCCTCAACTGTGGCTAGTAATGTGCAATTATGCATTAGGCATTATCTTGTCTCTTTGTAATCTTTTTCTCCAGTACTGTAATACAACATTATGCTATCAAGATAAAAGCTGATAGTATTTAGCGGACCAGCACATTTTGAGGTGCTTGCTATGCAACATGACTTGTGGGTTATACCACATTGAAAATATTTGGAAGGAATCTGGTAATACTACTTACTAGTCCAGTGGAACATAATACTTGTATGGGTTTTTTTTGTCATCTCTTCAGTGGTGGTAGGAGGGATCATGAAATGATGCACAGGTTGAAATATGCCTTACTGCACACTCTAATTTCTAATCTCCTCTTTCACCCTTTAAAATTTGGGCTTCCTAAGGTTTTTTACCAGTGTCCTCAGATACTGTCCAGAATGTGTCACATTGCTGTTTTGTACCTGTTCTGCATTGTCCAGACCAACTGATGGGAGGAGGTGATGCTGCTTTGTGCTCCTTCTGAGCAACTTTGCGTTGAGTGATTCGGCAGTGCCAGTGTGGATCTGATTATTACTACAGGAAAAACCTAGGAAATATGAAACTGTTTCCTTTCTTCCTTCCTGACTTCTGACTGCTTACAGAAGATCTAGAAGGGGGTCTTTAAATAGGAACATCAGACTAAAGGTAGAAGCGATAAGAGTTGATTTGGAAACAACAGGAGAACTAGGAAGAATTCAAATTATTTTGCTAACAATATGTTCTCCTAATTTGCCACTTCTGAATTATGTATGTAATAATTCATGATGTTGCAACTAGATTGTCATTGTTTGGCCCAAGATAAATATGAGATGATGGATTGTGCTTGTTCTATCTGTTGAGTCTCACGTGGAAAAGAGCATTACGGTGCATCTTGTGCTCATTAAGGCAGAGTTAGGATGCCTAGAGACAGAGTTGGGGTGCACAGAAGCATATTGGCTCATGGTCTTGGGTTTCACTCAATAATAGTTGTTTCCTTTTGTAAGTTGAACATGCTGAAATTTCATGTTACTGAATACATCACTTAACAGTTCTATTTCTGAGGCATTGTTTTCTTCTGTTGCAGGCCAGACCCGGGATCCAGTCAGATCAGACTGTGCTTGCAGGTTTTGAAAGCTGTCCAGAAGCTGGCGCATGAGTCAACAATTATGGCAAGAGAAACCTGGGAGGTTTTGTTATTATTTCTTCTTCAGATCAATGACACTCTTCTAGCAGCTCCAACTGTGCAAGGTTCATGATCATCTTCCATTTGGTTCAATTATTAAAAAACTTCTGTCTCTTCTTCGCATTCATCTGTGAGCAGGATGAGGGAACCTATTAAAAGCTCTTAGGAGCTACCAAATTGCAATAGCTCACTCCTAATTCTGCTCCATTACTCCAAAATAAAGCATTGCCAGAAAAGACTGAATGATTTGGAGCTGAGTTTTCCTGAAAGTATTTTTGCTTTAAGTATTTAAAGATAGTGACTTTATACATGAACAGTTTAAGACACTGTTGTTTCCTGTTTGTTTCACTGAACTTCCTTTGTTTTGCTGTTCAGCCTGCCTGGTGCAAAAAAATAGTGTTAGTTATTTTAAAAAAAGACTTCAGTATAGACACAATGCAATAGAAGACTGCCTAAGATTGGTGGATTCCTTCAGTCCCTTATTACACACATGTGGCTGGGCTTTATCTATTGTACTTGGTCTTGCAAAAAGGCTAATTTGCTGTAGGAAGCAAACAAGAATCATTCTTAAAAGTTATGAAAGAAAGGGCTTAATCTTTATGCACTTTAACTACAACCTCTTTGGGGAGATATTTGGAGTTTAGATGGAACACTAACTGAAGTTGTGCTTGGTTTCTGTTGCAAGGTGGCATTGCTGAGAATCTGGCTGAAAAATTAATTGGCGTGCTGTTTGAGGTCTGGTTACTGGCTTGTACGCGGTGCTTTCCAACACCTCCGTACTGGAAAACTGCCAAAGAGATGGTGGCCAACTGGCGACATCATCCTGCAGTAGTTGAGCAGTGGAGCAAGGTCATTTGTGCCCTTACTTCCAGGTAGGAGAAATCCCATGGAAATAAATGCATGTATGGGGATAATCATGGTTATACATATTTTGGAGTTGCTTATTTGTGGAATGTGCAGCAATCCAAAAGTGAATAAGCAACACAAAGTGAGAGATCTTGCTGTATCCTTGGATTGTGTGGGTGTTCCTTTGTTCTGCAAGGGGAGATCTGAGTTGGATTCTCTGTTTTTGTGTAAGCATAGCACCTCTGTGATATTTGGCACCTTACAGCGTGTGTGTGTATTAGTCTTCATGATTGTGACTCTTCATCATATCCCCGGAGGAGTGACTCAAGAGTATTAGTATGGCATTATGTGTGTGTGTCACCATCAAAATTATTAGGTGACTGTTAGTGCTCATGCTGCTGGGTTTGAGGTCACTCTTGGACTCTGCTTTGACCCTGTGGAGCTGAAACTGTGTTACAGCTGCCTGGCACTTGTTCCCTGGCAGTGAGGATGTGATGGGCCAGAGGCAGACCACAGGCTCTCTGCTCTAGAGAGCAGGGGAGAAGAGCTGTCCTGAGTCTTGCTGGGTATGGGAACGGTGAGGATCATGTATGATAGAATTGTTTAGGGTGAAAATGACCTCTAAGATCATCAAATCCAACCATGCACCCAGCACTGTAAAGCCCACCACTAACCCATGTTCCCAATTGTCACATCCACAGGTCTTTTAAAACCCTTTGGTGACTCCACCACTGCCCTGGGTAACCTGTGCCAGTGCCTGACAAATTTTCCATCCCATCTGAACTTCCCCTGGCACAACTTGAGGCCACTTCCCTATGTCCTGGCCCTTGTTACCTGTGAGAAGACCAACCCTTTGGTGGCTCTGGTCTCCTTTCATGTAGTTGTAGAGAAGGAGAAGGTCGCCTCTGAGTCTCCTTTTTTCCAGGCTGAGCCCTCCCAGCTCTCTCAGCTGCTCCTGGTGCTCCAGCCCCTTCCCCTGCCCTGTTCCCTTCTCTAGATAATGCTCCAGTCCCTCAGTGCCTTTCTTGCCATGAGGGGCCCAAAACTGTCCCCAGGACTGGAGGTGCCTCAGCAGTGCCCAGCACAGGGGACAGTCACTGCCCTGGTCCTGCTGCCACCCCATGGCTGGTGCAGGCCAGGTATCATTGGCCCCTTGCCCACCTGGGCACACCAGGCTCTTGTTTAGCTGCTGTTGAGCAGCACCCCCAGGGCCTTTCCTGCTGTGCATTTTGCAGCCACTCTGCCATAAACCTGTAGCTTTGGGGTTGTTGTGACCCAAGGGCCTGTCACTTTGCCTTGTTGAACATTATGGAGTGGCTTCAGCCCCTTGATCCAGTCTGCCCAAATCCCTCTAGAGATCCTTCCTGTCCTTCAGTAGGTCGGCTCCTGCCCACATCAGTGTCACCTGCAAACTGACCAAAGGAACGCTCACATCTGGGGGTTGCAGGAGAGTTTTGGCTATAATAGAAGGTTCTGAACAGTGAGGAGAGTTTCAGTACCCTTACTATTGAGGTCTTTTTGGTGTGAAGTCTTTGTGGGACAAATCTCAGACTCTTGGAGGAAAGAACTGAATTAATTGCTTGTAAGAGTCATCTGGGTCTCCTTCCAGCTCTCCTGAAATATCAGTAACTTATTTCTGTGAAAGTTCAAAGATGTGTTAAAATTGCTGCATTGTGAAATATTCAATAATGTCTTTTTCTGCAAGGGTTTATTATAACTTTGAAAACTTTTCCTTTGAATTACCTGTCAAAATGTGAAGTGTGGATAGATTTTTCCAGGTTATGCAGCTATTTGTTAAACCCCTGGGAAATAAAGCTGCAATACAAGTTCTGTGTATTTCCCACGCTATTTCTTCAGCTATTTTTAGCTTGTTAGATGTAGCATTACATAATGGAAAATACTTTATGATTCAGTGATCTGAAAAGAACAGCTCTGTCTCAAAACATGTGTTGGTGTTCTGCACCACACACTGTGCCTACACTTCCTCTCCCACTGTTGACTAACAGTCTTGGTTCTGTTGGTGCACAGGAGTATGCAGGGTTTCTGGAATGTTTGTGTTCAGTAATGTTGGTTTATGCCTGATACATGGAAGCCCAGGCTCTTCTGAGGCTGGCTTTAAGTTCAGTGGTACTTTTAGCTGAATTTTTAATCTTTCAATGAAGCTCCAGCTTCAAACAGTTAAAATGTTTTAGTAAACAGTTCTGTGAATCAGGTTATTAGTGATAAGCTGAGAGTAAATGTTTCAAATTAAAACCGTATGGAAAATTATATTTGAAAATATGTACACATAAGCAGTGTTAATTTGTGTCCCTGGCTATGATTTTTAGCAGGATGAAACTGGAGTTTCAATTGTATTGCCATGCTAATAGATACTACCTCTACCCCATCTAGATTGCTTTAAATATATTTTAACTGTCTTGGATGTGTGACTTAAAATTTATTTCTGTCTTCAATCGTTCTTGAAAATGTCCCATATGTTATTAAAGATTTGGTCATGCTCTTTGAAAAACTGGTTTCTTGCAGTCATAGGGAGAAAAGAAGCAGTGCACTGTGTTGCCAGGCAGTGGTGTGAGGCATGATGGTGCATGGGATTGGGCCAGGGTCTTTTGGGTCTTTTAGAGCCAGGTAATTCCTCAGCAAAACTATACCATGAGGTCATGCCTCTGGGTACTAAATACAGGTGGACACAGGGCTGGAGAGCATTTCCTGCCTGGTATAGATGTGTGAATTTCTGGTTTGAAGGGAACTTTCCAGTCTGACCCATTCCCAAGACTCTCTGGCAGTCACTCCTCCACCACCACTGACTTTAACTGCTGGCACTGAAGCCCCTTTGCAGCAGCAGCAGCAGCTCCAGTGAGCTGAGGCGTGCCCTGCTTGACGCCCTGCACTCCCCACTCTCACAGGCACACCAGCTTTCTCACCAGTTCAACCCCAGGTTTCCCATGGGAGTCTCAGATGTCTTGTTCCATAAAACCCTTTTCCTAGCACAGTAACAGAAAAACAGCTTGAGCTGGTGCCTCCAAGGAGCAGCCCAACAAAGGACTCCTGGGCTTTTATCCCCTCACAGTCCAAGCTTATGCAAGTCTTGGCTCTTCCTCCCTAGTCCTCAGCTCTTGCATTGTCTGAGCACCTGGCTGGGCCACAAATCCAGCGCCCTTTATTATGCACAGGGTTGGCATTTCCCAGCCTCCCTTGAGGGAGTTCAGTCTGCAGCTGTCACTGCAGCTGCACCACCAGCTCTGGCACTGAATGGATTCCTCATCATCCTTGCATCTGGAGAAGGCCTCATGTCCTAAAGCTCTTTTGCTGTTCTGTCCAGGTTAGGTACTGTAAATAGGCTCTGATTTCAGACACTTGTGTTAACTGGCTGCTGGTTACTGTAGTACCCACTGCTGGGAGAAGTGGCAGATGGAAGTTCAGCCTGTTTGACTCTTGGTTTAGGAGTCAGTCATAACTGCTTTTCTCCTTCTCTTCTCCTAGTTGTAATGACTTTAGAAAGCTATATGACTTTATAAGTAAGGACGAGTGGGACATTTCCTGACTATTGCAAGGAAGTTAGCTTAGGGAAAGACAAACTGGTTTCTGGGAATGCTGTGATATTGAGAAGGTGCAGTGCAGATCTCTTCCATTCCTTTAGAAAACATCAAGATTGTGTTTATCAGGGAAATTGAACTGTAATTTGGTGAAGCTGGGTATGAAGCAGGGGTCAGATTAGAAGCAGGACCTCAGTGAAGGTCACTGGTGATTCTTCGGGTAGTTACAGCTCTTCTAAGCATTGTCCTTATGGTACTGGATCACTGTTTTGCTCTTTGCTGGTCTGTAGATCCTAGCCTCTGGCAGATGTGGTGCCATCTGTTTTGAAGAACTCACTAAACTGTGGCTTGCAAGTCCTGTGCTGCTTGTAGGTCAACAGTGAGTACTGCTCCTGGTGCTGAGGTACAGTGTAGGTCATCAGTCATGAGCTGGAATTTAGAGCTGCAGCCGAATATGACTTGCTGGTGTCATTGAAAGCTTGAGCTAAAGAGATGTGAGGATAAGGGCTTCAATTCCTTATTTTAAAAAAAATTCCTTCTTCCTTCACATGTAGCATCCTGTCGGATGTACATGTGGGTGTGACAACTGATGACCCCTCTGGCTAAGTTATGGGAGAGCTGCTGAGGGGTCTTGTGCCTTAATAGCTTTTGGGTTTGGCTGGAGTTTTAGGCAGGTTCCTATCCACTATCCAAGGCTGAAAGATTGTATAAAATGGGATCTCTAGGAAAACTTGAAACCTGGGGTGTTGCATTGTTGCCTGTGGACTCACCTGTGGGCTGCTGATACCTTTGGGGTGCAAAGGCAATGTTCAATTTTTGAGCCAGGTCTGTCTGACTTGCGTTCTAGGTTGCTGCGTTTTACATATGGACCTTCATTTCCTCCGTTCAAAATTCCCGATGAAGATGCTGGTCTGATTCCCCTTGAAATGGATAATGAGTGCGTTGCACAAACGTGGTTTCGCTTTTTACATATGCTGAGGTATTGCAATTACAGCCATCCATTGTTCCTGGTCTTGAATCAACTCCATACATTTGCATGATAAACAAAACATTTCTCTGGAGATTGCCAAGATGAAGCACCTAAATGGAATTAAATGAGAGACTTGTGCCAGTGCCCATGAAGCAGCTCAGGGCAGGCTTGAGTGGTGTTCAGGTTTGAATTCTGACTCTTTCAAAATGTAAACTGGTTCAGCTAATTAAAATCTATTTTAGCTATTTGGCATTTTGGAGGATCTGAAAAACAGGAGTTCAATAGAATTTTGTTTCTCTGAGATAACAAACAGGAAAAGCTGAACAGTAGATCTGGGAGATGCTTACGACTTTCATTTATTCTCCAGGTTAAATTTAACTTACAATTTATTTTTAAAATGAGTGTTTATATATTTATTTTTATGGAGAAATCTATACACTTAATTTACCATACATGTTAATTTTAAATGCACAGCTGAACCAAATGCTGTGTTTTGTTTTACAGACTTTTGGACATAGCATTACATTAATGCTCTCAATGGCCCGAATATTAAAAAATTTATGCTAAATACTATTTAGTAGTTAAAGCTAGATAAACATTAGGCTGTTTGAAATTTACATCTTAACTGACTAAAAAGCCCTCTTTCTTCATTTATAATACAAATGTCACAAGTACTGTACTCTTCAAATTTGGTGTTTGCAAATTTGCTGTTTCAGGATTTTGAGTCAGTCAGGAAAAATTGCTCAAACTTTTACAATTTACTTCCCTTCTTGTCACTGTTTGACAGTATTTGATTTGTTGCTTACACTTATAACTTTTACAATATAAGCAACTCTTCACTGAGCTCAAAAAACCTCATAAGTAATTATTCTTTCTGCAATAATTAGTCTGGCAAGTGTGTGGTCTGGTTTGTTTTATTTTACTATAATTGTTCAATATGTTTGGGTAATGTTTGACATTAAGACAGCTGTATACTGCCAACCCAGGAAGAGACAATTGCCTTCCTGTGATGAGAGGCTAAAACATACTGATATTGGATGCTGGTTTGTGGTGTTACTTGAATGCCTTAAACTACTGCATCTTCAAGTGGTTTTAAATCTTAACAGCTGTTCTTAAACTGACTAACATATATTTTGCTCTTTTTCTGTGCAGTAATCCTGTGGATTTGAGTAACCCAGCCATTATTAGCTCTACCCCCAGATTTCAGGAACAGTTTCTGAATGTGAGTGGGATGACTCAAGAACTGAATCAGTACCCCTGCCTTAAACATCTGCCTCAAATATTCTTTCGTGCCATGCGTGGAATCAGCTGTTTAGTGGATGCATTCCTAGGTAATGCTTTTGTCTTGCCCATGGATTGCTAGAAATATTAATTTAATAATTATTTTAGTATCTTTAAATCTGTTTTCTCTGTAAATACATGAATAACAATTAATCTTTTGCAAGTATATCCTGGAATTGATGAGGAGGAGACTTGAGATCACCTCTAAAAAAATCTGTATGCACAACAGTAACATTTGAATGCATGAAGTTGTAGATAGCCTTAGTTTCAAATGCAAAACAAATAAATCAGAAATATAAAATAAAACCAGGGATCTCTTTCCCAAACAAGGCTTCTTTTCTCTTTCCATCTAATCACCAAGTGCAAGTGCTATGCTTTAGCATGTTGTGAGCACTCACCACCGTGTTTCTAATCTTTGTGGCAACTGCTGTGTGCCTGTTTCATAAGGTGTTGAATTTGGACTGTCATCTTCAGATCTTTTGAAGTTCCCCGTAGTGTACGGTTGGTGGCTTACTACTGCTGCTGAGTAGAAAAGATGTGTTTTATTAAAAACCTGCTGGTGGAATGAGACTGTCAGCCTGGAGAAGAGCAGGCTCTGGGGGCACAGAGCGTAGGGTTAGACTGGATGTTGGGAAGAAATTCTTCCCTGTGAGGGTTCATGAGGCCCTGGCACAGGTTGCCCAGAGGAGCTGTGGCTGCCCCTGGATCCCTGGCAGTGCCCAAGGCCAGGCTGGACTGGACTCGGAAGAAGGTGGTCTAGTGGAGGTGTCCATGCCTGTGACTGGGATGGAATGGAGGGTCTTTAAGGTCCCTTTGAACCCAAACTAATCTGTAGTTTTATGAATCAGACACTTAAGACTTCTGAAGATCTTGTAGCAAGATAAAGCACCCAGAGTGATAATAGCCTATCTGGAGTGCAGAGATGGAGACTGCAATGCATTGGGGCACAGGAGATTTCTTTTAGAAAATTAAATTCAGGCTGTAGGTATGGATTGGGAGGGTGTGCTCAGGCAGACTTGAGAGCTGCAGAAAGATCTTCAGAGAAGGCTGATGGGAGAGCTCATTACCTTCTGTCACAAGTGCTAAAACATTGGGTTTTATCTTGCTCTCCCTGGTACCTACATGATGTGTTTGGCAAAATAGTACGTCCTCTTTTTCAGCCAAATGTATCAAAACAATAGTTTTCATATTGCATACTCTGCCTGGGCTGTAACACTGATGATTTTGCAGGAGCAAATTGTTCTGAAATGTGTTATGAGAAGTACTTGGGTGCTTTAATTAGCAGGGTCAAAAAAAATCTGTGTCAAATTCCCAAGCACACTGTGGTTCCCCACTTCATTTTTCAAATGGGGCACAAGGTTGTTGGAATTCATTAAAATGGGCAAAAACGGTGTTTGTCACTTCAAGTTTTCAAGATGTTGAGTTGCTTCTGATTATGATGAGGATGAGCTCTGTACACCATGAATTTCCCTGAAGCTGGATTAAAAACTGATCTCATGTCCTGCTGCTGCCAGAAAAATTATAGTTTGCTGTGCTTTCTTACTCTGTCTTGTGTACTGCCTTGGTATTTGACTGTTCAGCCGCCAGTCCAGCTCAAACTGAGCAGAAAGCTGTGTGGTGGATGGGTTTCATCTTAATTTAGTGAGCTAAGATGGCTTTAAGGGCCAGACATCTTAGAGATGTCTCAGAAAAAGGTGTGGGAGTTATGATTGGGAAAGAAAGGCAAAGGTGAGAGGCACCTGAATTTTGGCAGAAGTGAGCTGTGAAATTGTCTTTTGCAAATGAACCTTGCTCCTTTCCCTCTGCCTGCTTCTAGTCTGATTCTTCCCATGTGTCATTGGTGCAGATGGGTCCTTTGGTGTTTTTTAATCAATTGCTTATCTGATGTAATTACTGTTTCCATTTGCTTATGCATTTATTTCTGCTAACAGTAAAATAGGGAGAGGGGTTTTGTTGCTGCTGCAGTTTTGGGGAACATGGGAGGCATGGCTATTGACCAGAGGCTCCTGTGCCTACTAAGGCCTGCTGTGTGTGAGCCCATGGAGTTGTTGCTGAAAGCCTGCTTTATTCCTGGCCTTGCAGGCATTTCCCGACCCCGGGCAGACAGCGCACCGCCCACGCCAGTGAACAGGCTGAGCATGCCCCAAAGCACCGCTACCAACACCACTCCGCCCCACAACCGGCGGCACCGGGCAGTGACCGTCAACAAAGTGACCATGAAAACCAGCACTGTAAGATTTCATACTCTGTGTTGGAATAGCTGACCCTTTGGATTCTTTCCTTGATTCTAGGAGCTGATCTGTTCTTCTGTTCAAACAGGTAACTACTGCACATGCTTCAAAAGTGCAGCACCAACCCTCTTCTACTTCTCCACTCTCTAGCCCAAACCAGACAAGCTCTGAGCCTCGGCCGCTGCCAGCTCCTCGCAGGCCAAAGGTTAACAGCATCTTGAACCTCTTTGGATCATGGTTGTTTGATGCAGCATTTGTTCACTGTAAACTTCATAATGGAATAAACAGAGACAGCAGCATGACTGGTAAATATTAAAAAAATATATGTATACTTTTTTCCTTGTTTCCTTGACATTTCCTACCTTCAAGATTAACACATGCATAATCCAAAAAAAAGTAAAATCTGAAGTGCTCTGTTGTAATTAATCCCTTGAGCTGAGCCAGCATCTGCTATCAGCTGAGCAGCTGTTTGGGGATTTCAAAGTTTAAAAAAGTCCACTTTTTTACTATGAAATACTCCTTTGCTCTAACAAGCATGGCACTTGCAATTATGATATTGGGGAAAATGCTGTTAAGTGAAGGAAATCATATGGTAGGAGTCCACTTCTTAGTTTGAAATCTGCTTGATTATCTATGATTAATAGCAATTATTTACATCAACTCTTTAATATTTGAAAAATTGTCCTATATTACTCCACATAGTGCACAAAGCAGTACTTCTTGGTTTTGTAGAGTGTTATGGAAACAGAAGTCCTTAAAATAGCTAGTGAACTTGCTGCCTATCAGTTATGATTGCTGTGTGCTTCCCTTAATGTCTTCATATCTTTGTTGTCTTCAGCCCTTAACTGCCAAACTTTTGTCTCTCAGCTTTGCTCAGCTGCAGAGGTTAGATGTTTTGGGATATCATAACAGAATTAGTGCTCTGCTCAGAGAGGCTTTTTAGCTCTTATCTTACTTTTGGTGATAATATTCAGAAAAGAATAATCTTTCTCACTCGCTGCAGTTTTCCTGTTCCTTGTGTATTTTGAATGTCTGCTAACTTTTCTGAGGGATGTTTTAATTAATCTGTCAGTAACTCACTGGCCTAAGGAAAAGAGGGGAAAACCATTTGTTATAGCAAGTTGGATGTGTAGTGGGACTTGACAACAGCAGTTAAACTGGCGATCTTCCTTGTTTATTGTGTCAAATTCCTGTGTGAATACTTAGGTTTTGGGACCTTCTAAAGGTGTTTTTAGGTGTGTAGCACATCATTTTTTGAAAGTGTTCTTTGTGGGTGTATGTGGTAGGAGTTCGGAATCTCTTTGTAAAAGGCCTGTGATTCATGACTGGGGAAGCAGCTGAGCTTAGGAGGGAGCAAGGCATCCTTTGAGGGTGTGTTGGGTTACAGATGCATTTAATGTATTACTACATTTAGTGCTTTTCAGATTGATTAGATCATTTTAAATTTGACATATAACCTGTTTTTTGAGCGATTTTAATGAAATGCTTAACCTGTAAAGGAAGGATGTCAGCTTAGATGGTGCTTATACAAAAGTGTCAGCTTTAAACAGAAATGTTGTTATGCTGGCAGAAGTACACAGTTGTCTGTAATCCAAAGGCTTCATTTCCTTGAAGGGGTTACAAGGCCTTCTGTTCATATATGCAATGTCTAAAATCACCTAAAAGCAATCAGAAAGTTGTTTTGTTACTAGTCTTACAGGGATATTTACTGACTTTCTGAAAACTGGAGACAGCTGTTTGGAATTGAGTGAATTCTGTTCCTCCTCTGTGCTCTTCCAAGCTGTCTGTAGCGAGACCAGTCTTTGCACATCTTTACACATGATCTGCTGTGTATTAGCAGCAGTGGCTCTGACACAAGATGTTGGTGGACTCCCAGGAACCTAGCTGTGTCATGTTCTGCTCTTTTAGTAATTTGGAAGACAGAATTAACTTACAGGAATTTAGTTAAGAGTCTGCTGCCCTTGCAGGGTGTTGTTACTGCTAGGTAAGATCACTGGTCACGGTGGTGCCAAGATGGGCTGGCTGAAGGAGAGAGAACTGAGTGTGGACCCCTATTTCTGAAACGCTGTAGAGAGGCCCCAAACTCTGATTGCCTGATTTATTATTTTGCTCAGCCTCTGCTTAAGGTGGGAGAATGAGTAAGATGCATAAAGGGCCAGGCCCCTGGAGTTTCTGCTTGAAGCATCAGTGTCTTTTGAAAGAGGTTTAAATCCACATCTTAAACTTTTTATTCTGGGAATCTGACCTGTGATGCCTGATGCCTCCAAGTGAAATCTTTTCCTCCCTGAAGAGCATAAGGCAAGAGGTGCTGTGCTGGCTGATGAGTGGGCCAGTTGGGGTCTGTATTAAGGCCCCCCCCATGGCAGAAGTGGGACTCATCAGTAACAATCAGATCTGCACATTGTGCCCATCCCTCTGCTCCTGCTGCCCAATGTAGATGCAGTTTGGAGGAGGAGGGCCAGTAGAGAAGGGACAGTTATCTGCCACAGTCCCTACTCTTAGGAAAGATGTCCAGAATAAATCTGATGCTTTACAGCTCCAGTTTGGCTATTCCTGTATGTTTTGGTCCATCTGCTATCCTTTGTAGCCATGACACTTCAACTACTACCTGGAATGTTCTTCCCATGTCTGACACTGCGGTTGATATTCTTAGCATTAGCTTCAAGAAGCACTGTTTTTTTTTATGGGTGCTTCAAATGTTTCGATTGGGAATTGTCTGCACTTAAAATCAGCTTTGCCATGTAGTATTGTCTTCCACTGGCCCACACACACAATTTTTCTTTAAGTCTGGAACTGCAGCTGTGTAAGAACTCAGCAGCTTTAAACCCTTCTAATATTTACTTTGTTTCAATGCCATGCAGTTAAGAATTCTTTCTCTTTTGGCTGACTGATATGGCTTCTTTGTTACATTACTGGCTGCAGGACTGAGAGCCATTTTAAAAAAGTATTACAGCTTGCTCCTTGGTCCTTTAGAGACCTCTGTGCCTTGGGGCACTTCTGGAACACTGCATTTTTTAGTGTGAATTTCTCTCTCTTCTCCTGTCACATGGCACAGTCTCAGTGAGAATCTCTGTGATGTGATTACCAGAGAGATTTATGAGCTCAGTGCAGTGCCTTCCAGGGGCCCTGTCAGTGAGCTGTGGTCTCAAGCTCTAGTTCAGAATTCAGTTTGGTTGTTTTAAACAAATCCTGCTGACAAACATTTTTCTTGTCCCATCTTACTGCACACCTTTTTGATGAGCTCTAGGAAATAAAGTGCACTTGATCAAGACTGATGCGAATGACTACCCCTCCACCCTTCCTTTTTCCCTTGCCCAAAGATCTCACCTTTTCCCACTGGAACTCTTTAACCTCCAGAAAGGAAGTAATGAAAAATGATGGGTGGAAAAAATGTCAAGCTTTTTGTAAGTCTTGAGATAAAAAACTGTCTAGATGTGTAGAAGGGTAACTGAACTTCCTGTACTTGGCCCTGCTTTGCAGGGGAGAGCTGACTATCTCCAGAGGCCCCCTCAGCCTCAACTCTCCTGATTCTATCAGGTTAACTGCTGCTTCACAGATTTTCAGTTTTTTGTCATCTCATGGGTGAACTCCTTGTACCAACTCTTGACTGGAAAACTGTAGGTATTCCACATTTGTGATTATTCTGATTTTGTCTGTCTTTGGGAAGAGAGAATTTTTCTCTCTTAAGATTAGCTGGAAGTCATCTGTATACAGTTTGCTGCTGGTGGAGCTTATCACCTGGAAAGCAGTTGTCCTCTTTGCTCTTTGAGCCCTGTCCTTCAAGGTAGTCCTGTGTCATTGTTTGGATTCTGAAGCAGAGCAATCATCTAGCCATGATTGGCATGACACTTTTGGGTCTTGAGTGTCCTTATCAGGTTTTAGTTTCTGCACAGACTTTATTGGTGAAGTTTTTTGGTGGGCAGCTGATAAACATCACTGTGTTGTGGTGAGAGAGTAAAAATGGCTGGTTGAAAGACGCCTAGGTGGTTTGAAAGCAGCTGGGTCCTGCTGGTGTAGTTGTTAGAATTAGATGGGTGTGTGGCATTTATGTAGCTGATAGTGTGGGATAAATACATCCCTATGATAAATAACACCTTCATCAGAAATTGGCTACAGAGCCTCTATGAGGGTAACCCAAGCATGACAGCTTGGTGTGTCTATCTGTGTCAGGGCAGGTTCAATGGCAGGATGTGTTTCAGACAAGCTTGACTGTACAGTGCATGCTACTGCTACCTACTGTCCTCAGCCTCTGAGAGTGGGGAGAGCTCACCAGCACTTTGTGCCAGCATTTCAGCAACTGCATCTTCCAATTTGATGGGCTCATTCTCAGTCCTTGTACCTAAAGGGTGCCAGCTCTGCACTTTATAGCAGCTGAAGGACACACCTCAGGGCTTGCTGGTATTGCCCTGGGGCTGTTTGCAGTTGTGGAGCTTTGGGGTACATCATTACCCTCACCTCTTCTGGCCCTACTGTCAGTAATGTCCCACAGAATGTTTCTGGGGCTCTAGAAGAAAATTCTAACCAGACCTGTGTGGGATCACAGTGAGTGCTGCTGAGGGGCTTGGTCACAGGTCTGACCCTACCTGTTCAAATAAGTAGCTCTCCCCAGATGGTGGGTAGTACCTGGCTGCTGGAGTTCTTACTCTCTTCTTTCTCTGGGCGTTGTTTGAGATGTTAATGTTTCTGGGAGTGTTCTACCTTTTGTTTCTGCTTTGGAAGATTGTTAATGAAGCTGGTGGTCAGGGGAGGCATGCTCAGGTATTCTGGTTGTTAGCTTCTTGGCTTAGGGAAATAGGAGCTGTACTGCCATTGAGAACTCCTGGTTTGGAAGGAGGAGTGCTGCTGTGAGGAGGTTGCAGGTAAGTAATTTTCCCTCTGCAAGACACACTCCATTTCAGAGGAGCCTTAGGATAGCCTGGTGTATGCTCCAGTGCACTGCAGCATAGGGACAGGTCTGTGAGCTGACAAGGGTTAATACCTTCTTTTAAAGAACTGGTGTATCTTGATATGAACAGCTCTAAATATTAGTAGTATTTTGTAACTTTTTGTTCATTGTTTTGCATGATACTTTCAAAACCATAATTTTGGACCTGTATGCCAATTTCCTATGTGTTTAACAAGCTTGCTGTATCATAAAGCTTTTAATCTATTTTTTAGAAAGCTAAAAGCTTCTTAACTTATATTACAATTTCACCATCTTAAAAGTATTTTATAACTACTGCTGTCCTTTGATTTGTTTCCATTTTATTTCTATTATCTTGCAGCATCTTTTATCCAAATTCTTCTTTCTTATAAATCTTGTAAGTAGGAACCAGTAGCTTTTCCTTAATTGCGGTCATGCTTTTCTTTTTCCATAATCCCATATTTTATTTGTAAATTCATTCTCATTGTCTCTTGTAGCTTTTGCACTTTTACTTGAAAAAGACAAGTAATTTTTTTTGTGTGTGTTTTTGAATGGGGAGGATTGTTGGCAAAAGCAAATTAATCTGCCTGAATCAGACCCATCTTTTCTGTACTTTAGTCTGTGATCATGTCATGAATTTCAGGACTTTGCACTAACCATGTTTTTTTTACTTAAAGCTTATTTTACAGACCTAGTGTTTGATTTGTATGCATTGTGCATGTAGTGTTTTTTTCCAACTACAGTATATTGCTGGATAGCTTATTTAGGAAAAAAATGGCTCATGGGAAGATGCATAAAGATTTGTACTTATTTTTCTACTTAACGCCAATGAAAATCTATGAGGTAAACATAGGTTAAATGATAAATTTCAGAGCAAAAAATTAGGAGTAGGCACTTGTCATTAAGACATTTCCTTTAAAACAAAACAAAAAAGCACCCTATCTGTAAATTATTGGTATTCCAACTGCTAAAGTGTTAACATGCCTTTGTTTGCAAAGCTGACTCTGAACCTGCTGTTCCCCAGTGTCCCAGAGCTGAGACAGGAGAAGTTCTCTTTTGCTGGTAGAAACACATAGGTGTAATTATGTCAGGAATACACATTGTCTGCTGTTTGCTTTTGTAGTTTATAAAAGTTTTGGAAAACCATCTAGTCTTAGCTGAAAACAAGAACACGCGCTTTAAGATGTTAGTAATCCTAGAGCAAAGCTGTCCAAGGAAGAGGAAAAACAATTCAAAAAAATCACATTGAGTGTAGTATATATTTTGTTTTGGTAGCTATCCTGGAAGACAGGATGTAGGCAACAGAGCAAGTAGTCTTGTATCCACACAATGCTGATGTGTGAAAGGGAGACCAGAAATCTCTGCAGAAAGACATGGATTGGAGTGGTGTGGACTGGCAGAACTGGCCTGCAGGGAGGGAGCACAGAGCTGGGCAGAACCAGGTCAGGACCCTCTGAGAGGGTCATAGAGCTTCTTGTAGGGTAAGGGAGCAGGAGATGGCCAGCCCATGGTGGCTGCTCTACGGAGGCTCTGTAATTTATTTAGCAGTTTTAGTGATCATGTGAGGAAAAGGACAAAATTAGGAGAATGGGATTCCACAACCTTCTCTTTGTCATACGGTGCATTAAAATTTTTGATTATTTTTTAATAAATATCTTTGTACAACAAACCTGGATGAAAGCCGCTGGGTATTCAGGGCAGCATGAGATGAGTTGGCTGGCTGGAAGCGAAGCACTTCCTTGGAGGTCAACAGTAATGGCACCATTGAAAATTTTTTTTTTTTTGTTTTTTAAGAGAGTAAGGGAAGGTGGCATTTCATTTTTGTGGAGACCAGAACCAGGTGAGGCAAATCCTTGCCCTTTGAGAGAGGGTAGGAAACTAGTATTGGATATAAGTGCTCTCTTCCCAGCAAAAAGCTGGGACAGTCTCTAGGATATGAAGGTCAGTTGTTGTCATCCTTATGAAGTAAACAAGTTAGGTACACCCACAAATATTTCTTAAACAGAGGCACTGGCTCAAATGCAGTGAACTAATAGCTTCATATTAACTACTAAATTGGACTTGATCTTTGTGTCCAGGATCCCATGAGCCTATTCTGTACATTATCACACACAGTGAAATGCTGTTTTTTCTCTTCCCAGCTATAGCAACGCAGGCTAGTGTGGAGTTCCGCCGGAAAGGATCCCAAATGTCCACTGACACTATGGCTTCCAACCCCATGTTTGATGCAAGTGAATTCCCAGACAACTATGAAGCAGGAAGGGCAGAGGCATGCGGGACACTGTGTAGGATATTTTGTAGCAAGAAGACTGGGGAGGAAATATTACCAGCTTACCTATCCCGGTACTAACCTATCTTCCAGTTGCTTTATTGGTGTACCTTTATGATGCAGACTAATTCCCAGTGAATAGCATTCACTTGCTGTCTGAATCTTGTGTTGCCAGTCTAAAAACATCTAGCTGGCTTACAGGGGCTGGAGGTGGGATTCCTGGCTAAGCCCAGCACTGTTTTCTTCTCACATTTTCATGATGCTGCTTATCACTGGGTTTTCTTCAAGTTTCAGTTGAAGGACAGTACCTTAAAGTGCTTTAAGCTGGAAGGAACATTTTCTTTGGCACTTTCTTGCCTCCTGTATTTTATTTTTGTTGAGTTTGTCACTGAATATTGATCAGATGGAAAAAATAAGTGTGCAGGCATAAGACTTTGTACACTTTATTAGACTGTAAAGGTTCTTGTGTTTTCAAATACCACATCCCACATGGCTGGGTTTGGTTTTTTGTAGTTGTTTTTTTTTCACCCTCTGAGTATTGAAATGCAGTGATATCCCATTATTTGAAACAGTTGTGTTTGAATTACCTCTGTGTTCAGTTTTATTTCTGAGAAAATGAAGCAGTATCACCTGTCATCGTATACCTTTTTCACAATTTTTTGTTATGTAAAATAGCAAATGCTAGAGGCAGAGAATCAGTTTTAAATAATGATTCTCTCAAACTTTTTAAGTATATTTGTCCCAGATGGCATTAAAACTTCCCAGAAGACTGAACAATATTTTTTCTTTGATGTTGTATTTTTTGTATAGATAGCTCATATTTCTCTTGGCCAGTCAGTGGGATTCTTCTGTGTCTGCAAGACCTTTGAAACAATTAAGAGGGCATACATGTTCTCTAACAAGAACCTGCAAAAGAAGCTAACTGGGTAGCTGGGTTTCTGCCCTTGCTTTTTCATTTGAAGTGGTTATGATGGTTAAGATTAGTCTTGATTTCCAAATTGCTGATCAGTGTGTCTTGTCCTGACATTCTGTCCATTGTTCTGTCCACTGCCTCCCCCAAGGTTTCACAGTATTTTTCTTATATTGGGGAGTTAAAATCAAGATCTTGCCACCATTACATGGGAAGGGAGTAGTGGAGAGCAGGTGATCCACTCTTAGTAACCAGCTGGTTGTGCTTCCTCAGCTCCCAGTCTGGGTGTTGCAACAAGTCAAAGATTTCAGTAAAACTGTGCTGCACTAGCTTTTCATATGAAATACCTGTCATTTGTGAGGGTTTATTAAGCTGGTCAGGTGTGCTTGCCTGTGCTTAAGTAACATAGGGGAAGATTTATATGAACGTTTCCTAGCTCTGTTTTTGAAACTTTGTTTTATATAGACAAGATCAAATAGTGGCTGCAGAATCATGTGGGATTCTGATGATTTTATGTGCAAATAATTAAATCTTATCTTTCTTTGTCAGATTTTACATGCTTTTAATTCAGGGTTTGCAGATAGCAGATTTCATTTGCCACCCGGTTCTTGCCAGTGTTATTCTAAACTCCCCTCCTCTGTTCTGCTGTGACCTGAAAGGCATTGATGTTGTGGTTCCCTACTTCATTTCGGCTCTGGAGACTATTTTACCTGACAGGTAAATTGCCATTTCCACATAAACATTATCAGAGATGTTGAGAGGTATTTGTCTTTTGTCATTCCTGCATAATTTCACCAAAGGAATTCTGCGATGTTGGGCCCACAGTGTGTGTGTATTCAATGGTAATAATAGCAACACTGTGTGAGCTCAAATGTTCAGTTTTCTTTAATGCAGTTTTCTTTAAAGCCATAACAGTTCTTAAATTAAATATATGAGTTGTTAGCTGCATATTGATGCAAAGCAGTGCCTTTAAGAATAGGAAAATATATTGAAATATGTCAAAAATATATTGAAAGTCTATTGATTTTAAAGTAGACTTTCACAAGATATTCATTAATGGCTGTTGTTGCAGTGTATTCAATAAGTAAATAGTCTTATGCATCATTAAATGGAAAAGTTGATAATTTATACTGATGAAGTTGGAGTACGTTCTTATCGGAGCTTTATAGATTTCTGAATGTTTTGCTAAGTTAGGCACTTAATAGTAGTCTCTGCATGTCTTCTTCAATGTATGTGTTATGTCTTGGTACCATGTTTCATTTTGATGTTAGGCATTTAGACAAAAAGCATTCTTTATCTCCTGGGCTTAAATCTGAGCTGCTGCTTCTTTTGGATAGGTCTTAGAAAGAAACAGCTACATTGCATACTGCAAATTACTTATGACCATTGGGTGGGTGTATATTTGATATTAACTTAGTTGCATTTGGCTCCAGATTCTTGTGAAAAGTTGGTTAACTGTCTGATGCTTTGATTTGCAGGGAACTCTCAAAGTTTAAAATCTATGTAAACCCCACAGAGCTAAGAAGAGCTTCTATTAACATCTTGCTGTCTCTGTTGCCTCTCCCTCATCATTTTGGAACAATAAAGTCTGAGGTAGGACATTTATCACTATGTTTTGTGTTCCATTTTTCTTTCCTGGGAGTGGGATTTGAATGGGTTGTGGGTTGTATTGAGTGTTTTCTTTAGCACTGGAACTCTTCCACTGAATGTGAAACAGTAAGACATATTACAGTGTGTCAGTAGCAATGTGTGCTGTGAACACTGGCTTTTGAAACCCTGCTGGCATGATCTTTAATTGATACTGAAATAAATGTATTTTTTCTTCAGGTTGTCCTGGAAGGGAAATTCAGCAATGATGAAAGCTCAGCATATGATAAACCAGTAACATTCCTGTCCTTGAAGCTGAGGCTTGTGAATATCCTTATAGGAGCTTTGCAAACGGAAACTGATCCCAACAACACTCAAATGATACTAGGTTATTTCAGCTTTTTGATTTATTAACTGTATTATAGAAATGTCTTTCTTAATCTGTCCTGGGATAATATGGGTTATTAGTGATGTGTTGCTTTGCAAGAAGAAGGTTTAAATTCCTGGCAGGTTGTCATATGTGTAATCTCCCTCATACTATGAAAACATCTTAAAAAGCCTCTCATTTTTGTTAATCTCTCCCTTTTTATGTGGAGTAGTACTTGAAAAGTAGAAGCAAGAGTGAAGCACATTCTAGCACAGAAAGTCAGCCATAACTGGAAATGGAAGTAGGTAAAAATGTAGTGATTTTAGGAATGATTCCTGATTAATGGATTTCAGAGAAAACCTTAGGTTTTGGCATGGTTAAGCCTAAGAAACATATTGACATTTTGGTGACTGGTCATCCAGCAAAATTGGCAAAATACAGATGACATTTTTTTAGTGGTGTGTAAATCCTCAGACAAAATCCAAAAGTTTTGGCATAGAGTGTGGAGCTGCACTATGCACAGTTTATCACACTGCTCTTCAAAGTAGTGAGTGGATTAACATTATGCTGAATACTCAGAAAGGAAGCAGAAGATGAAAACTTGGATAGTGCAAATCTGTCAAGTTAAGTATGTTTTCAGATAAGTACAAATGTACATGCCTATTATTCTTACTTGTCCTCCCTTATTCTTCTCTTTTTAGAAGTAGTTTTTTCAACATGATGGTGTTCTTGCCCTTACCACTTTCCTTTTGTCTGTTTAAAAAGGCAACAGTCTTGTGGTGTGATAGGAGTGTCTACCTTGTTCTGGGAGGCAGATAGTTTACCTGCTTAACAGGGGAGGGCAAGAAAATGATGTATAGCTAAAGGAAAGGAAACAAATCCAAGTCTGCAAAGATTTTTGGAAGGTTATCTTCCAATAGTTCAAGCAGTTTCTTTTCTTGCAGAAGACTAGAGGAGAGTGATTTGAAAGAATAATTTGCACCCAGTGCTTGTGAAGGGGTGAGAATATCTGTGGTTGCCAAGTGAGACTCTCAGAGCATTGGTGCCCCTGAGGTTGTCCCACCTCCAGTACTATGTCTGACACCTCAGGGTGATGCTTTGTTAAATCCCACCCCTGTAGTCCTATGCCCCTCACACTGAGTTGGTCTGCAGCCAGCTGAATAGCTGCTCTACCTGGAATGGCTTTTCTCCTGGGAATTATTATTCCCATGCTAGTCCCTGCCAGTTCACCTGCCCTGTAATCCTCCTCTGAAGCTCCTTTTTCCATATGTGAAGTTATTTCCTGCTGGATTTAGCTGGAGGGGATTAATGAATCTCCACTTTAGCCAGAAATTCTCACATGTGCCACCAGCTTCTCAAAAAAAGCAGGGTTTGTTTCCATCTGCCAATAAATGTTTAGCAGCAAGTGGTGCATTTCATAGAATCACAGAGTGATTTGGGTTGGGAAAAACCCTTAAAGCTCCTGTTGTTCCACCATGCATTCCACCCTCATTCCCTGGGCAGGGATACCTTCCACTAGCCCAGGTTGCTCCAAGCCCTGTCCAGCCTGGCCTTGGACCATTCCAGGGATGGGGCAGCTACAGCTTCTCTGGGCAGCCTGTGTCAGGGCCTCCCCACCCACACAGGAAAGAATTTCTGGCCATCATCCCACTTCACCTTGCCCTCTCTCAGTGTGAAAACATTCCCCCTTGTCCTGTCATTTCCCTTCATAGAGTAAGTTGTGTTTTCCTAAATGTTCATTGATGGATGAGACAGGGGAAGGAGGCAGAAAATTTAAACTGAAGCCACTAAATGGGCCAGTGTCAGCCAGTTTCAGGTCCATGTCCTTATTGCTTTCCTCATCATCTGGAGGTGATGCTTCCAAGCAGGTAACCTGAGTTTTTAAATGAGCACAGTCTGATATGAGACAAGGAACCACTCCAGCCCTTCTGTGAAGCCAAAATCCTTCCAAACTGAGGAATTTGACAGACCTATCACAGAACAGTTGGGGCTGGAGGAGAGCTCTGGATATCATTCAGTCTAACTCTCTGCCAAGGCAGAGTCAGCAGGAGCTGGTGACACAAGAACCTGTCCAGCTGGGTTTTGAATGTCCTCAGAGAGGGAGCCTCCATGACCTCCCTGGGCAGCCTCTTCCAGTGCTTTGCCACCCTCCATGGATGGAACATTTTCCTCATGTCAAGGTAGAACTTCTTGTATTTTAGTTTGTGCGTTACTCCTTGTCCTGTTGCTGGGTACCACTAAACAGAGTTTGGCACTATCCTCTGGACACCCACCTTGAGATATTGATGTGTAATGACGAGATCCCCTCTCAGTCTTTTTTAGATTCTGTTCAAGGCGTTTTTAACATAGCTGAAACTACACTCTGTCTCAAATTTCATCTACTTCAAATGGCTAAGCTCAAAGCAAGTCCTGTGTTTTAATAAGAGATTTTAGAAGACAGGACTGCAAACCTCTACTTTAGACCTTCTGTGCTGCTTGGTGACTTTTAGTAGTGAATTCTTCTGTAGTCCATAGTTACCTTCTTCTATCTGATTCTGCAGGTGCAATGTTAAATATTGTTCAGGATTCAGCACTGCTAGAAGCCATTGGCTGTCAGATGGAAACAGTGAGTATTTTTGTTTATGAAGTTACTTCTTCAGAAAGAATGCATTCGTCACTTGTTACTGGAAGGGGCTCGGGTAGCATCTTGAGGTTTGGTCTTTTGCATGTGAGAACATGGGGAACTAAGAAGTTTTCTCATCTCTCTAAACTGCCTTTCACTCTGCAGAATGGTGGTGAAAACAACCTCTTCAAAAGCCACAGTCGCACCAACAGTGGCATTAGCACTGCAAGCGGTGGCAGCACAGAGCCCACGACACCCGACAGTGAGCGGCCAGCACAGGCCCTCCTGAGGGATTATGGTAAGGAGAGCTCTTTGGGAAACCCTGGCATGGTGTACCAGCTTGGTGTGTTCTGGGTTTTTCTGTAACAGGTCTGGCCAAAGGATTAATGTGCCCAGGTGTTTGGAGCCAGCGGGATAGCCCAGCTGTGTGCTGCAAGTCTGCATTCACATGTGCCCTTCCAGTGGTTGTTTTAACCCTACTGAAGGACTCTATAAACATTTTCAAAATCAGAATGTAAAAGCTTATGAAAAAGGTGTTTGCAAACTTTAACTGAAGTTTTCAGGATACTTAATTTCTGTCAACAAGAATAAGATATATGTACATCAAGTTTAAATTAATCACTTCATTAGTTTTGATAGCATTCCAAATACTCACCTGACCTCTGCAACACCTTTTCTTAAACCACATTTTAAGAACATTCCAGGGACTCTGACTTTTACAGAGCAAGTAATCAGGAGGCTTGTGGTATGTCATATGCTGTAACAATAGAATTTAGTAATTAACTTTAGTTTGCTATGTCTTGTTCTGTCCATTTTTGACTCTTTGTAGTAAAATCCATGTTATAAATCTGTGTGTGGTAAGCTGGCTGACTGTCAAGATCCTGAAATTTCATTTGCTCCTTTGGTCTTGAGTTTAACTGATGTTGGCCAATTAAATGTGAGAACAAATCACCTTTATTATATTGTAGCCTAGAGTGACAGTTCTATCATCACCAACCAAAAATGTTTGGTGGTTTTTTTATCTAGTTCTGTAAATAGCAAGAGGAGGGAGATTATCAGGAAAGGCTTCAGTATATTCTGGGGATTCATATAAACATGTTGGTACTTTCCCTTTTCCCAAGGATTTGCTTGTTTGAAGTTATCAAAGTGCTAGTTTTCTGCACACCATTTGAATTGTATGTTTAATTTATGTGGGTTTTCATTGATGAGTGCTTGTAAAAATACCCATTTGTAAGATTTAAAAAATCTTCTAAATATTTGAATTGCAGTCTTCATACCATGACATAACTTGAAATATATTTTTGTAGTGTTTTCATTTTATTGGATTTTTAAAATTTCCTGTGCCCAGAAGGTAAGGTTGTAATGGGCTTATGAAAAGAATTAGTGTTTCCACTAGATGCTCCAAACAAGAGAAAACTGAAAACATGGTGGTCTGTTGTTACTGTTTAGCCATAGCAAACTCTTGAATCTGCTCCTGGTATGACACTGGACATAGTTCTGGAGTGTTAAATAAGGTAATTTAAATTTTGGGAAGCATATGCCTTATCTGTCATAGTTCTCATGTCTCTTTATAACTAGTCATTGACCATTTTTTTATTTCTGACATTAATTTGCATACTTCAGTTTTAACAAATACGGATAGTATTTATGTTTCATAGTTTTGAAGTGAGAGCAACTGATACTTTAACTGATAAATTTTCAGTTAAAGGTTCAAGAAAACAGAAGGTTAAAAAGAATTGTTTCTCTAGCACTAATTCTTTCATTATCTGTGTCTATTGAACTAGTGCAGCTTTTGCTAAACATTAGGTGTGGATAGAATGGTTAACTTCTGACACAGATATCTGAAATGACATGTTCTCCTTACTTCCTCAGTACAACTTCTAATGCTTAATATACATTACCAAAGCATGTATTTTCCAGAGACTAAAAGACATAACATGACAGACAATTTAAATACAATAGCAAAACCTGAAGCTGGCTGTTCTGCTGCTGAAATGCAGCAGAGCTCTGGGATTATTCAAAATGTCTTTTAAAAAATTAAATTTAGCTAGCTGGTCCGAATGGGTTTGTATAATGCCTGGAGAATATGTGAGCGAGTTAGGCTGTGCAAAACGCATCAACCAGTTTCAAGATGGTTAGGGTTTATTTTATGTCTGTATTGTGTCTGCTTTGCCTTGTGCCTGTGCTTTGCTTTTTGTCACTAATGCTTAGTTATTTTCCCTCCCTGTGGTGTGTGGTTTTGGGGTTATATCCTAGCTCTTCATACAGATACAGCTGCTGGATTGCTGATCCGCAGCATTCACCTGGTAACCCAAAGGCTCAACTCCCAGTGGAGGCAGGACATGAGTATCTCCCTGGCTGCCCTGGAGCTGCTCTCTGGACTGGCAAAGGTGAGACATCCAGCTGGGTGTGCTCTGGCCCCTTCTCACAGGGTGGTTGTGGTCCTGCTGCCTTGGGTGAAAGTTATGGCACAAAACAGATTCTGTGGCTGAGTTTGTTGGCAACTCTTCTGTTTGGAAATTAAAAGGAAACAGTACTGCTATTGCAAGTAATTTTCTCCCAGTGTAAACACACTGTGTTTACAGGACGTGGTGTGGGAATGCTTTTTAGCTGAAACTTCTGTTGCACCATTTTTCCTCTTCCCTCTCATCTTGGAAATAGTTTTTAGAGCTGGATAAAATGTAGTGTATTGCTAATAGGAGGTGTACTTAGAGCAGCCATTATAACCTGGTGTGACAATTCAGCATTTCCTGTCATAGTCCCTCAGGAAGTCAACAGATCTCTTTTAATGTGTGTCTCAGGCAGTTTTTAGAGTATTAATTCAGCACTGAGCCATATTGGACTGGGTGTTTATTCACAACTGCAGTAGCGTGAGCTGAACAATGTACTTGAAGGTGTTCTGAAATGAATTAATGTGTGTTATTGGATCTTACAGAGGACCATACAGAATCAGGGCTTTCTGCAGCTTGTGTGGTTAAGCCAGGGTCTTCTTGGTTTGTTCTTTTTCTTCCAGGATTATGGGAATGTGGAAATATATTATCTTTTCAAATGTATTCCCAGGTTAATGTTAAATACTGTAGTCAATGTATAATTCTCATGCAACTGAAGTCATTCTTGCCCTGGAATACATTTCCCCTTTACAACAAAGTGGGAAAAAATAGATCACTTCCTCCTACTGAACTACTGTGGGGACTTGTTCTGCATGTGTCTCTGGAGGTGACAGGTCCCAAAGCCTTTCTCAGGTAGGGGCTGTTCCCCTGTCTTGTGTCTGTTCAGCAGCTATTAGTGGGACTTAGAAAAGTCAAAAATCAAAATGTTTCCTGCAGGTGTGTTGGTTCACAAACCTGCCTTTCATAAGCTTACCTCGAGGGGACTCTGCTCTAGATCATGAGCTTCTGAAGGATGTCCTAGCTAAATCCTGGGGCACTGAGTTGTCACTCCCATTTGCGGTATACAGCTGCCAGGCTTCAGTGCTGGCACTAGCAAGTCCATCCACCTTTGTGCTTGGATAAACATGGTCAGATGCTACAGGGTAGAAAAATCCATCTGTTCCTGTGCTGAGTCATAAGCCATGAATAAGAGAGAAAGTTCTTTAGCCTTACAGTTCATGTCCTCATGGCTCATTGTGCTGTTTCCTGACCTTCTCATCTGGAGCCTTGCTCTCTGCAGCCCTGAGCTGGGAAAGAAGCAGAGAGAGGTGTTTGCAGTGAGTTTTGGGGAAGAGGTTATGGGGTTTTTATTAGTCTGCTTGTCCAGGGATGGCTTTTTTGTTCCTTTTACCAATGGTGAAAGTTATTGTCCTGGGAATATATCTAGGGGAAAGTTACTTGAGCAGAATGAAGCCCTGTGGAAGGGAGAGTTAGCAGTGAGTGGGTCCTTGGAGATACAGAATGGGTTGCTAGAGCTGAAGAAGAGGCATTTGTAGGGAAAAAATTTCAATACTGCAAATTCAGCGCACATTTGGTTTCTTACCAAGCAAATTCAGCGCACATTTGGTTTCTTACCAAGCCAAGAGCAGGTACCACTCCTGCTCTTTGAAACCAAGCTATGCAATGTGGTCACACCTCAGTGCAGCATTTCCTTACTTTTAATTTCCATATCCATCACTGTTAAATAATTTTACCTGCAGTTTTAAGCTGTAATCAAAAAGAGCTCAGTTTATTGCTATTTCTTGAAAGTGCATTTAGGAATGTTTTCAAGAGCCGTTTTTGTCTCTGAGACGTTTGCGGAGGAGCTCTCACGCTGCTGTCCTTGCCGCCGCAGGTGAAGGTGGCGGTGGATCCCGCGGACCGCAAGCGCGCCATCAGCTCCGTGTGCAGCTACATCGTGTACCAGTGCAGCCGCCCGGCCCCACTGCACTCGCGCGACCTGCACTCCATGATCGTGGCGGCTTTCCAGTGCCTCTGCGTCTGGCTCACCGAGCACCCCGACATGCTGGATGAGAAGGTCAGAGCTCCCAGGGACAGATTTGGAGTGCTGCATCTGAAATGCCTTTTGTGCCCAACCTGTCTGTTCTCAATACTTTAAAACAGTATGCTTTGCTTAGCTTTCTTAGCTTTCTTAAGAGAGTTTCAAAAATAGTTTCTGTGCAAAATACTTCTGAACTTTAATTCCTGATCTTTATTTGCTGATGCAGTTTTTGGCTTTAAAATTACCTTTATAGTTATAGGAATGTCTCAGTCTTTCTTCTTGCTTTGTGAAACTGGAAAAAGAGAGAAGAAAAGAAACCTGGAGAAAACCAAAGAGAAATATAGAAATGAATGGGGTATTCCATAGCTACCTGCTGCAGGTAGCCATGACTCTCCTCATTTCTCAGCTCTTAGCTGACTAAAGCATCCCCTAGGCTTAATGGAATTCCTTTGATGCTAATATTTTGATAATCAGAGCTTGTTTCACCAATTTTCTGGAAACTGAGCAAAGCATATCTCAATATAAGGTGGAATTTACTTGGGAAGCTTGAGAAGAGCAGGAAATGAGAGACATGTTTTCAATTGCCTTCTGCCCTGCTGTTTAATAAAAAATGAAAAAAATTGAATGCACATTTTCATTGTTAGTCTCTTTCAGAGCCAACTTAGTGGTCTTTCTGTGTTTTTATGGATAGTAGGTATATATGTATTATGTAATATTTTATTATCTTTTTAGATAGAGCATTACATATCTATATATTTTGTTTATTCTGTAACATATAAAAATGTATATATTTAAAAAAAAGAAGATTGAAAACCCACAAGCAGAACTTCATTTAAAGATGCTTGCTGCACGTGTTTTGGAGTACTAGCATGGCAGTAGGTGACTGTGATAGGATAGGTTCCCTGGATGTGGCATAGGTTGTGTTTAGTCAGTTGCATTATGCTTTATTCCATTTCATTATGGTCTTTTTATTTCAATTACCACTATAAGGAGATAGGGTTACATACTGTGTGCATTATGTACTGGACACTGAGTAGCTCATTCCTGAGTCATGATAGTCAGTCAGGTGAGAGCCTTTCCCTACATTTGCAAGTATTAAAAATGCAGCTTCCCAGGTGCCTGCTCTGACAGTTGCTTTAAATTTCACATGCTATATTGCTAGTCTGTAAACTCCTGCTGCAATTCTTTGTGGCCAGTCTTTTCAGCTCAATGCTGGTTAATTTTACTGTGTTAGAGAACTTTGATTTTTCTCTTCACCTTTTATTCTGTATCAACAATGAATATAAGGAAGGACAAAGCCCAAGACACAGAAACCTGTCTGGTTTCTGGTGGTACAATCTGACCAATTGTGTTCAGTTTTAATCACTTATTTATTATTCTGTAGCTCAAGCCATGATATCCAAACCTTTGTTGTAGCAATCTGAATATTTTCAGCGGGTGATTTTGTTCTGCACAGCACTGGTGTGTCATATCTGTAGGTCTACTGAGTGCTGGCTTCTCCTGTAATAGATTTGTTGAAGCTTTTAGAATGTTCTTATTTTTCTCTTGGTGAATTAGATACCATGATGTATTTTACTAATGAAATACGAATGTATTTTTACTAATGATGTTGGCAATTGAAAAATTTGGAAAAGGATTTCTTGCAGCTTTCCAGATGAGTTCATTCCTAATGTGCTTAGTACTTAAAACTTCTGCAGAGTGTCCTAGAAATACATGTATTATCTCTTAAAGTGTGTTTTCATTTTTCTGTTGCATTCATAATAGTCCTCGTGCAATGAAATACATTGTGTGTATTTATCCATTCAGAGAACTTTTTACCATTAGAATATAAATAGATAATATAAGTACACATCTATAAACAGAAAAAATACCAGTTCTATAGCAAACGTGATCATATTTTAACAGTGTAGGAGTAATCCTCTGCCTTTAAATAAAGAACTCATATTACAAGCAGTGGTTTTTTTACTTAATGATATATCACTGTTTCCCTGAGGTTTTGGATATATTCATACAAGTGCTTCTGCTTCAATGTGGTTCTTGTGTTTTAGGATTGTTTAAAAGAGGTACTGGAGATTGTGGAGCTGGGCATTTCAGGAAGTAAATCCAAAAACAGTGAGCAGGAGGTCAAGTACAAAGGAGATAAGGAGCCAAACCCTGCATCCATGCGAGTGAAGGATGCTGCTGAAGCTACATTGACATGGTATGTAATTTGTCAGAGCACCTTTAATGTTCAGTATTACCTTGTCTGAGAGTGTTTAACAGGGAGTTTGCAGCTGGTGGTCCCTGATGTAACAAAAGTGTTTAAGAAATTAGGGAGAAGTTCCCTATCTTTGCCCTTTGGGCAGGGCTGTGCTCTGCCTTAGGTCTCTTCCCCTCCCTTTACAGGTGTTTACAGAAAACAGATCCCTCTGATCACTGTTTTCCCCTCCTGCCTTTTCTCTTCCTTGTACAGCAAAACCCAGACCCTCCTCCAGCCTGGTGTTCTGTTCCTGGCCAGGCCTCTCTGCAGACAGCAATTCCTTCGCTCTTTCACTTACCCCAGTGATCCTGTCTTCCCATTTCCTCTTCTCAGCCTGACAGCATATGCTGTCCCCCCTCTGGTGAGGAAACTGGTAGACACTGTGACAGCAGGGAATGGCACATGCAGCACACGTGTGCTGGAGCAGGATCGGATGGCTTCTTGCCCACAGCGTTGGGCTTGATTAAGAAATTTGAGAGGTTCTGCTGGAAATGCAGTAACAGATAATGTGTGGGTTGGAGAAGGGAAACACAGAGAGGAAAATTGGGATTTGCTCCAGGGAAGTTGGAAAGCACTGTGTTATGAGCTGAACAGCACAGTGGCAGACAGGACAGATTGAGGATGGGGAGGATAAATATGCTTTGCAAAAGCAATAGCTGGTTTCTTTTTTGCTCTGCTTTAGAATCCAACTGTTATAAACATTACTGTTAGTAAAAACAACTGTGTAATTTCCAAGAAAAAGTAACTACTCATTGGAATTTGTGGACAAATCCATACTGTTGCCTGAAACTTATTTTTATATAGAGAGATGAAACTGTTTTCACAATACATTGGAAAAGTGTGTGGGGAGGGCAATCAATAGACTTACTTTTGCTCTGGGTGTTGGTGTTAAGGGTGGTAAAGTCCTCACCTCGATGGTGTGAACTTCAGTCCGACACTGGACAACTCTCATTACTGGTTCCTGCCATAGAAATTTTCAATTTCTAATAGTGTTAGTGAGACCCTGTACAACTTCAAATTATTTAAAACGATGCTTCTAGGGGCCTCCTAAGGCTGTGGCTCCAAGGAGGTGGGCACTGTTGGACCCCACCTGGAGGCTTTCTTCCAGGGAGGATTACAATCTGTGATAGTTGTGCTTGTGTGATCCTGGACCTTTTAGGGTGTCAACCCCTTAAAGGGTTTTAAAGTACTGTAATCTGGACTTGAAGAAAGCAAAGGCAATTTTAACTAGTGCACTGCAATGTCTGTCCTACTTGTTGATATGAAAGGGCTAAAGTATGTACGGTTGGAGAAATAATGTTTTAAATATGAACATAAAGCTATGGAAGGGTACATAAAGCTAAGGAAGGTTTTCATGCTTTAAAGAATGTCTTAATAGCTTTATAACCCACGTTATAAAGAAGCTCATTCTGTAGGCAGAGTACCCTTCTTTGTAGGTTTTCATGCATGTTTTTCTGAAGGTGCTGGTTATCTTACAACAACCTGATAGGTGAGGGCAAATGTGCCCTGATAATGTAACTGCTAGGTCAAGATACAGATGAAGAATCTGAGTGAAAGTTTGTGCTTGGGTGGAACAGTTCACTTAATCTAACATAACTCTCAACTTTTTTCTCACTTGCAGCATTATGCAGTTACTTGGAGCATTTCCTTCTCCCAGTGGTCCTGCTTCTCCTTGCAGCTTAGTGAATGAAACCACGTTAATTAAATATTCCCGTCTCCCTACCATAAACAAGCACAGCTTCCGTTACTTTGTTTTGGACAACAGTGTCATCCTGGCCATGTTGGAGCAGCCTCTAGGGAATGAACAGAGTAAGTTCAGATTTCCCATTTCCTTCTCTCTCTGGCTAAAACTTTCTGTACAGAGCTGGAAAACAAGGTACTTCAAGCGTGTCTCTCACATTTCAGGGGCTTTCCTGTCTGTGAGTGGGCACACAGAGCAGAGTGTTGCTCTGGGATGAAGTGCTGGGAATAACTTTATTGCCAGTGATAATGAAATGTGCACAGACCTACCCAAATTGTTTATGCAGCTCTCCAAGTCTTTCAACCAGTTAGATCACATACTTGCTGCTGACTGCCATTGAAATAATGGGTGAAGTAATAGCATTATGCTTTGAAACATCCTTGTTCGTACAAGAATAAAAATCTAAGGAGTATAGGAAACTTGATAGAGAAAAGTGCTTAACATATGGTTAGTATGTCTCCTTTATGCTTGCACCATGTCTCCTTGCTGCTTGCTTTAGACCTTCTATTACTGCATATTTCTGTGGATGCGTCTAGCAGAGGTGCTTTTAGTTGCTCTGGAGTTGTTAAAACTTTCCTGTGTCTGATCCTGTTCTGTCAATGACACCTCTTGTAAAGGAGATTTGTCACAGGGTGTTGCTTTTCACAGCTGAGCCTAACTCATTTCAGCCTCATAGACTTTGACCATCAACAACTTCTATTACAAAAATGTGGTATTAAATGATGCTTTGAACAGAATAACTGATCCCCCACAAGTCTTCACGTGTCATGGTGTTGCCTAATAGAACAGATGAAAATTCTTTAACATGTTACCTCAGTTAAAGACTTATGTTAGAGCTGATGTACTGTCCCCAATACATTTTCCTCATCTGTAGATAGGATGGAGCCTAAAAACTAATCTTGAAAGCAGATATTGCACAGAACTGCATGAACTAGTGCTGAGAAGTTGAGTTGTTGTCCAGAAGTTGAGTTGTGGACATGTGGCAGTGTTGGGAACCATTGCCACATGTCCACCCCCAGTCTGTGCTGGAGCAAATGTGTTTCTGACTGGAGTGGATTAGAGCTTGCTAAGCAATTCTCATCCTCATGCTGCCTTTGCTAAATGTGTTACTGTGGAATCCTGCAAAGCTGTTGGAATCAAAAGTTAGATTATCTTTTCTTGCTGTGTATAACTTGCTCACAAATCCCCTTTGAATTACAAGATGAATTGCAATAATGCACAAGTACGTCAGGCCAGTTCTGAGGCAGATCACAGAAGTGAGTGACTGAGGAGCTGGTTTGGGTTCTCTCTGTGTTTGTGTGCTTATGTACAGGGTGTGCATAGGCTGTGCTGCACCCTGAGCTTCCCAGGGAATACTGGGGAAGGAATAGAATTCTGCTAATTACCTGATAGTGCCAGTGTGCGGTTTAGGTGCACAAAAGATCAATGCAAATACCTTCAAGAAGGAAAGCTTATGATGAAGTATGATGATCTCATCCAAGGTGACTAATATTGGTAGACTTTTAAATCTTGAAGGAAGTCTGAAATTCCTGCAATGTTAAAACCAGCATTGTGCCAGTAGAAAGGCAACTCAGGACTCTGTAGTCTGACCTTCTGCTGTAGACAAGGCCAGGACTGGATTTGGACCAGGACAACACAACCTGGTGTTGCCCAAGTGGGTCTTGCAAACCTGAGAGGACAACTTCTCTGTGTCCGTGTTCCTTGTGGGGAAAAATTCTCAGTGATGTGGAGTCAGAATCTTCCGAGTCTTTGTTTGCCATTATCTTTTGTCCTTCCACTGTCCTTACTGCTGCTATTTGTGAGGAACTTTTGCAGAAGGTCATGAAAGCATGATGTAAATGGTATCTCCATATGATCATTGTCTCACCTAAACAGGCAGTGTCTTCTTTGATTTCTTTGGAGGTATTTGGAGAAATTGTGATCTGCATGAATTTAGACGAAAGTTGCTTTTAATGATGAAACTGAGCTGGCAAGTATTGAACTGACATAGACTAGCACTAGCTTCTGCAGAGAGATTTGCCTGATTTTCATCAGGAGTTTTCTTCAGGGTCAGGGAGGAGTTAACTATGAAAGAAAAACCTCTACTGTCATGCCTGCATTTTCTTCTTCTTCAATGATTACACAGTGAACTGTTTGCAGTATATGATGATGTCTTATTCTCTTTACCCATGTGCTTTGCAGATGACTCTTTCCCCTCTGTCACGGTGTTGATCCGTGGGACATCTGGAAGATTTGCATGGGCCCAGCAACTCTGTCTTTTACCAAGAGGAGCTAAAGCAAATCAAAAGGTCTCTATCAAAGCCCATAAAGAAATCTTTAATTAGAGGTGTTCAACAGAAATTCCACTAATGTGAGACAGCCCCCCGAGCTGGTGATTATGCATTAAGGCTGAGCCACGGGGCCTTTAGCTGTAGGTAATGTGCCACATCTCTGGTGACTCTTTACCACTTGTGAGTAATATTAACTACAGACTGTGAAAGTGCTGTTGCTTTCTCGACTTGCAGACTTGCTTAAGGGAGAGAGAGTTCTCTTTTTTTTTTGCCTGAAAGCATCTTCTGAAGTGATGGGATAAGGTACAGTGTATTTACTGTGTAGGCAGGGCTAGTCTTCAGGTGTCAGACAAAGAAAGCCCATGCAGCAGACAGAGTGAAGTCTGGAGGCGTAGAATGTGGTGCTGCAGAGAGAACAGGTCTTCAAGCTACAAGGCCTGATGTTGCGAACATGGCTGTAAACCTGCTGTGAAAAAAATTATCTAGAGGAACTCTGGAACAGCTCTGGAGTGAAATGGTGGAGGAGAGATACCTCTGTCTTATTTTACAGTAAAATTTCTTACTGCAGTTGTCTAATGGAGCATGTACTCTTGTCATGAGAATTTCTGTCTGTGAACTTCTCCAAATCTTTAAACTCTTCTCATGACCCTCTGTAAAAGAAAGGCACTAATGTAGTTGAAATGAAGCTTGTCAGTCTCAACTGGCATGTTCATATTTAGATGAATGTCTCTGCAAAGCAGCCTTTGGAAAGACCATCCAGAATGTGTTTGGAGTTCTGCTGTCTCTGGAGCTGAGACCCTTGGCTAAATAATCTCAGTCCAGGTGTGCTACCTGCTTCACTAAAAGGGCAAGCCATGATCTGACTGCTGGCCTGCTCACCAGTTTTAAGGGAACTTTTCCAACTTGAAGGCATTCTATAACATAATTGTTAATGGTTTTGGCCTTTTGAAATGTAATCAGTCGTAAACTTAGGAAACAGCACTGAAGATGCCATAAGGGTCTTGCTTGCTTGGAGCTGATGCACCTCTAAACCTGCACCTAGATCATTTGTTGCTTTCTTTGGTAACTTGAAGTTTGGAATTACGTAGTGACAGTATAGAACATGATGTAGTAGCAATGTCAAAATTGCATCATGATCCATCGTACAAGTCCTTTAGCTATTCTGGCAGTGCATCTCCTGACCCACAGCATTGCTGCTGTCTTTGAGGCCTTGGCTTGTTGTGATCATCACAGTCAGGAGGGTTCAAATGGAGCTTCTCAAATACTGGCCAGCTTTCTCTGAATACAGTTAGAATGGGCTGAAAATAAGAGGTTGCTATGTAAGCTTACTTTTTTTTTTGGGGGGGGGGTGGTGATTTGCAACTGTTTACAGGCTAGATGCTTAGCAGAGTTCATAGATTTCAAAATGGACAGTTGTGTCTTTTTGTCTTTTTAAAATTTACAGTCACATTTTCAATACAAGTCTATTAGTTTAAAATATTTAATGTTTTTTAATAATGCTGCTCACTAGTAGATTATTGTAGTTTTGGTGGGGAGGGAAAATGTTTTTCATCTGTTACGATATTGTCTATTGATGCAATACCTTGAATGTAAAAACAACCTTTTTTTGTCAGACATTTGTACCAGAACCTAGACCAGTTCCCAAAAATGATGTTGGGTTGAAACACAGTGTGAAACAACGCCCTTTTCCTGAAGAAGTGGACAAGATTCCATTTGTGAAAGCTGACTTGAGCATTCCAGATTTACATGAAATTGTGAATCAGGAAGTAAGTAACTGTCTCTGACTTGATTTTGTTCTTGGGGTTTTGGTCTGTTCATGAGTTGTGCACTTACGTCTTAGCGTAAATAGTTTTACTCTTTGGCTTATCCAATTTCATATTAATGGAATAATAACCTCTGAAAATTGGTTATATCTGTGCACTTCTCCAAGAAGATGCCAGTGCTTTGGTTGTGTTATTTGGGAGACACTGCTCAACATGTTTTATTACTGATCCTAATATCCTGGTACTGTAGGAAACAATGACTTGCATTTGTTGCTTCTTCTGGGGAAATGGAAGGGTCTTTTTTGAGACCTTTCTGAGGGAAGAAAAGAGTGCATGTCTCATATTTTAAAGTTTCACAGGATCTGTTTTAGTTTCTGTCCTCTTGACTAGGAGAAGCCATAGCTGATACTGGATATTCACAGAGCTCTCCTATGCCAACAGGTGTTAAGGTGCTCACTTTGCAGTGTTGCAAGGTCTTTTTGAAAGTGTTTTAGTAACCATTCTGGTGGTGGACTGCTGCTGTAGAGCTTTCCTAAGTGATGTATTGTTTTCTTATTGGACATTTGTAATTTTGGTGACATCAGCAGTTCATGCAATGTTTTCCAGCTTGAAGAGCGCCATGAGAAGCTGAGGAATGGCATGGCTCAGCAGATTGTCTTTGAGACTTCCATAGATCAGAGGAGTGAAGAGGAGTGGCGGAAGAAGAGCTTTCCTGATCCCATCACGGAGTGCAAGCCCCCGCCGCCAGCGCAGGAGTTCCAGACAGCGCGTCTGTTCCTCTCTCACTTCGGGTTCCTCTCATTAGAGGCATTGAAGGTGATCTGATACCTCTTGGTGTTGTGCAGCTCCTCCAGTTCCCATGTGGTCTGGCTTGACAAAAGGAGAAATAAGTTTTGTCAGTGGAAGATCTATGTACTTCCAACTGCTGTTCAGCTGCAGTCTAATCAAATCAAGTGATAGAATCCAGTATTCCAGGATTCAGAGCAAGGTTGTGAAAGGCTGGGCCTCAAGCTGATAATGCTCTGAATAGGTGTCTGTATCTTTGTTATAAGCCATCATGCTCAGATGTTCACACTTAAAATCATTATTACAACTTGAGCTAGGTTTTGGGATGGTCCTTGAAGACTCTCTGAAATGTAACTGCCATAGAAGTTTTGCTTCAGAGGTGGTTATGCTGAGGTGGTTTAATCATACATAAACACTTGGTACATAGTAGATGTCGAGGTTTGTTTTTAAAATTAAAATAATTATTTTTAGAGGAGATCCATATTTTTAATTTGAAATTCTGCCTCTTACTTATGGAGTCTCCCTTGTATTTGTTGTTTTTCCTTCCAGAAAGCTGTCAGGAGGAGTAGACTATAGAGCGTTAGCAAAAATTATGTCTGAAAATGCTCAGTATATTACACATCACTGGTATTTAAGTTAATCTGAAACTGCACATGCAACTGTGTGCATGGCTGTGATATTCAGAAAGCATCTGCTGTTTTTGTTGTGTGCTCTTCTTGAGCAAAATATTATGTTTCTCACTGGCAAAGTACCACTTTTATTTAATGAGAGTGGAATGCAACAAATTGTCAACCTGTTATGCTTGCTGTTACTCATTTACAGTGACAAGATTATATTGCCTCAGAAGTCCCTGTATAATTTTGCTCTTAGAGAAGGGAGGCTGTCTTTTTATATTTTAATGGATTGCCATTGAAGCCATAAAGACCTTTCAATTAGTAGATGGGTTTTTAAGCTGTTGAACTCTGTCTGTTGGGCAGGAACCTACTAACAGTCGTCTACCTCCTCACCTGATTGCACTTGACTCTGCTCTTCCTGGGTTTTTTGATGACCTTGGCTACTTGGATTTGTTACCATGTCGTCCTTTTGATACTGTTTTCATTTTCTACATGAAGGCAGGCCAGAAAACTAGCCAGGAGGTAAGTGAAAATGTAGAGTGCCAACTAGCCTATGTTGTCTGGTTTCTACTAGTTTCCAAGTGAGTAAAGCATCAGTGCTGGTGATTAGAGTGGAGTGTCAGAACCAGTGCGAGCTACAAGTCACTGCATACTCCCTTCATCTGTAGGTTCAAGTACGTTGCTCACACTTAGGATTATTGTAACAAATTACTGTATTTTAAAATATAGATAAGGTATGTATTATAATATTAATAGTATTTTTATTATCTGTTCTGTCCTTATTGTCCTTATTTGTAGAGTTCAAAGATTCAGATCAGAAAGGCATTTCAGCTTTGTTGGCTCAGCTTGCAGGGAAGGTTGCAGTTTGTTCCAGCAATGAGCAGTGTCAAGGTAGTTTGGTTTCATTCTAATGCTGAACAAATATTAAAGGAATAAAAAACTTTCTGCAAGTAAGGAAGTATTATTGCATTGTAAGTCTTTAAGCTATAATATTTAGATTCAAAGGCGATTAGGTTAATCAGGTTAATTTGTGCAAATCTAAATTGGGACTTCTTTATGACCTAGAAACATGCTAAGAGGGTTAATGGGCTCATTAGGAAAGGATGTTTCTCTGTTTCTCTAGTACCTTCTCATTCCATTCATAACTCTTGTAGTAAAGAGTAGAAGTGTGGCCTCCATAATAAATCATTGTGCCAACTCCTTGTGTCACTGTGAATGCACAGTTGGCAAAACACTGCAGCACCTTCTACTTTGATGTGGGGGGCAGTTCTTGAAACCAGGATCATCTGTCTGTGAGTGTTCAAATTGTCATTCAGAGTAGCCAGTGCAGAATCTTTTCATCTGCAAAGTGAGCTATGAAGCAAGATGTGCTAGGTCTGCCTTTGAGTTGAGACATGCACTTGCTGAACTAGCAGAATGTTTATATGCTCTTATGGAGCTCTTATGTCTTCCAGCCCACACTTACCCTGACTTTTTCTGAAGCACAGCTATGGTTTCAATGTGCTCAGTAATGAGGATTAATAATATTTCAATGCAGTGTGTCTAGTCACTGCTGAACACTGTATGAGGCACGAGGATGGAGTGTCAGGACTATGTGGCTACACAAAGCCTCCAGCCTGAAAGCTTTCCTTTCAGCACTCATCCCTGCAATTTCTGCTTACTGTGTCCCAGTGTTCTGCCCCTGCACAAGCCAAAATGATTGGTGCCTCTGCCACAAAAGAAATTCCTGCATGGCCTGGAAAGAATTAATGGATTGTTTGTTCCACCAACCCCAGTGGTTCTGGTATCCAAATCACATGTGTCCTTGTGCTGTTTGGTGAAGGGCTCAACTCTCACTTGGTCATAATGAGATAAAAATTGCCTTAACAAGGAAACATCCCAGATCTCTGTCAGAAGTAGAATTAAACTTTAAGTGTGATGTTTGATTGACGTGCACACTCAATGCTACTGAAAATTGTTTTGGAAAATCTGTTTCATACTTCAATGGGCTGTGATACCTGCCCTTTAGAGCAGTCTGTGTCATGTACAGGTGAGTAGTGAGGAAAATATCACCTCAAATTTTAACTTGGCCTAATAGTGAAAACAGTCTAGAAAACTCTTGTGTTACCTTTGGTGCAAATGCAGGTTCTGCACTGAGTACTCAGTGTTTTTTCTGATGGGTGCTTGAGTCTCAAAATTTCTAGCCATTTAATTCACTGGTTTACAGGCTTTGAAAATGCTGGCAGAAAGCCAAGTTGATTGAATAGGACAAGGCCAAGCAGAGTAAGGGGATGCTGAGGAGCAGGGAGTAATGTCCATGTAGAAAGTCTGGGGTTCCAGGCTTGTGGTCTAGCTATATTTGGGCAAAGCCAAATTGGTGACAAAAAATGAATTAAAAAGCTGGGGAGGAAGAGACTTGTTTCCTGCTTTTGTACCAACATGGTGCTGCTGGTGGTTTCAGATCCTGAAGAACATGGAGTCTTCCAGAATTGTTCAGCCTCACTTCCTGGAGTTCTTGCTGTCTCTTGGCTGGTCTGTTGATGTTGGGAAGCACCCTGGGTGGACTGGTCATGTCTCAACAAGCTGGTCAATCAACAGCTGCAGTGATGAAGAGGGACCTGAACAAGGTAAGACATAGTAAATGTCCTTTGTAGTAAATTAAAATGTTTAGGCTCCTTTAGAAGACAATTTTTTTGTTCTTGTGTACCTATCTGAACACTGGCACACTTTTTTTTGGTGGTTGGTTTGTTTTTGGTGGGTTTTTTTTTTTGGGGGGGGGTTTGTTTTTTTTTTTTTTGTTTTGTTTTTTGTTTTTTTGTTTTGTTTTTTGTTTTTTGGGGTTTTTTTTGGGTTTTTTTTTTTTTTTGATCTTTGATTTTGGGGTATATGTTTGGTTGGTTTTTTTTGATTAATGATGTTTGCTAGAAAGAAACATGTAAATATTAAATGAAGCTTCAAGTCAGAGTGAGCAAAACTAATTGTCTGTATGTTGTTGGGAGGAAGTAGCCTCAGCAAAAGAAATACCTCTGAGCTATATTTTTTAAGATTTGAAGAGTCTTTAATATATTATTCCAAACTAGTATTCAGGTGAAATCTGTTGCAGATTGTTCTGTGTATTGGCAAATAGGCTTGGAATACAGTGCGGTGGGGTTTTTTTGTTTTTGTTTTTTTTTGTTTGTTTGTTTTGTGGTTTTTTGTTTTGTTTTTTGTTGTTGTTGTTTTTGGGGGGGTTTTTTTGTCTGTTCTCTAAGTAGATTAAAATGAAATATTGACTCAAGCTGCTGTTTATAGGTCCTGGAGGTGTTGGAACCCCCACATGGCTCTCTGTTTTGCTTTTTTGGCTCCACTTTTTTCCACTAGAGCAACTCCTACCCTGAGCTTGTCATATACCACCCTCTCCCCATTCTGTCAACCAAAATGATCCTCAGGATTGTGAGCTGCTATCCCAGGATGGGAAATTGGGGGTTGGGTTAGCTTCTCCCTTGGACAACTTGATTGGATCCTCTGGGAATTGGTAGTATCTGGGCTGGTTTCAGTGTCACTGCTCCAAGGCCCAGACCTGTTCTGGTTGATCTCCAGAGCCACAGCCTCTGGTTGCGCACCCAAAGGCAGTGGCAAGGCTGGTGCAGCTTGTTCGCCATCCTGGACCTGATATTGGCATCAGGTGTGACACTATTACAGCTGCAAGTGCTTAAGTAGCATTTGCTCTGCTGTCCATTCACTGTGTCTTAGGAGTGCCCTTCACCTGTATCTGCAGCCAGCTGGAGGCTTCTCCCTTAGTTATGGAATAAAAGTACAAACCACAGAAGGCTGGAAGTGTTCACGAGAGGTTAGAGTACAGAGGCATTGCTTTTTCTGAGCAAGTCAGGATGGATTACAGAATGGCCAGGTCTGGATTTAATTTTGCTTTAAGGACAGAGTGAGGCTATACTTTCTCAGAGGCAGAGCCCTCTGACCTCCCTTTGCAGTGGTTGTGTCAGAACAACTGCAGAAGGCAGGTCCCTGCATTAGCAAGAGACCTGGTTTGATGTGGACTTTTCAGCTTGAATTTTTTCAGCCATTTGAATGAAAACACAGACCACTAAATAACTGAATTAATTCAACCAGCTCAGGGAAGAAGGAAACAGAAAATGCATTCAGAAATAAAAGGGAGGAAGGGTAGGTTACTTCTAATCTGGTTCTGCTGGTGAATGGGCTGGAGCACAGGTCCAATGAGGAGCAGCTGAGGGAGCTGGGAGGGCTCAGCCTGGAGAAAAGGAAGCTCAGGAGAGACCTTCTCACTCTCTACAACTCCCTGACAAGCATTGTAGCCAGGTCAGGGTCAGTATCCCAGGAAATGAATGACACAATGAGAGGAAATAGCCTCAGTGCAGGTTTAAATTGGCTGTTAGGGACAATTTCTTTATGGAAGGGGTAGTCAGGCACTGGCACAGGACAGTGGTGGAGTCACCATCCCTGGAGGGATTTAAAAGCTGCGCAGGTGTAGGACTTGGGGACACGGGTTAGTGGTGAGTTTGGCAGTGCTGAGCTAACAGTTGGACTCCAACCTCAATGATCTCCAACCTCAGTGATTCTGTGAGTCTAAAATAGCTTCTGGTGAGATGTGGTTAAAATAATTTCATGGGAATGTTTCCCTGCAGATCCCCCAAAACCAAAGAAATTCCTAAAGAGATGGTTCAAGTTGTGGTGCTGCTCCTTGGGAGCCTGTGCACTGGAGATGTGGGAATCTTTTCCTGATGCTGAAGAATGGCTTGGAGTCTTCAACATGTCTCTGGCCACTTCTCTGTTAGTATGCTGAATTTCACTGCTCCAGTGGCTTTGCTGAGACAGCTATCCCAGGAACCCTTCTGTAACCTGGATCAGAGAAACAATTCATTTTAAAGTCCTTGCTAGTCTTTCTAGAGGTGACATGGGAAAGGAAAAGAGGGGAGGGAAGTTCTTTCTCTGCTCTGACAGCCTGTATTGGTCAGTTGTGGTGAGGGAATCAGTGGGGACTGAAAATGAGGACCTTTCTTGCATTGATTGGTAACAGATCTTTTTCTAACTCTGCTTGACAGAGAAAAGACTGAGAAGAGCCTGTAGAAGCTGGCTTGGAATTCTAGAATAGTATCAGACTGAAGTGATAAAAATTGAATGACTGAGTGCATGATGTTGCTGGATAGAATGCTCAGAAATAGACAGTAGATATATTCTTGTGGCAGATGTGCTTACTAGAGTACTAGGAAATAAGAATCCAGTACATTGGAAATGTGTTCAAAATGAAGCCATTCCCAACCCAAAACGCCTTTTCCTTCAAGATAGTAAAAATTTTTACCTGAGAAAGGTTGTTGGCCATGAGATTTGACTCCTTTCATTTTAAAATGAGATTTGCGTGCTTTCTTCTCATTGATTGCACCTTGTATTTCAAGGTCATTTCTGATGCAGAGTGTTAAGAAGTAGAGCTTCCTTCTGGCTGAACTCTCCTTTTCTGTCCATTTCAGATGATCTGACTATCTCAGAAGATGTTGGGGCAAGTATCTTCAATGGGCAGAAGAAGGTGCTGTATTATGCAGATGCCCTGACAGAAATCGCCTTTGTTGTCCCATCACCAGTGGAATCACTGAGTAAGATCTGTCTGTACATGCTCTGTACAAAAATGAAACCAACAGTTTTTTTTATTTGAGAACTCTTTCAGAAGCAAAACCTGAATCAATTAACTAAGTAGCGTGTTTAGCAAGATCCTTGTCAGAAAGGTGTGGATGTTTAAATTACAGCATTCTAATCCTTAAACTCCTTCCAGATGTGGCATCTGCTCTGTACCTTTCTCTGAACCTCAGTAGATGTCCAGGTATGCACAGCAGTTCTGTTGTTGCCAGGGTGCTTTAGGTTGGACATGTGGTTTGCCATTAACTGGTGATGCCATTTTTTTTTCCTTTCCTGTCAGTGATGTGCTCCTGCCGCACATACAGGAGTGTTTGTACCACTGCTAAGTAGAAAAGCAACAGCTTTCATAGCATTCTTGGCATGCTAAAAGTTGCCTGGAATAAAATGTGGTGTAGCCATAGGAAGGAGGAGACTATTCTATAGGAAATTGCTGGGATGTGTGTAAGCTCATAGGGAGTGCTTTATTCGCAGTCTGTTTCTGGAATAACAAGCAATTATCTCCTAACTTATCTTCCTGCTTATGAGGACTATATTGACTTGACCATACATTTATGCATGTCTAGTTGCAGAAGCCTTACAGTTTTTAGTATCAAAACCTTATATATGATGGCAGCCTAATTTTTTTGGTGGAAGAATAGACAAAACCCATCTTTTTTTCTTCTGACTTACAGCTGATTCACTGGAAAGCAGTGTTTCTGACCAAGAAAGTGACTCCAACATGGATCTGCTGCCAGGAATATTGAAGCAGCAGCCTCTGACACTTGAACTCTTCCCCAGTCATACAGACAATCTTAATCCCTCCCAGCGGGTAAGGCAAAACTTGCATTAAAAAATGCAAATCTTTTTTTTCTTTCAAGAGGCATGCTGGCAATGCTTAGAATTTTTGATCGTCTATGATTTGGTTTCCTGGTGTGTAGAACTATTTGTTTCTTGTCATTAATCTTTGATATCTGCTTTGGTCCTGCCTCTACAGTAGGAGATAGCAAGATTACATTACTTAAATATAACACCTAGACATGCTAAGTGGTAATACTCTGCATCCTGAAATCTTGAAATGCATGCAGGGAAGAGAATATGCAGTATTTACAGAGTAATTCAGCCTCAAATCCATGCTTGGAAATTGGGGATGGATAGATATGAACACTTTTCTTACCTACCTAGTTACAGTGTCAGTTGTGTCTGAAGTACCAGAAGTTGCTTTTCTACACTAACAAAGCAGAAAACCATGAGCTGTTGTAGCTGTAAGCAAAAGACTTATTACTGCTGATTACTTGTTTAGAATTCACTTCCAAATGTATATTTAGTTATTCATTTAAGGTCTTCAAGAGCATTAAGAAAAACATATAACTGATTCAAGGTTGATTATATATATATATATATATATATATATATATATATTAGTTTATGTTGAATACTAGTAGCTTGGTGCCCCAGATTGCAGTGAGTAGTTCCAGCACAGCTGCCCCTGCTCAATAGCAGGCAGAGGTTGTACCTGGCTGACATATGAATGACTGAGGAGCAGCTGGGAAATACTTGTTAGCTGCATTATTGGATTTATGGTGTTTGCAAATGCCACTCTTCCCTTATGTTGGAAACAGCTCAGTCCTACTGCTAGATCCAAGAGGATGCCTCAGGGCCGGACCATCCCCCCAATGGGACCTGAAACCAAAGTGTATGTGGTCTGGGTGGAGCGCTATGATGATATAGGTATGTACAACTTCTAACTAAAGTAACAATGGGGTAGGAACCAGAGGAAAACCCCTTCTTTTTTTTTTTAATTAAATAAAATGCTAGGCCATGGAACCACAGACTGGTTTGATTTGGAAGGGACCTTAAAGCTCATCTAGTCCCACCCCCCTTCCCTGTGCAGGGTCACCTTCTACTAAATCAGGTTGCTCTAAGCCCCATCCAGCCTGAACCCTTCCAGGGATGGGGCAGCCACAGCTTCTCTGGGCAACCTATGGCAGGCCCTCACCACCCTCACAATCAAAATAAGTCCTTATTAATGTCTATAACACTAAGATTCTGAATCAGTTCTTCAGTATCTGAGTTGTGATGCGTAAGGGTGTACCTGAGTCAGTGGCATATGGAGGTCTGAAGGTTCCTTTAGCACTGCAGTACCTGTTAAATGCTGTAATGAACCTTCTTAAGCTCAGCACCCAAGGCAGGTGTGTTCCCCTGCTTTTTAGTCCTCCTTGGCTGTTGTCTCCTAGGAGTGGATCTGGTTTTCTTCCTTTAAAATAATGGCTTCTGACACCTCCTGCTTTTGTGCTGGAGGGATCATCATCCTCCTTGGTGTGATGGCACCTTTGGAACTCCATATTTTCTCGTCAGGGGAGGACTCTGTTCTGCACTCAGGGTGCCTGCTCCATGCTCCCTTTCTGCTGTGTTGCTTAGGCAAGCTCTGGCTCCTTGTGCAACTTTCTTAGTTTGCTGTTTCCTCTCTGGCTCAGGTTACTGCTGCTCTGGGAGAGACCCAGCTTTGCTTATCCTGTTACAGCCATGGCATGGCCATGGTGAGCAGCGTTGAGGAATTCTTTGTCCCCAGGAGTTTCTTGTGTGCTGGTTCCAAGCCATGGCCTGGCCTCAGTGCTATGTGAGAGTTTCTGTGCACTGGCCTAGCCCACCAGTGTCTGCAAGACTGGCCAGGAGCTGCTGTTTTATTCTGTCTTTGATTTCTAATCCTGGTTCCCAGTCTGGCAGTAAGGGTGGACCGTAATTAAGGCCTTAGCTCCTCCCAGACTAAGGGAATGGGAGCAGCAGTCAACAGGAGGCTTCCTGTTAAGTGTAGATAGAAATTCTCGGGAAGACCACCTTGTCCACAGCGTGTCCCTCAGAGCCTTACTGAGATCAGGAAGCAAACAGCAAGTTCTGCATCATCATTTCTTTGTCCAGACATTGGCCCAGAGTGTGTTCCAAGCTGATGTCCTTGACCCACTTTGTTCTTGGCTGGCAGTGTACCCCCTTCACTGCTGGGACACCAGCTGTGCTACACAGGCACAACTGCTTGACTGTTTCTTTCAGCAGCCATAGGAATCTCCCAGAGTTCTGGGCCTGAAGCTGCAGAAATGAGTTTGTGAGCCTCAGTAAGCCTGGCAGTTGGATGGAGGAGGGGGCAGCTCTTGGAAGTGACTCCTAGCCCAGAGGCTCTGCCATATGCTCCTTATGTTCTTGGCTTTGGCCTTATGCTTCTGGTACATCTTTGAGTCTGGACACTGAAAAGCTGTCACTTTGTAGTCAAGGTTATCACCCTGGGTCCAACTGCCTGCCCTCCCTCTTGCTCCATCTCAGAGTGTGTCCATGGCTTGCCATGATCTCCCTCTGCTTGCTCCAGCTGTTGTGTGCACTTAGCATCCCAGCTTTGGTGGCCTCATCTGGATTTGGGCCTTAGGCTCCTTCTGCTGGAAGCACTCTCCTGCTGCCTGAACTGTACTTTTGTGAGTAATTCTGAACTTCTCTTAACCCCTGAACAAGGTGGTGAGAAGTGCCAAATCCCCTTAAGGGACTCAAGTTCTTACTTTTATCTCATTCATGTTCATTATTCAGTCTTTGTTACCACTTGCATGGCAGCAGAGTTGTAGATTATGGTAGAGATCCAGAGAGCTTGGATTTGAGGAAGGATATCATGTTTGTGGGATCAGGGCTCAAGGGAACCATAGGTGTGAATGGATGGCATTGTTCAATGCTCCTTGCAGTATTCTGGAGGCTGGTCACTTGTGAATGGGTGAAGATGTAGTGAACAATAATTGGAAAGATCTTTTTGTGGTTGAAGTAGTTCATCCCCTTCCTGCTTTCATGGTTCCCCTAGAGATTTTAGACCTTTGGATTGAGAGAATTTGAGGCTTGGGACTTCATCTGTTGAGTGCAGATGGCTGAGGTGTGTGTACCCTCCATGAATGCTGAAACTGGAAGCCAAAGATGCTGTGCGAGAACACTACTGCTATAAATGCTTGAGGACTGCATGGTTTTGACTGATAATAAATAATTTTACCTTGTAAACAAAAAGAAAACAAATGCAAAACTGTGTTAGATAAACTTTATTTGGTGCATCCTGTTCTTACAGAAAACTTCCCCCTCCCTGATCTGCTATCTGAGACTAGCACTGGTGTGGAAACCACAGCCAATAGTAGCACTTCCCTGAGGTAAGGCCACTCTTATTTTCATTATTTTTATTGGTTTCTCAGTGGACTGGTTTTTGGTTGAAAAAGTGAAAGACTTCTTCATATCACTGCAGATAAAATATAAATTAAAGAACAGAAAATGTGCAGTATTATCTGAGTCTGTGGTGAGCCTCCCTCCTGACTGGCTCCCTTGTGAGTGGTTAATGCTGCATACACACTGTAGCCTGGCTGCAGGGCTCTCCAGTCCTGTGGGGACAGACATCATAGGCATGGCACAGCTGACAGAGCCCTTCTGAGGGTTCAGAACATGCCCCAGGATCCTGCTGCCTTAGCCATGAGGCATTTTAAAACTTTGTTTTAACACTTAAAGGGGTCATTAATTGAAATAGTGCTTTAAAACTGATTCAACAATTGCGTTTTTCCTTAAGATCTACCATTCCTGAGAAGGAAGTTCCTGTGATCTTCATCCATCCTCTAAACACTGGCTTATTCAGGATAAAACTACAAGGAGCAACTGGGAAATTCAACATGGTTATCCCACTGGTGGATGGAATGATAGTCAGTAGGAGAGCTCTTGGTAAGCTAAAGGGTTTTAGGGATGTTCATGTTTTTGGCTTTTTTAATAATAATGATATATCTGCAAAGTACACGGTCTGGAATCTTTCTTTGGAAAAAGTGTTAGGCATTGCTGAACCAATGAAAGCCATGCTTTTTGCAGCAGCTGTGGAAGCAGGAGCAGCAGAGGGAGCAGGTGGGCAGCACTTGGCTGCCAGAATAGCAGGAAGGAGTGTTGGAAGTAGGAACAGGGCCTGTTTAAATAGGAGAGATCCCAAATGTGACCCTGGTATTTAGCACAGAGATCCAAGGTGCACCAGAGGGTGCTATGGAATTTGTTACTTTGCTGGCATGCTGTGTGTTCCTTCTGGTTTAGAAGCCAGACAGGGATTAAAACCACAGCAACTGAGGATTTTCTTGTGTTCAATAAAAATACCGTGAAAGTGTGTGTCAACAGGTTCCATGTGTGCCCTCTGCCTTTTCCTCTGTTCCTGGATAGATTCATGGACCTGTCCTGGTATTGGTGCTATTTAGCTTCAGTACCTGGAAGTCCCACCCAGCGAGAGCAGTACACAGGACAGAGTCAAATGAAGTCATGAACATTAGGGTACCTGTACATAGCTGCTGTTGGAGGTGACTTTCAGATTCTGGGGCTTGAATGCTTAATTCGGTGATTGGCAAATTGAAGCCAGACCTGGGCCCTTGAATAACATTTATGAATTCAGCTGATGACAGTGGCTTTTACTGAAAAATTATCAGGTATGTTTTCCTAGAGTTGGGCTTGTTTTTCTGCTGCATCAGGACTGTTAGTACAGTGAAATTTTTCTCATCTCTAAGTTCAGCAGGTGTAGTTTGTGTGCAGTGAGGTTCTCTACATGTTTCTGTCTTTAAGAAGGAGCTTGAGAAGGAGCTTAAGAACAGCAAAGGGGTGTAAGGGATGCTTGCTTCCTTAGAAGCATAGAAATTTCCTTTCAGAATAAAGTAAGATAAAGCTAGCTGCCAGCTTTTGAGTGCTACTACTTTGATTCCCTGCCTCCTCCTCCATCAGCATCCAGCAGTGTGAGTTACAGAGGGGTGACAAAAGTGACAAGGCAGTGAGGAGAAGAGAAATTTGTTTGCAGCCACAATCCATCAGGTCTTTCCTCATCTCCTTTCCAAGGGGAAGGCTCTGCAGTTCCTACTGGAAAAAGGTGCTGACAGGTACTTTTTTCATTCTCAGGGCTCCCCTGGAATTACCTCAGGGCCCACCTAAGGTCCAGATGTGCAGCACAGCTGGGTTTGTGGTACTGTGACTCCTGTATTGGCTGCCCTGGGTTTGTGCTCTTGTCCCGAGGGTGCTTCTTCCAGGCAGCTGCTTGGCTTGGCAAAGCTGAGGATACTCCTCCTTCTTCTCTGGTTAGTTTAGGGTACCACTGAGTGAGTCCCTCTCTTCCTTCTTTACAATGAAGGTCATTACAAGCCTGGGGACCATGGCTGTCTGCTATCAACTGTTCATGGAGTTACGTTCTTGACTTGGTGGTGCCGAACATCTTCCCTAGGTTTAGATGGGACAGAACCCAAAATTCTTTGCCTGGGAGGCCAGAAGAGGCGTGCAGGACTGAATTTAAACTTGATTCAAATGCTGTTTCTTTTTCAGGTTTTCTAGTGAGACAGACAGTAATAAATATTTGTCGGAGAAAGAGGCTGGAAAGTGACTCATACAACCCCCCCCACGTCCGCCGAAAACAGAAAATTGCAGATATTGTCAATAAATACCGGAACAGGCAGCTGGAGCCAGAGTTTTATACTTCACTTTTCCAGGAGGTTGGGCTCAAGAACTGCAACCCCTAGGTCATTATCTTCCAGGACAATTGGATCAGAGGTTGGTGGCTACACGAATGAAAACAGTTAAATTACAACAACAAATTTTCTCAGCCCTCCGGAATTCAGGAAATCATGTTCTAGCACAAGTCAGCAGATACCACGTGGGAGGAATGAGAAATGAATCTGAAACATTGCAGTTGGGATATTGAATTGATTCACCTACCCTCAGAAGATTACTGAATTCTAGTCTTCCTGGATGCTAGCAAAATAATCTCTTCACCCAGTCATCCTTTCCCGACTAATTAGGAACTGTAGGTGTCTTGCTCTGAGGGGAAAACAATCAAAGTAAAGGCATCTCTGCATATGAGGATGGAAATAAGAATACAAACCAACCTGCCTTAGATGCCTTGCTACACCCACGTGTCCAAGGGCAGGAGAGCAGGATCTTTCCTTGGAGGAGGAGTCTGTTCCAGAGCATTAACTTCCCCTGTAAGAACTTCAAAGACATTTTGAGTCCCCCTTCAGTGCTCCACAGAAAATCCTTCACTGAGTGTAACCCATCTGTGTACCAGAAGCCAGAGGAGGAAGATGGCTTGGAAGAAGCAGGCCCTGAAAGCCAAAGCCCAGATGCTGTATGTGGCCACTCCCACCAGGGCTCCAAGTGAGTCCATCTGCATACGAGACAACCACCATCACCTGAAATTAACTGACTTTCCAGAAAGAGTTATTATTGGATAGAGCTTTTGATTCTATAAAAGCGAGGTTATGACTTTCAGATCTGTTGCAAAATGTCACATTTTATTTCAGTAGCTTGATTTTTATTTTTTAACTCTTTTTAAATGCAACTACTTAATTTATTTTCAAGTGTCTGTGTCACCTCCTCACCATTTCCATAAAAAGCATAAACATCACTTGCCTTCCTTCCATTGGATTGAAATCTGAGATTTTGGGGCTGCCTCCTCCCTGTTATTTATAGCATGAGCAGTTTTTGCAGCTTCTACAACACTTTTCAGAAGCTCCTGTTAAACAGACTAAACAACTCAAAAAGAAAATTGACAAATTCATCTTTTCCCTATTAATTCAAATGCCATGAAAGCCCCTTTGGAGTTATAATTCACATTGTTTTGAATCTCCAGTATGTTCTCATGTTCGGCAGCAGTGCTTCCCTTCCACCTAGGTCGGGAGTTTTCATTTTCAGCCTGTGGCTTTGGTGTGTTCAGGACCCAAAGAATGTGCTGGGAAAAGATGTTTACAGCCAGGGTTGGGGTCTCAGAGGTGTGGTGGGCGCAGGCAGCCCTGGGAGCCCCTCTGGATCCCGGCCCATCCCAGCTGCTGCTGCTGCAGTGATTGTGGCTGACACTGCTGGAAGCTGCAGCACGACAGCAGCAGGATCCTTGTGCTTCCAGCACCAGGTAATGGAAGAGGATGAGTGAGCAGGAATTTGGGGAGCTCTTCACATTCTTTTCAAAGTGGTTTTAATAACAGTGCTCTGCATTGCAGTAATACTTGTCAGGCATTGGATTTTGATATTTCAGATCTACTTTTTGCAACAGTTCTGACCTGAAGCAGTCTTAATAGTTTCATTACAGCTTATCTGCCAAGGACAGACCTCGCTCCTGGCTTTTCTTGTGGTTTTTCACAGAGTTCATGGAAACAGGCCCCTAAAAATACACGTGAAAGGACTGAGGTGGTCAACCAAGGTGATGTGTGCTTGTTGCAGGGAACAAGTGCACTGTCTTGTCAGTTCAGGAGCTCTGGAATTTGATCCAGATGAATAAAAAGTGAAAAAATGAAATCACCCAAAGAAAACCCCTGTATCAGGATGTGTGCTGGCTGGCCCATTCCTGTGTGCTGCCCAGGTGGCACGTGGCAGAAGGAGCTCCAGGTCAGTGTTTGGGCATGTTGGCCAAGCTGTGCAGGGAACTTGGACAGCCTCATTCCTCTGCCAAACTCTTGCCAGGAGCAATTTAATGCACGAACACTGAATTTACCCTCACTGTGTTTGTACCTATGAGAGATAATTAATGGCCAAACACACTTGAGCCCAGTGGTTTAAAAGGCATGAGCAATGCATGTGTAACCAGTAAACATCCTGAGCAACCCCTGTGTCTGCACACTGATAGTGTAAAAGCAACCCCACCTACCATGGCTCAGTGTTCCAGCCCTGGCTGATGCAGCACAGCTGCCAGCTAGTCAGGAGTAGTCACAAATGCAGATGGGCCCTGGGGCAAACCCTGAGTGGTTTCTGACAGGGATAGTCAAGGAGACAGCCTGAAGATTTACTTTCTTTAAAAAGACCTGTGCTTGACTGAAAGGTTGTCTTGGGTCTGTTTCCATGTTCACCTAAAGACCCATGGGAGCAGTAACAGCTGTGAGAGCCACATGACTTGGCAGGAGTCTGGAAAGAAGGGAACTTGGGCACATTGTGGCTACTCCCAGTGCCAGGGGATGGATGTGTTATGTATCAGTTGAGTTGTAGAACCAGCTGGTGAGCAGGTTACAAGTGCTGTGACATGGCTGTACGTGGTGGAATTGGCTCTCTGGAAAGTTGAGCCTTTGGGAAAATCACAGTTCAGTATAAAAATGTGATGCAAAATTGTGCTGCCAGCCCTCATGGCTTGGGTGCTGGTCACAGCAGTGGGCACCCTGGGCAGACTGTGCCTGTGCAGGGGTGCCTACAGGGACTGTCACTCCTTCCCCAGGATGTGTGGAGGTCTCAGGCTTCATAACAAAATGCACCCCACCAGTTTGATAATTATATCCATCCCCTCTCAAAATCTGACCAAATTCCAATGGCTTTAGCTAGTCCAGGGTACTGTCTTGAGAGCTTTTCCCATGAAGGGTCAGAGCAAATGAGGTTTATTTCCATGATGACTTGCAAGAGTTATCCAAGAATCTAGATTTTTTTTTTTTTTTTTAATCACAAACTGCTGCATAGAATTCCTGACTTGATGCTTGGGTGGCTTGGGTCAGCATCCCTGTCCATCAGAGGAGATGAGAGCTTCCCCCCCCCCACTCCTCCACCTGCAAGTGTTCCACAGTAATTAACCTGGGGACACTTTTCATCCAGCCTTTCAGTTTGAGTTCATAATTCTGTTTAAACAGAGCAGGAGGTGACCACTGTCACATTGTTAAACACAGTGTTGAATTTACTTTTTAGTACCTTAATAGAGACTTTTAAAGAAAAGCCATTCTTTTAAAGGTACTTCTAGGAAGGCATTAGGACCTTACAGCAAGGAGGAGAGGGGGGGACAGTGCCTGTGGAATTGGTGCATCTGTGGGTAGCAGTGTGCAAGGCTGGAGGGAGGAGCAGCCCAGGCCATACCTGCTGGGTGCTCTGTAGGTCACAGCGTTTCTTTTCACAAGGTTCTGCATGCCCAGGAGGAGGAGAAAACTAAATTTCAGACAAATTTGATGCATTTTCCTGATTGTGTAATTGAGTGATACCTTTGAAGGCCAACACAGCCCTTTTCCCCATGGATTTAGCAGGAGCAATTAGAAGTGAGAATGCCAGATATCATGTGCTTCAATCATAGACAATTTGTATGAATTCCTATATGTTGCCAAGACATGAACGTTCTGTTCTTACTGTATTTTTCTGTAAATATTCCTGGCGCTAAGTTGTAAAGTAAAGGTAAAATGTAAATATGAAGATGTGAACTATGTTCTGTTGTCTCTAGTACTTTATCTCTTATTTGTTTAGGGAAGGCACACAAAGGCTTGTTTGTATTTATGCCAATTCTTTGTCCAGAAGAAACACATCAAATATTGAATGTAACACAATTAGTCCAATAAATTTTAAAGATTCTTATCTAGTAACTTTGCACTGGTCAATTTTTAGTATTTTCCAAAACCTTGGTTGAAATTCTCCAATGGAGATGTTTCCCAGGACAACAGGAGATAGAGAGTGTGCAGAATTACACACCCTCTGCACCCCAGTAGCTCTGGGAACAGTGAAGCTCATTGGTAAGAAAATCATGTTGCATCTCGATAGTCTGGGGAGTGAAAGCATTAAAGTGGCTTTTGAAGGGAGCCTGATGCTCCTGCCAGTGTTCTCCAGTCACTCCATGTGCTGCTTCCCATCTTAGTGTGGACACCCACCCAGACAGGGAGGAGCTGCTGGTGCAGAGTCCTGTGAGGGTGCTGCTGCCTGGGCAGAGAGGGGAGAAGGGAGAGAACTCCCCAGCTTTGGGTTTGGAGAGGAGCTGTGCAGCACTGGGGCTGTGTCCCACCAGGGTGATGCACCCAGCGAGCCCCGGGGACCCGGGTGGGTTAGAGAGAGGGTGGTGCCATCCAGCCAGATCCCCATGGGCCATCTCTGAGCTCCTTAAGGGAGGGATGAGTTCCCAGTGTGGGTCAGGGCTGCAGGGCTTGTTTGTGTTGGTCTTTGATGCTGCAGTGCAGGGGCCCTGTGCTGTCCCTGGGATTTCACCTCTGCAGCAGCTCTGGTGCTTTGCCCAAGGTGCCCAACCTGAAGACTAGAACAAAAACACTGAAGTGACTGTTCATAAACCTCAAGGTGGGATATATGAATATTGTTTTCCTGTTGGCTTCATCTTCAGTAACTTCAGCTGGTGCCACCCACCCAAGCTCCTCACCACCATACTTCAGGGAAGGTGTGATGGGTTCAGAGAGAACCCTTCAGAGGTTCTCTCCCAAATTTGCCCTAAACCAGGATAAGAAGGTTAAGGCAGGTCCCACAGTGATCTCTGAAGAATCACAAACGTGAGTGATAAGCAGTTGAGTATCTGCCTCTGCAGTCCCAAATTGCAGGGCCCGGCACAGGAAGGGCGTTCTGGGCTGGTGTGGAGCCTGATGCTTTCTTTCCTACTGGGGAGGGATTCATACTCCCAACTGTTTTGGGAGGTTGGAAATCTCACCTAAGGGTTTGGATTGGAGGTGGGTCTCCATCAGCCAGGTTTTGGAGCAGGTGGTGTTTGGTAGATGGGGCCTGTGCAGGTGCACAGCGGGGAACAACCTTCCTCTCTGAGCCCAGGAACTCAGAGGCAACTTCAGTGGCCTCCAGGTCCTCAGGGCAGGAGGGCCCAGCCAGAAGCAGCTCCTTGGTTTCTGTGAAAGGTTCCCCATGCCCCTCAGGTGCTCCATTCCATGGGAGTGGAGTGACCTGGCACCACCAGGTGATTGCTGCAAGAACAGGAATAATAAATCCTGGGATGAGGCAGGAGTGCCCGCAGTGTGAAGCAGCCCTGGCTGTACCCTCTGCCACAGCCAGAAAAGAGATTTAACTTCTAATTTGTTAATGAAGGGGAGCTGCTCTGCGGGGCACACATCAGCTGGCAGCACCCCATGTCAAGCAGAGGAGCTGGTGGCAGGTTTGCCTTGGGAGTGTAGAGGAGATGACTCCTCCCTAGTGCCCTCTGTTTTCATCAGCTGTTCCTATAAACTTCCTGAGGAAGCACAAGTATGGCACACCAACACCCAAGATGCCTGTTCTCACTGTAGCACAGCTGGTTTTCACCATAAATGAAGCCAAATTGCAGTACAGATAATTTTCCAGGCTGAAATGTAATTTAGTTACTGCTTTAAACTGAGAAAACGTTTGGCTGCTTGCAGTGAACAAATGTCTGTCAGGTGAGTGGCTGAAGGTGGAGCTGGGGTGAGCTGTTGCTGCAGTGATGAGTGCAGGGTGTGCCCAGTGCTGCTGTCCCTGCACATGTTGGTGTCCCCAGTGTCCCTGGCCCAACCTGTGCTGCTGGCACGTCCCTGGTGTCACTGGGACATGCCATGGGCTGCCTGCTGCCCACACTGACCGTGCACCCCAGGGCAGAGGTGTGGGCCAGGTCATCCCCATGGCGACACCCCAGCATCAGGGAGGAAGGCAGCATGTTGCTGTGGCAACCAGGAGCATCCCAGGGGCTCAGCCCTGGCTTCAGCCTTTTCATGCTGCTCTGGGGATCCCCCTTATGCCCTCTGGGCAGCACCCAGGGCACAGCAGCAGCCATGGGAGTTGGGTGGAGACTCACCTGGGTGTAGTGAGGTTTAGATCTGTTCTCTCCTTCCTCCAAGAGCCATGAGATTTTCTTTTTTATTATATGTATTTTTGTAGATTATAATTAACATTAATAAACAATAGATTGATTCTATTTCTGCTCTACCAACAGCACCCACCCTACACACAGGGCCCAGCTGGGCCTGGCACCCCAGCAGAGTGTGACACTCGGGGTGACACTGCAGCTCTAGGCTCACACCAGGGATCCTTACAAAGGTGTCACTGCAAAGGCAGAGATGGGCCAGTCTACCCATTGCTGGCTGTCTCCAGAGCTGGTCCTGCTGGGACAGGAAGATCCATGGCCATTGACATCCTCACCTTTGCCACCCTGGGATGGAAAAGGGTGGAAAAGACTTCTCTGGCAGAGCCCAGGCACAGCAGGGATGTCCCAGGAGGGATGGAGGTGTGGGGCCAGCATGGGGGGCTGGTGGTCAGTGCCACAGTGCTCCTGGGCTCCCTCCCATTGTGCCTCAGCCCTGTCCCCAGCTGGGTTTGAATTCCCCCGCACAGGCCACCCTTGCCATGTGCCCACAGCCCACATCCCTGGGGAATTCTCACCAGGAGCCGTGTCTGCCAGAACGTGCCCTTCTGCCATGCCAGGGTCCCACAGCCTCCCCCAACCACCCTAGACTCTGGTGAGCCCTGGGGGTCCCTGCCCAGCCCTCCCATCCAGTCCACAGGGAGGGGGCTCTGCTGGGACCCTCCTGCCCAGGCCCTGGGGTGCTGCTGGCACAAGCTGAGGGCAGAGAGAGCCAGGGGGGCCCAGGGCAGACCCTCCATGGTGCCCCATCCTGACAGAGGCATCCCCAAGCCAGCACTGGGCTCTGTGTTCCTCCAGGCAGGGCTGAGGGCCCAGTTCCCTCATGCTCCCGCAGCAGCCCCTAACAAAGCCCATTTGATGACATTATTAAATGATTCAGTGCATTTTCTGTCTCTTAAAGTACTTAATATACGTGCCTGTGTGATTCATTATTATTATTATTATTATCTAATAAAAGATTATCTGACTCACTTTAATGTTTCTTCCAATTACAAATTGAAATTGTTCCCACTCTGACCTTGCAGCTGCTGGATTTTCTAAAATTAGCCATAATGATGCATTTTACTAAGATAATTAATTAGCTAAACTGAGAAAATTGAGTAATAGAACTGTTTCACATGCTGCTAATTATCTTTTATTATGTCATCTTTACATGCAAATAAAGAAATATTGTGATTATTTTAAATACTGTTTTCATTAGCTAATTCACTCATTAGTGCAGTGACTGTCTTCTCTGTCTTCTCCAGCAGCAGGAGCCTGTAGGGACTTGCTGCTGATCGACTGCAGGACTCTGCCTTTCAGGTTGAGAAAACAGAGTTACAGTCCAAATTAGGTTTATTTTGTCAATTTATTTTAATAGCAGCTATCAGAGGCAAGTGGGAGGGGGTTGGGGATGGCCAGGAGCACCAAGGACTCCTGCTGAAGGCTGTGGGGCTCTGGTGGGGGATAGTGTGATGTAGGGCTGCTGCTCCCCAGACTCCTCTTCCCCGGGGCTCTTCTTGTTGGGGATGTGTCCTGTGATCCCAAGCTCTGCTCCAGCCTTCCAGAGCACGTGGATGCTCCTGGCACCTTGTGGGAGTCCGGGAGCGGTTGGGTGGGCCCCATTTGTGGTGCTGTGCAGAAACTCTTCCTGTCAGACTCTGGCCACGGGGCCACAGGGGCCCTGGGACAGCAGCACTGGTGCAGAGGGAGCCCTGGAACCTCCCCCTTGTTCCACCAGAGCTCTCCTGCTCTGAGAGCCAGGGCAGCAGGGAGGGCGCTGAGTGTCCCCATTGCTCCCTGAGGGCTGCAGGCTGGGCTGCTCTGTGTGCTGGCCACAGGCAGGAGCTGCTGCGTTTGGGGAGCCCAGGCCACATTCATGTGCCTGTCAAGAGTTCCTGGAGCTTCTTCCCAACTTCCCACTGGCTCCTGGGCAGTGGATGTTGGGAGTTTGGTGTTCAGAGCTTGGCTCTGGCACTCAGGTCACTTCCCTGGTACTGGCACAGTGGGCAGGGGATGGATTTTGCTCCCTCCAGCCTTTTGCTCATAGATACCACCTGTATTTATTCCAGAGGGAAATTTAGGGTGTAAGAAGGGACCACTCTCCAGGCAGCTGGCTTTTCATGGCCCTGTAATACCCCAGAGGTGCAAACAGGGATGAGGACCGGCCATAGGGACTCTTCTGGCACACTGGTGTGGATGAGACTCCTGCTAGAGATGGAGTGAAGGCGGCGTTGTGTCACAGTTGCAGCTAGCCTGGAGCTGCCAAAGAAATTTGGTCATATCAGACCTCCAAACTCAACCAGCCTAGAAGTAAAACAAATCCTCAGCTGAGACAGGGACAGGTTGGATTCAAACCCAAGCAGGGACCTCAGCCGATCATATTCAATCCAGAATGTGGAGCTGTCAAAGGAGCTGAGTGGAGACAAGATTCCAACCCGTCACTTGTCTTAGCCAGGGAAATCCAAATCCCCTATATAAATAGGGTCTGAGCTATAAAACACTGTTTTTACATGGATCAGCAAACGTGGATCTCCGAGTCTGTGTCGTCCCTGTCTCCGAGCTCCGTGTAGCAGCCCCGGCAGTCACCGGGCAGAGGGGCCCCAGCAGAGCGGGCCCCGCTCCTCCCCGGCCGAGCAGCGGCGGAGCCCCGGCCCCGGCCCTGCCCGCGGGCACCGAGGGACGGACGGCGAGCGCGGAGCCCGCACCGCGGGACACCCCGGGGCAGGGGCTCGGGACATTCGGGGTCCCGGGGCAGGGGCTCGGCACATTCGGGGCTCGGGACATTCGGGGCCCGGGGGCAGCGGGACGGAGCGGGGCTGGGGTGCGGCGGGATCCGCTCAGCGGGCACGGCTGCCGGGCACAGCGCGGGCACCGCCTGGAGCCTCCGGGACCGGAGCAGCGGCGTGAGCCCGGGCAGAGGGGCAGCCCAGCCCGACACGGCTGCCTGCCCGGAGCACAGGAACCACGGAGCCCAGCGAGCCCCCTCCTCGCAGCAGAGCTACTCCAAAACCTCGAGGCCCAAGATTTGTCTCCTTGAGGGCGCTCCTGCAGTGGCACAGGCTCCATCCTGGGAGATATGCAGCCCACTCCAAACTGCATTGGTGACCTTGCTTTGGGCAAGAACTGGAGTTAGGCACCTCCTGAGCCTCAAAGGACCTCATCACCCCATAATCCTGAGGCCCTGAGGCCCCCTGAAGCGCCATCGAGGCCTGGCACCTGCCCTGGAGGCCCAGCAGCTGTTGGAGACAGTGCCAGTCTGTGATCAGTTTGACAGCGGGAGAAGCCGCTGGTGACAACATTGCCCCTGACAGCTACTCAGTCCCTTGTCCAGCATTTCTGGGGACAGATGTACCCAAGGAAGAGGGAGATGTTGGCAGACCCAGCACCAGCTGTGTCCTGGGAAGCCTCACAGTGTATCCAGCAAGTGCCAAGCCCAGTGGGCACAAGGCACTGCAGCCCCTACTGCCCCCACCACAGCTCCAGCCTTGGTTCTCACCCACCACTCCCTTTGTTTCCATGCACAGCCTGAAAACTGTCCTGTTGGAACCTCCCCTGGGCTTTGGGAACCTCTTTCTGGGCAGAGCTCCCAGAGTTCCACCCTCTGCCTCCTGCAGCTGGCAGAGACCCACGCTGGCTGTCTGCATCCTGCGGCACTGCCTGGGGCAGCCAAAATAGCATCTCTAGAGCCTGTTCACCATGGACATGTTTAAGAAACCCCTGACAATTCCATACCAAGGAAAGCTCCTCATTTTTGATGGCAGCAGCTGGGAATGGAGTAGGATGGTGGCTGGGATGAGCACTGGGCACTCCTCCAGCTTTGTAGAAGCTTGTACAATGGAGTCCATGCATTGTTATGCCTCAGACCACTGATGACCAGCAACTGGAACCGGACATGCCTGGAAAGGAGGGCCCTGCAGAGGCTGGGAAGAAGCTTGGAGCCAATTTTCCTGTTCAGATCCATGGTGACCACACAGCATAGCACAAGTGCAGAAGTGCAGTCAAGGAGTGGCCAGGATGAACAGAGGGGCAGCAACACCACCAAGGATCCCCAAGAAGCCCTGGACTCTTTTCAGGAACCCACCCACAGAAAGCTGCGTGTGCCTCATCCTGTTGCATCAGGCATAAAGAACCCCCTCCCTGGAGAAGGATATAGGCATTCCCATGCCAGCCTGGATGTATATAACCTGACTTTTTGTTTCACAGTCTCCACTCCCAATGGATCTGTGACCATTACTCTGACCACAGACATTGGAATTGCAGTGATCCAGTCTCCTCAGTGGATCCACAGGTGGTGATATTTGTCCTCTCCACCATCTGTCTACTCTTGTCCTTTTCTTTCTTTTGCTCATGTATTTTCTTCATGTTATTTTTTATACTTTTATAGGAAAACCAGAACCAGCCATCTACTGCCTTTCTTCTACAATTAATTTTTTTTAAAACAAATCTGCCTCTTATATACACTGCTCATCCGGTGTTATTTCACTCAAATTCACTCCAAGGCATTTATTAACAAGAATTTACCCTGCTTAAAGATGGGTCATAACAAGCTCCTGGCCTGTCCTAGACCCAGCGTTTTCTCACAGGGGCTGAGCGTGTCCAAACAGGGTCAGCCCAGTCCCACAGCCCCTCACACCCCTCCAGCTTAACCAGGACCCCCTGATGGCTGCATTGCCCTTATGGAAATGGACCCTGCCTGATCCCCTGCAAGGGGAACCTCCCTGGGTCAAAAAGAAAGAGGAATAAGGAGGAATAATGACAAAGGAAGTTAAAAAAAAACAAAAACAAAAGCCAAAAAACAAAACAAAAACGAAACAAAACAAAAAACCCAGAAAACCCAACCAAACAAAAACAACAACAAAACAAAAATCCAAAACAAACAAACAAACAAACAAAAAAACCAAAAAAAACCAAAAACAAACCAAAAAACCAACCCAACAAAAACAAGCAAACAAACAAAAACACGCACAAAACCACAGGGGAAAGCTGGGAGGGGGAAATCAAGGATGTGGAGCAGTTTTCTTTTCAAATCACAGTTTGAAAGTGGCTGTCAGGAACACAGGGCTGCAGGTCCCAGACAGCACAGGATTGGTTTCAGCATTTGGCTTCATGCTTCAAAAGGGACAGGGAGGACACGGCCCAGCCCTGCACAGCCCTGTTCAGCCCTACCCATGGACATAAAGATGGAAACACAGAATCACAGATTCCTTTTGGTAGGAAGGGACATTTCAAGGTTATTTAGTACAGGCCCCGTGCCCTGGGCAGGGACACCTTCCACTGTCCCAGGCTGCTCCAAGCCCCATCCAGTCTGGTCTTGGACACTTCCAGAGATCCAGGGACAGACACAGCTTCTCTGGGCACCCTGTGCCAGGGCCTCACCACCCCACAAGGAAGTTCTTCTCAGTATCCCATCTAACCCTGCCCTCTGGCAGTGGGAAGCCATTCCTCCTTGTCCTGGCATTCCAGGCCCTTGTCCCAAGTTCTTCTCCAGCTCTTTTGGACACCTTTAGGCACTGGAAGGGGCTCTGAGGTCTCCCCAGAGCCTCCTCTTCTGCAGATGGACATCCCCAGCACTCCCAGTCTGGCTCCAGAGCAGAGGGACTTCAGCCCTTGGAGCATCTTTGTGTTCTTACCTGGACTGTCCTGATCTGAAGGACAGGTGTCTGTCAAGGAAGGTGGGAACCTCCCTTGGAATGGAGAATATGACCCCCTTCCCTCTGAATTCTTATAACTTTGAAATGACAGGGCTTTCAGGCAAAGATAGGAGATGAGGAATAGAAGTTCCTTGCTAGCGTGTGTGTGTATAACGTGGCAAACCAACCCCAAGGCGGCAGCACCGACGAGCAGACGCAGAGCCCCAGGGCCGGCCTTGTCCCGGCTGCAGGCCCCTTCCCCTGCGGTGCAGTTCCGGGCACAGCCAGCAGGGGCGCTGCTGGCTCCCAGCCGGGCAGGGTGGGGCAATGATTCCCCCGGGGCTGCAGGGGGCGCTGTGGCGCGAGCTCGGCCGCCTCTCTGCGCACGGCAATGGCGGCCGGGCTGGCGGAAGGGATGCACAAGGGGCTGCCTTTGGAACCCTCAGGGACGGCCGGGCCCGCTGCACCTCCGGCTGGGGAAATGGACTGCAGCAGGAACCTTGGCAGCAGCTGGAACGGCAGAGATGGGCACACCCAGGGTGACAAATAAAATGTAGGAGAAAATTCCGCAGCCTTACAGGAGCCGCGGGGGTTGGGCAGACACGGTGTTAGACTGTGGTGAAAAAGCCCAAGGCAGTGGCAGGAGGCAGCAGCAAAAAGCAGCAGAGCTGGGCAGTGGCAGCCGAGTTTCTGCAAGCACCTGGCACACACAGCTGGGGAGACGCTCCTTCCAGGAAGGGGGAAGGATTTGGAGTACAGGTTTTTCCCCTGAGGCACTCGAGTAGATGGTGAGAGTCCTTTCCAGTCAGATTGGGAGTTAATGAGGTCCCAGTTCACCAGCTGCTCTTACAAGCAGAGGTTCGCCCACAGTACGGAAGAAGCAGTGCCGGGCTGGACTCTGCGGTGGCAGCGAATTCTCCCCGTGGTAGCAGCTGCCCAACTGTTCCCTTTGGATCCCAAGAACGAGAGAGAGCGAGTGAGGAGCTAAGCCCAGCCCCTCACCCCCAGCCAAAAATGTCGCAGTATCTCTGCCCTTCCCAAGAGAAAAGTTCCCAGCAAAGCCCCCTTCCCCCATCTTGGCCACTTCTTTAGTCTCTCTTTAGTAACTGGTTATTATCATCTCTTAGGCAACACATGGGAGAAAATTCTCTGCGAGAAAGGAAAACTCCTAACTTCCAACAGGACTCACTCCAGCAGCTCCGTGTGCTCCCTGTATTGGGGGCTCCAAAGCTGGAGGCAGCTCTGCAGGTGGGGTCCCTTGAGTGGGGCAGAGAGGGAGAACCCCCCCCAGCCCCGACCTGCTGCCTATGCTGCTGGGAAAGAAGCCCAGAACACGGCTGGTTTTCTGGGAGGTCAGCATATTCTGCCAGGACCTGTTTTCCCTTAAAAATACCAGAGTTCTTCTGCCTTAAATCTCACATCCACCACAAGTGTGACTGGTGCTGCTGTTCCTGATAATTCTAAAATAATTCCACGCTGGGTTACCCTAGGGATGAGTTTAGTTATTTGGTCCAGAGCCATCATGCACATCCATCGTATGCAGGTTTCTTGCGAGGCTGGGGACACTGGGGACATGGGGACCACCCAGGATGGCTGTTTGCAACCCACAGACCTGTCTTCATTCTGCAGGAATTTGTTGCAGCAAAACTCTGCCGAGCTGTTTCCTGGTGCCAGCATAAATCCAGTACTGAAGCAGCTCCCTTTTCCTGGGAGAATAATACCCCAGTGAGGAGAAATTCACATCAGGCCAGACGTGCTATCACACTGAAAATAAATTTCTTTATAATTTTGTCTAGTTAAGTATTAATTCCCCCCCTAAGCAGTTGTTGGCCATTGGGATACAAAGCAACATTTATGGCTGATGACTGACTGCCGTGAAAGGGGAGCAAGAGCAGAGCCAGCAGGGTGGGGATGGGGAGGGGGCTGTTGGGGGGTGGCTGATGCCAGGCTGCCCTGGCCACTGTGGGTGTCCCAAGGGGCTGCTCTTTGCTTGCTGAGGTGCCCCAGGGCACCGACTGCCACGGCCATGAGAGCCCCAGAGGGTCACCGGGGATTAGGGGGACAGGGGATGTGGGCGCCTTTGGCAAGTGGTGGGGCAGGGTGACAGCTGGGGACAATGCCAAGAGTCACTCCCTCACAGTGCTGCATGGTGTTCTCCTGCATGGGCCACAACCCTGGGCTGAGGCTGGGGTCATCCTTCACATCTCTCAGCCTGAAAGTGTCCTGGAGGCTTCCCAAAGCACACTCACACTTCAAGACCTCCCTCCCATTCCACTGAAGTTTGTTCTTGCTGCAACTTGCTGGAAACGGCTGCTCCTCATGCCCCTATTCCTTCCCACCTGCCTGACTGGTCCTGTGGGAAACTCACATTTTTGCCCCAAAAATATGTGCCTGAAGTTTTTTCTTATTGGCTTCTGTCTCTCTTTTTTCTTCCTCCCCCACAACTTAACCTGCTTTGGGCCTAAATGAATCTTGTCCTCCCCCTGGCACAAGGGACAGAGCAGGATCAGCAAGGGACAAATCAGGAGGAACAGGGCCCTTCCTCCATGCCAGCACTGGGCTCAGTAATGAACTGACACCCTGGTGGTTCTTGGCTTTGGGCTGTTCTATTGTCAGTGTTTCAGGAACAGCAGCAGCAGCCCTTGATGTGGTGGATACAAAATTTAGTGACACCTGGATGCTTCCTGACTCAGTTTCCCCATCAGTGACACACAGCTGATGCCCCAGGGCCACATCACACCTGCCAGGGCTGCACAGTGCCAGGAAGCCTTGGGGTGCTGTTCCAGGGACTGTCTGTTGTGGGACTCACCCCTCTGCCCACACAGGGGACTGGAAATAGTACAGTAACATTAATTCCCATGAAATAATTGTGCTGGTTCAGCAGAGTTTGTAACAAAATTGTAAGGAATGGATTTTTTTTTAGTTCCCTAAGTATTGCTGTAATATATCCAAAGGTAGGAAATTATTTCTTTGTGTCAAGGAAAATAAAACAAGGTTTTGCTTTCAAAAAGGAAACTTCCCTATCCCACAGTATTCAGGACCAGCACAGACCTTAAAAAATTCCTTAGTTTCCTTCTCTGTTCATCTTCAGTGGAGACCCTTGCTTGGAGCATGGCAGGATGACTCACAGGACGCTGGACTCTGCCAGCCCCAGCCTGGGCTTTGCTTGTCCCAGTGTCTGCCCCTTGTCCCTTATCCCCTCACTGCAGAGCAGAGAACCTTGTTCTGCCTCTGCTCCTGCAGCCCTGGGTGCTCCTGGTCCTCTGTGGTCAAGCCACCCACTCCTCCCAGCTCCCTCCTCACACCCCTACTAGCTCACATCCCCTGGGAAAAAAAGAACTCCCTGGAAAGCTGTGGAAACAGCCTGGCTGGGGTGATGCTCAGGGGAACTGTATTCTTCTCCTGGAGAACGAGTGTGTCCCAAAAGCTTTGTGCTTCTCCTCAAGGTGCTGGTCAAAGAGGGGGCATTGGCAGCCAGGGGCCCGTGTGGTGGGAAGATGCTGCTTTTGCCTGGGGGTCTGGCAGGGCCAGTGGCAAATCTTGTGCCCAGTGCCCGGCCCTGACCCTTGCCCTGGGCTGCTGCAGATGAGCAGCTCCCAAAACCTGCCCCACTCACCCCTGCCAGGCCAGGGAAGTCCAGTGCCCACATGAAAGCTGGGAATACTGGGTAGCCCAACAAGCACATCTCTTCCTGCTGCCAGCCTGGCAGCTGGGCTTGGCTCTGGCCAAATCCAGGCAGCAGCTGTATGGATGCAGCGGGAAGACAGGAGGATCCTCACATTGAGCTGATGGCTGTTTAATGAGCTCATTTTCCTTAGCACTACTGATTTCCCTGGGCTCTGCTGTGAGTTGGTTTGCCTCCAGGAAACAAGGACTTGGCACCTCTGAGCAAGGCTGTGCCTTAAATCCACGGCATGCACTGGAGTGGTGTGGGCTGGGAGCATCCTGCTGGTTGAGGCTGCTCCAGGCAGTGCTGAGTGGGCTTGTTTTTCCATCCAGTATTGATGACAAAGCACAAAGCTCCAAGAGAGGGTTCACACCCTTGGGAAGTATGCCTAGAGCTTGGATTTACACCAGATACTGACAATGTCCAAGCAGAGCCTTGTAGCTGGAATATCTCAAACATGGCTTTTCCTGCCTCGGGTGCTCTGCTGCTGAACTCACATCCCCATGGACACATGGACCCCTTTCTTGCACCATCATGGACTCTGCAGCCGGCACAGAGGGGTCTTGGAGTCCCGTCCCTCCCACCAGCCCCTTGCCTTGATGCCTGCAGTGCAGACCATTCCCAGCCAGTGGCACCCCTGCCCAAAGCTGCCTCCAGCAGCTCTGGGGCTGCTGCAGGGAGATGGATGCTGTTCAGAGCCCAGCTTCGCTACTCACTGCTCCCCCTTGCCCTGTTTCCTCCCTGGCCATCCTCACTTACCTCCTGGCACCTGGGTGGAAGGGGAAAGGGTGCCAGCCTGGCCAGCCCCATCACCACTGGCTGCCCTAGCACATGGAGAAGTGTGAAGATGCACACCTGCAGCCTGCAGAAGCCACCTGTGAGGGATGTGACATGCCCAGCACAGCCCTTGGGCACAGAGGAGAGCAAGGGTCAGCCTTCTGCATGCCCACCCTGTCGGGGCCCTGCAGAGGGATAAACAAAAGGAGCTGGAAGTCTAAATGTGCAATCATGATTATTATTTAATTGGCATAACAAAGGCTTGGTGGGCTCAGGCTCATGACTGGAATATTAATATAGAAGGATGAAGCTTGCTCTGGAAAGACAGGCAGGGGATTAAGGGGAAATGTATTGTTTTGTATAGGAAGACTGGATACTTGTGGCTTGCAATCCAATGGGTACCTGGATGCCATCCTGCCAAGCTGAGGGGCTTTCCATGAGCAATTGCCAGGCTCACCCAAAACCCAGGACATCAGGATGGTGGAGAATGTCCCTACCAAATCAGCTGGTGCAGTACCAGGACAGCAGGGACAGATTGCCCAGAGAACAATTCCAAGGCTTTAAAACTGATTTTTTTCTTTGAGAAAAGGTCAGTAGAAGAGAAAGGCTATAGTTTTGCTGATAACCTTAGGGTGTGGAAGTGGATTGTGGGGGAAAAACAGCGGGATGGATGCCACCCAGACATGAAAGAACTCCTTGCCTTGCAGAGGGGAAAGGGCTAGAGCTTGGGACTGGGAACAGGAACCTCTGGGGTATGGGAGCAGGATACTCGGGACTTGTTCAGGTATGGTTCAAATAGCTCCACATATGGACAGCCCAGAGCTGTGAGTCCAGGGCCAGGGTCTAGCCACCCTCATGGGGAAAACCTTGTCCTTAGAGCAATTTCCCTCATTCTGCCCCTCCCTGCACCTCAGGCATCTCCACCCCCACCCTCCCCCCATACTGGCCATGTGTGCTGTTCACAGCTCACCAGCCCAGCTGAAGAGAAGCTGTGGGACACCACAGCAACAGCCACACCAAAGGCCATGGCAGGATGGGGAACATCCCGTGCTCTTTCCAAACTCCAGAGCAACTGGGAAGCAGGCAGGCAGCTTTGGGAGTAAATGCATCCACTCAGATTGCAAGATCAAGAAGGCCAAAAGGAAAAGAGAAAGGATTCAGCAGGCAAGGCAGTGAGAGCACATGGAGAGGAAGGGGACAGGCAAAGCCAGGGCTGATGCTCTGGGGTGGAAAGGGGAATGATGTATACTGTGATGCCAAGAGCATTCACAGTCTCAGTGCTTCAGCCTGAACCAGCCAGGGTATGCAGTCAGCATCAGTGAGAGGCAACAATCCTGTCAGGAACAGGGCTGGGGAGCCTGGAGAGACAGAGCAGAGCAGGCAGGCCAGGTCTGGCAGCCCCATGTGGATAGAGGCACAGCAGACAGCAGGAAAGCTGGGAGCAGGAGGGCAAAATTGGGCAGCTGTGACAGCAGAAGCGTGTGTGACTTTTTAAAAAGAGAAGAAACCTGAGTGCTCAGAGCTGCTTTGGACCTCTGGGAAACACAAGGATAAGCAGCAAAGCAGCCTGGAACCCTGCAGGCCGGCACACTGGGGAGCAATTGCCAACTCCAGCTTCTCAGGGGAAATTGTGGCAGACCCGGTCTGGTTCTCTCCTCTGACAGGAAACACAAAACGCAGTGTATATGCTTGATGTTCAAAAGACTTTGACACAGGTCCATACAAACATCTCAGCAGCAAGCAGCAGATCATAACCAGCCTAACCCTGGTGTGAAATGAGTGCTGGTCCCAGCTCAGACTCCAGGCTGTGGCTGTCTGCAAGTGAGATCATGAGATACACAACTGTGGGCACAGTAGGAAGATAGGAAGTGTGGAGATTATGTTGGAAGGCAGATTCCTAACCCCAAATTCTCCCTACACACCATCTCACTGAGAAATTAGATAAACAGGCTTGGGGAGCAGGACACGATGGAGCACAGCCCCATACCAGCAGCATCCCAGCACAGCCAGCACATTCTATAAACAAAGAAATTATCCACTTGCAAGAAGCAGTTTCTGGGGGAGGGACTGACATGCTAATTAATTACTGCAGAGCAGGGGGCTAACAGCAAAAAAAGGGACAAGCACAATACTGGGATGTGTGACTGTGAAAGGGCTGCAGGGCTGCTGGAAGCAGTGGCTGGAGAAGACAGCTATGTGGGGACATTGCCCTTTGGGCTGCTTGGAGAGGATCCAGATAAGGATGTCAGAGACCTGGAAAACATGACTGCGAGAAAACATAGCAAATGTGGGCTTGTTTAATTGGTAGGAGGGAGTGAAGGGGGCTGCAGCAGCAGTCTGCTGGAATGTAAATTATTCCTGCAACAAGGAATCTGCCCATGCCAGATAACACAAATAGAATCAGGCTTAGATTATGACAGGGAAAATCAAGATAGGCAGTGGGAATAATCTTCCCAGTCATAAGAAGGAGGGGCTGGAGACTCCATTGCTGAGGTTTCTGAGAAAGCCAGGTCCCCAACAGCATGGTGTTACCTGGTATTAGCATTAGCTGGTCCCAAATGCTCCCTTGTTTGCAGGATTAAACCATTTCTGGGCACAAGCATATGGAAAACGCTTACAGCAGGGGCCTGGCTGTCTTTATGGCCTGCGAAGAAGCAAAGGTAGAACTGGACAAGAGACCTAAATGGTTAAAATCAGTTTGTATGGGCCATGGGAGCAGCATTGTCACCATCCCACAGAGCCACAGAGGTTGGTGCTGGGGATATCAAACCAGCTTCCCCCGGGAACTGACAGATAGAAAAGTCATAGGAATGAAATGTTGGGGTAAAACAAAGCAGATGAAGCTCACGTGGGCAGCAAACCTCCTGCCATACTGGGTGCTCAATGGGAACCTAGGGAAAGAGGAGCCTGGTGAGGAAACCTGTCTGGAAACAAAATCCATTGGGGACAGTAAGAGGAAAATGTGCCAGGTGAGAAACAGTGTTTATAGAGACAAGAGCTGTGTAATTTGAATTTGTGAAATAATTTCTGTTGTCTCAGTCCAGGGGGAGTGATGGCTGATGGCTCTGCTTTAGTTGCACACACTGGATGAGCAGAGCTCACGCAGATGGATGATGGTGATGGATGCTCAGGGACCTGGCTAATGAAAAGCAGCATGTTGAGCACCCTTCACTCTCACTAACTGGAGGAGTGCTCAGAAGCACCTCTGAGCTGGCAGCTCCAAAATAATAATGGCCACAAAACTCAAACAAAAAGTTAAGTCCAGGGGATGTCCCTGGGAAACTGCTGGTGGTGGATCTTCTTCCACCCAGGTAAAGCTGCTGTGCACAAGGTGCCCCTGGGATTAGGTCAGACCAGATGAAGATGATAGCTTTTGCCACCACAGCTGACCTTGGTAGCTCCATGTGGGGTCCACAGGGCTGGTACAGCACAGGGCAGGAGGATGCAAAACACCACAGCTGCCTGCCCAGCCCTCTTCCTCAGTCCAGGACTGCAGCTGCAGAAGAGAAGCAGTAGCACATTAGGTATAAATTCTTCATAGATTTAAAGTTTTATGTGTAATTTTTGCTCCATACTTGCCTGCAGGATAAGGTGGGCTGTGATACTGTGTTCTGGGGACAGCCCTGTGGGGAAGGAGGCTCACAAGTCCTCTCTGTGTGAGCCATCACAATCTTAAACCCATGCTGTGAGCAGGACGCAGTGGTTGACAGAGCCCAGGTTTACAGCACCGACAAAGCACAGAGCTCACACAGGGACTGGGTGAGTGACAGCTCTGTGCACAGCACCCCACCTTCCCTGACATCAATTATCTGCAGCAGCAAAGCCCAGGAGACCACTTAATAATCCCAAATAATCCCACAGGAAAATTTACAACAACCATCAGATAATTTATCTGATAGAAGCTCCTGAGGACAAGGAAATTTCCTCAAATAACCAAATCCACAGGAACCTCTGTCCTTGAATGAGGAGTTTCCAGCCTACCTTGCCAACTCCCTAGACCAAGGCCAAGGGAACCCCGGGGTCTCCTGGAGGTTGACTGCTTCTGCCACAGCTGGGCAGAGGGAACACAGGCAGGATAGCCCCACAGGCAACAAGCAAAACCAGGGCCAAGAAGCATCTAGGCTGGAGCACCTCCAATCCTCTGCACAGTTTGGTCACCCCTTCAGCTGCCCATAGAGCAGTTCCTTGCTGTTGGCTCCACTGAAGGGCACCTGACACACAAAGTTTTCACAAGGATTGGGCCATGACAGCTCTGGAGCTGGGAAGTCCTGTGGTGCCCCAAATGTGTCCAAGCATCTCACCTGTGTTTGGAGTGCTCTTCTGATCTCACACTGGACCTCACTTTTCCATAATTCCACACCAGTCTGGAACATGTTGAATTCTGTCTTGATGACATGGTTAATTACTCATGGCTGCTCACGGGCTTCACAGCAGCTTTAAAATCTGATCCCTCCCCTCCAGCTCCCTGCAGGCTCTGTGTTTCACTGGGGCATAGGTGTGCTCCAACAGCAGAGAAGGGAAGAAGTGCTGCAGCATCAGAGGAACTCCCTCTCCTTCCTGCTGTGTTGGATCTGGCTGGAACCATGGCTGAAGCTGATGGAAAAGGGCTGCAAGGGCATCTCCATCCTCTAGCTTGCATCCCCACAGGCATTTGGCTGTTGAGCTTTGCTTCTTACCTGCTGTGCAGTGTGGCAGGGACTGAGCTGGCACCCAGCCGGACCTGGTGGCTGCACCTACGTGTCCCCCTTGACCAGGCAGCTTGGGGGTCACTGCCCACTATCAAGTGCTCCCAAGCAAATCCTCCCAAAAGCCCTTTGCAAATATAACTGATGCTTTCGCTGCTGGTGTGACTACAGCCTCCATCTCCATTTCCTGGCTCCCATCTCTGAAATGGCCCTGCATCCTCCACTGTGACAACAGCCAAGGGGCTTGTGCACAGGGAGGGCAACCAGCACAAGCGGCAGGGGTGCATCTGCTCTTGGGATGCAGCAGTATGAGCAACAAGGGCTGGTAAATCTTTGTGAAGCCTGTCTGCAGAGCCATGGCCAAACCTTGCTGGGTGCTGGGTCACAAGTTGTTCTCCCTGTGTCTGGCACTGGGCCATGGGCCCATGGATGCCCAGCTTTAGAAAATATCCCCTTCAAGGGTGTGAGATGGTTGATACAGGCAGGAGTGGGTTTAGCATTTTCCAAAGGAATTGACCTTCGCTTCAAGCAGAGCAAATCTTTCCCAAATCAAATGATTTTTGTGATATTCTTGAATCACCTTAATGGGGGTTGTTTGAACAGAGAGCCAGATACATTAGGTTTTGTTCTAAAGGACATGATTTTATGAGTATATAATTACTCCTCATCCCTCTCTTTGAACCCCAGGCCAGAGACCATGAGCATCTCCAGACCCTGAAGTGGTTCTGCACTATGTCTGTTCCCAGACACAGGACTCCTGTACTGGGCTGTGTGCACAAACCCCCTGGCCCACATGGAGGCAGCTGATGAGCAGAGGCCAACAGCCCAACAGCCCTGTCACACACAAACTCCAGTCTGAAGTGACAGATTGGAACTTTCTGATTGTGCCTGGGCTGTGTATGGGGAGAGTGTGCTTGAGGGTGCTTGAGCTGACCTGACTGCCAGGTGCAGCATGCTGGGGCTGGCTGTGATGTTGTGCTATGGCCAGGACATGGTCTGTTCATGCTGATGACTCCAGCACAGTAACTCCAGTGGTTTTGCCATGTTTTTATCAGCATAAACAATCTCTATTGAAATCTGCATCTAGAGAAGAAGCATACAGTAAAAGCAGCACTGTGTGATGTGCTGGTGTACATCTTAACATATCTCATTTGTGGTCCATTCAGAAACTATCTTGTGTGTCCACTGTAAATTCTGCAGGCAGCTTCTGGACAAATATACCCTTCTGCCTTGCTTTACAAATGGATCATCAAAGATGGATGGGAGAAGTGGAGCTCCTGGTCCTTAGTTACTTCTGACCTTCATTGGAAAACCAGGACGGATGTCAGAGAGAGCACCTTGGTGGCAATGAGAGTCAAGATTCCCTTTCAGCCTGGACCTGGTGCTGTGTGGGCACATCAGTGCCAGCTGGGGCTGAACAGTCCAGGGCTTCAGCACAGGGCTGTGCAAGCTTCCCAAGGGGCCTGGCGAGCAGTATGGCTGCATGAGGACTCCCCTGTACTGCGCTCATCAGTCTGAGTCTCAGCAGAGCTAATTATCTTCAGCAGTGTTTCTTTTGGTGCCACAGCACCTCTGCATCAGCAGGGAGGATGGAGCCAGCCCTGCTCCTCTTCCCTAGCTGTCCCACCTTCCCATACAAAACGGCAGGCACGACAGCGCGGGCGCCAAAACGAGAGTGCTGCCGGTCCAGCTGCAGGTGCTGAGGTGAAGGAGGGGCTGTGCCTACTGCACACAACAATGTGTGACCAGGAACGGGCATCCCAAGGAGTCTGGTTGTGAGGAATTCCAATGGGAAACCCCCTTCGGCGGCCTTGGCTCACCATTAACTGGTGCAGGACCCGAACCTTGCCAGTTGCTCCATGCCAAGCTTCTCCCTGGACAAGTGGGTCACCCAGCCCAAGCCCTGAGCCTGCTCCCAGCCCATCTCTCGGAGCCCCCTCTGGGGAGCGCCATTCCCTCCTTCGGGCCCTGCGGCCTCCGAGGCCGCTCCCGCGCTATTCTTCCACGCGGGGCCGCCCGCGGGCGCCTTCGCACCTCGAGGATTTCGGCGGGCCGGGGCGGCAGCGCCTGGAGGGAGCGCGTTGCGGGGACGGGGCAGAGGCAGCGGCACAGCAGGGCCGGGCCGGGCCGGGCGGGGCGGGGCGGGCCGGGGCGGGGCGGTCGCCGTAGGGCACGGGCGGGTCCCGGGGCGGGGCGCGGGTCCCGTTCACATCCGGGCAACGCTCGGCGGACGTGGAGCACGCGGGCGGGGCGGTGGCGCGTGGGGGCGGCGGCGCGGCCAATCAGCGCCGCGCTCTCATCGGTGCAAACAGGAGCACAATGGAGCGAGCGGCGGGCGCGCTGCAGCCAAGCTTGGCGCGAGCGCCGCGCGGCTGACGGGCCGGCCGGCCAATGGGCGGCGGCGCGCGGCTCTGGGCAGCCAATGGGCTCGCTGCGGGGGCGGGCCCGAGCGAGGTTAGGGTGTCCTTGCTGGGCGCTGGGCTAAACTTCACCAAATAAAAGCTGTTCGTGTTGGGGCGGCTGCGGAGCCATTTTGGGTAAGTTCTGCCCCGAACTTTGGGTTCGCCCGCCTGGCGGGGCCGGCGCGGCGGTGGGGCTGCGCCAGGGCGGCGCTATGAATGAACGCGGCGGCGGTGGCGCGGGCCGCGGAGCGGGCGGGGGCCGGGGCGGCCGCCGGCCCTGTCATGGCTCCGGCCGCGGGGAGGGGCGGCGGTGCCCCCGGGTCCCTCCGCGCCGCCCTCCCCCGCCCCCCGGGCCGCGGCAGCGCGGGGGGGCCGCGGCCCGTCTCGCCGGCCTTGCCGTTCGCCCCCGACCGGGCCTCGCCGGCTCTGGGCCGGCAGCGCTGGGCCGGGCGCCCCCGGCAGCGGCGGCGGGTCCCGGGGAGGTCGGGGGCGGAGGCGGGGCGGGCTCCCCATGGTGCTGAGCCGAGGCTCCTCCCGGCCAGGGAGGGGGAAGCGGCCCCCCCCGGGTGCGGGGTATCGGAGCCCGCCCGCAGGGCGCAGTTCCCCTTTGGCATCTCGGCTGCGGTGCTCGGGAATATCAATAATTAAGTCTTTAAACTTGGCGGTCGGAGGGAAGCGGGTCCCTTTGCGCGCTGGAGGCCCCGGGGTGCGGGCTGCCCGCTGCCGGGTCCCGCCGGGCCGGGGCGCGGGGGGGGGATGCGGTGGAAGGGCCGCTCCCGCCGCGCCGGGCCACGGACTCGTCCCTGTCAGCGCGGTTCCGTCCCGCTGCGCGCGGAGCAGACGCGGATCGGTTGTGACATCGCAGCCATGTCACAACAGAGGCATCGCAGTCACAGGAGAGCCGCGTCTCGCCGCAGTCATCGCACCCGCTGCGGGTCGGTGGCCGCGCCGTGGGGCTCCCCTGTGCTCACCAGTGGCGTTCACTGGTGGTGGAGGTGGATTTTAGCCTTGGTCGATGAGGTTTGTAGGATGAAGGCTGTGAGAGACACGCACGCAAATACGGGAGGAGGAAGCAAAATCGTCAGCTCGGGTTACTGCTGCCAGCGCGCACCCGCCCGAGAGTGGGTCTCCCCCTGATTGTCAGCTTGCCTGCTGACAACTGCACTGAACTCGCAGTGAAGTCGGGGACCGCGGGTCCAGGCCGGCTGCCTCAGCACATGCAGAGCTGTTTCTGCCTGGTCTGCTGCTGATATGGTAGAGTATTTTGGTAATTTTGCTATGAAAAATGCTTGCTTTGTTTCCTCAGGGAGTCCGGATGCTTCTAGCCAAAAGCCCAGTCTTTTTTCTTGTTTACGTCCTGCTCAGGAAATGCAGCAAATATTGATGGTGCTGGAGAATGAGGGGAGACGGACGGAGATGGTTGGCTGTGCTTGTGTAGTGTCCGATGGGACTGGGGAGAAGCCTCCAGCACCCCTCTGCTGGCACTGGCCTCCCTGGCATGGGGCTCCTGGGGGGCAGAAAGATGCTGTTAGCTTGTTAGATGTTTATCCGTGACCCCTTCATTTGCAGAGTATCTTTTTAAGTGCTGTGGGGTCAGTTGGATTAGAGTGTTGCCAGAGGAGAGGAAGCACTGAGTTCTCAGAGGGTGTTTTCTGTGTTGTGAAGTGTTGCTGGTGGGCCCTGTTCAGGTGATGGCATGGGAAGAGGTACTGTCTTGCCTCTCCTTGTCTCTTGTTTACCTTCTTCATGCAGGAACTCTGCTGTGCTCCTTTGCAGAGAAATGGTAGTTTTGGTCAAACTGTTGAAGGATGAAGCAATAACAGCAATCTTCCTGGAGTAAGTAGGTTGTTTCTCTCCCAAGGCTTTTGGCCTTGAGCTGGCTTGGTTTTGGTTTAGGGCTGCTCCTGGGCTCCTTTCCTGAAAATTGCTTCCTCTTCTACTACAAAGTAGAAATTTGTTTTTGGGAATGCTAATTCAGCCTGTGTCTCTGAATTGGTACAGCTGCCTGCTCTTGCAGGTCCTTCAGGGGTGCTGGATGTGCTGCTGCACTGCCTTCACTGCAGAGATGTGACAGCATTGGGTGAAGCTCATTGAATGTTGCCCCTCAAGCGCTTCAGGCTGAAAAACACAGTAACTAGGAGAGCTGGATCCTGTCAAAATGTATGTGTGTGCCTTGTGCAGCGGAGTTAAAGTACATGTTTTTATTCTTCAAACAAAAGCTGAAGTCAAGGAGAGGACTTTGAGAATGAGTGATCTTGGTTTGCTTGCACTTTGATGAAGTCTGAAGCCCACCCCGCAGGCATGGCTGTTTGTTCCTGCCTGTTCCTTTATTCTCATTCTTCCCAGCAGAAGCACAGGCTGCCCTGTCCCTGAGGAGGCAGTTGCAGCCCCTTGCAGTATGGGTACCCCGTGTGAATCTGACACTAAGGCAGCTCTGGCAGTCTTTATCCATGCTGCAGCTGTGAATAATGCACATCTCTAGGGGAAGGTGCTATCAGGGGCCTTGTTACTTTGTTCTGAATGCTGCTGTCTAGTTTAGTAGTATATGCCTTTTTAATGGATTGAGTTTACCTCTACCTCTGTTGTCCTCCATGGTGGCCTTAGGGTACCATGCTGCTTGTCTTTGAGCAGCTGGCCCTAGATGTTCCAATGTTAGTCCCAGGGGTCAGTGCTGTGGGTCTTTTTGGGGTCTGTTGATTTCTAGTGGCTTGGTGGATGAGGCTCTCAGAAGAGTGTCTAGTTTTCCTGTCTGCTTTTTATTGCATTTCTTCATCTGGAAGTAAATCTCTGCCCCCTCTCTCCACCCCAAAAGTGTAATCGCAATAATTTTTAAGATCTGGTCTTCCTTGAGTGATCTTTAATATTTTATCAAGAGTTTCTCCAAACACATAAACTTCTACATGTGGGTAATATAAAGAGTTTCACTGTAGTGGTTTGTGTTGTTTCAAGAGGGCTTTGTACAAGCACGTGAACTTGTTTTTGTGTGCTGGGTGACTTTGTGAGACTTGTTTTTTGAGAGGCTGCCAGAGCAGGCCTTTGTGTTTTGCTGTGGTGTCCTGCCCTGTCTGGGCTTTGCACAGATGAGAGCTGGTATCATTCTCATCAGTGTGCAGGAGAAGCTTACCCTCACTAAGGGGGAAGAGCTGATCAGCCTTGTGCTGAGAGCGGTGCTTGGTGCAGGAATGCAGACTCCTGTGTTGGGTCTGGAAAGCAGGCATGCGCGGGGAGCCTGCTCTGAGGCTGTCTTAAAGAGACAATGTCAAGCTCAGTGGTTGGATGTCTCACTGGGCCTTGGGGCACTTAAAAGGGCTTTTTTCATTTCTCCTGCAAGTAGCAGTGAATGCATTTCTCCTTGCTCATCCCCACTTTCCTGCTTGGGACAGTGGAGTCAGCCTCCGGTGTTGGTGGTCCTCCCTGGTGTGTGAAAGCAGAGGCAGAGTGGTTTTTGGAGGCCAACAAGCGCTGTCAAGGGGAGAGAAGATGGTCAGGATGAAGGGGCCTGTATGCAGTGGGGCAGCAATGTTTACTGTGGCAGAGTGTTAGTGACATGCAGGGTTTGTGTGGTGGGTTTTCAGCACCCTAAAACCCATGAAAACAGAATTACCCTTGACTGTGGGAGAGATGTCAGTGCCTGTGTTGCCAAGCGTGGTGGTGGTGGGACCAAAATCCTCTAAGGAAGCGATGTGCCCTGTGCAGCACCTGCTGTGAGTGCCACACTGGGCAGTGCCTGTCCCAACCTCCAGTGATCATCCGGCACCAGCCCCTGGGGAAATAACAGAGCTGGGCAAAGCTGACCAATCTGGAAGCAAAAAGGGAAAAATGTGGTTCTCTGTGTGTCAGCTTGTGGCACCAAGGAGACTCTGATTTTGTTCGTAATATCTCGAGCTGGTGTAATATGTTTTCCATGTGGTAGGACAATGCCTTCAACTTTCCCTTATATGGGAAAATCTGGGATGCAGCCTAGCAATCCACCAATATGTGGCTAATAATTTTTGGCATTGTTATGTTGGATGTGTCCAGTCAGCCTAAGAATTAGAGTATACCTGAGACCCTCTGGCTGGGCTTTAATATTTAAGACCAGTCCCTGGCAGATATCTGGGGAAGGGTTATGACTATGCTCTAGGGAACGCCTGAGTACAACTGGCTGTTTTGGAAGTCAGCTAAAAGCTGGGAGAGTTTATGCCTGAGTGTAGAACTCCTGCTCTGTGCTGCCCTTGGGCCCAGTGCTTAGAGAAGTGCTGGGTTGTGTTAGCATCAGGTGGGACTCACACACAAAGCTTTTGGCACATCCTTTGTGTGAGGACCTTCTCTCTGTGGAGGAAATGCTGCCTTGAGGTGAAGGGGTGCATGCTGTTTCTGTATTGCAGCCTGTTGTCTCCATGGCGTTTTCAGCCTGTAGTGAGTGTAAATCCTTCTCTAACAGGAGCAAAACACTCTTTCAGTCCAGAAAAGAAAATGAGAAGCATGGGAACCAAGTCCCAGTCCCTCTTAGCCTTTCATGTGGGCGCTGGAAATGTGCAGAGGCGTGTTGGGTATGGCTCAGGGAGTGCAGGTGTTACTGTGAGGGTGAGATGTGGCTTGGCCATGGGGTGCCCATCATATTTTCCAGCCCTGGTTTCCCCTTGAGGGATGCTGCTTCATGATTATGAATGTCTGCCCTCTGAGGTACAGCATGCCTTCTGCAGGCTCACCTTTTCCAAAATTCTATGTTGGTTGTTTTGGGATAGTTTGTTTTACTGTGGTGTTTGGGAATTTTTTGGTTTGTGTTTTTCCTGGTAAGATTAAGTTTAGATCTCTTCTGAAGCTTCAGGCACTTGTCTGGTTCTCTCTGCCATTTGGCTCAATTGTGACGGGAATTCTGGGTTGAAATGCAGGTAATTCATTGTTTCCTTTTGGGGTGACTGTGCTGAAAGCAGGGAAGAATTATGCTTGGCAGTGTCAATTTTCAGAGTATTTTCTAAATGTTTGTATAAAAGTGTGGGATCTGTGGAGCCCTGCTTTACATTAGAGTAGGAGACTCTATCAGGGGTCAGTCTGGTGTTACTCTAGGCCCCTGAGCTGGCTGCATGTCCTGTTATAACATGCCTGCTGTTACAGGGGAGGGACAGGTAGGCCGTGGATGGGCAAGGCTATTTCATTCACTATCTGGTGTTGTCCTAAATTACTTGTTTGAATTACAGCCTGAGAGGTCTGGCGCAGGAAAATAACGTCGGGAGGGCAATAGGCATGTGTGGGAGACCCCAGCCAAAAGCCTGGTGAGGAAGGCTGGGGGAAAAGCTGTGTCCCTGTGGCTGTCAGTGGACCTGTGTGAGGAACCTATTGCCTTTAGTGTGAAAACTCCCTGGGATGTAAGATCCTCACCTCTTCCCCCAGGAGATACCTCATTGGCATTTCTTTGAAGGCAGAAGCAGGACTTTACCTAATTGAGGAACTGCTATAGAGTGGTTGCAACTAACAACTCCAATAGAAAGGGAGTTGTGTTCCCTCTCTATTGCACTGGAAATAGGTATTTGTTTTGAGGACATAGTTTCATTTTGCACTTCAACTTACAATGTATGGCTGCCTTGGAAAGTGAATTCCAGCACTTACAATTAGCTACAGGCAGGAACAAGGGTGCTGCAAAGTTGCAGGGGGTTCCACTTCTTTGATATATAGGTAAGTGAAATATTGGTTCTTTAAGAAACATTAATGCCTTGTTATATATGTGCATTGAGGCAGAATTAAAATTAGTCCTAGATACAAGAATAAACATTAGTGCTTTGCTATAGATGTGCTGTGAAAGCTGCTATTTTTATGTGAGCCACTGCCTTGAGTTCTCTAGGTCTTATGCACAGAGCACTTTTAACTCTCAGTCTTTCATCTGCTTTGGTTGAACTTAGAATATACTTTAGATAAAGTGAAGTTTAAGTGTTCGATGTCTGTTAATTGAGGATCCAACAAGAGCCATTTTTGATGACTTAATTAAATGCCTGGTGCATCCTTGCTGTGCACTGTGCTTGCTTAGCCTCGGAAGGAGTGCAGTGGGGTGTGCGAATGCACAGTCCATTGCTCCTATTTGTATGCTTCTGTGCTTGTTGCTTTAGGGCAGGCACAGCCCTGTTTCAGTGATCTTTCTCAGTCCCTGCAGGGTGCCCCTCACCAGAGTATCCGAGCCTTTCCCAGCATGCACTTTGGTGCGTACATAAGAGCAGGTTTCTCTCCTCTGCCGCAGCAGCAGAGGCTTGAGCTCTGTTTGTGTGCAGTGATGGTGGGGGCAGGCTGGCTGAAGCAAGGCTTGTGCTTTCTGTCAAGGTGCTGAGGTTTGTGATTGCAGATTTGTGGGCCGGTCACAGTGACTTCTCCACCTCCTTGCACTGGAGGGTGAGAGTTTCTATCAGAGAATAAAATTGTTGGTTTGGAGTTAGGCCAGTCCCACACTGTGCTTTGAGAGAGAACCAGAGTCCTGAATCCCAAAGGCAAAGGAAGGAGTGTATCACTGTGGGCACAGGCTCCTTGAGGCTTTGGTAGTTGTAATTTCAATTCAGGTGAATTGAGGTGTGACTCTGCAGGCTGTAGCACCTATGTGTTTGAATAGGTACAGCTGTGCCCACATCTGACAGGGCATGCTGTGTGTGGAAATGTGGTTATCTGCAGATACTGCTTTCCAGTTTCTAGACAGGCTCTCCATTGGCTGCTCTGCTGAGTGGAGCAGGGCATTAGGGCTGAGGACAATATTCTTAAACCCTTTCCTGGATCCAACTCTATTTCCTGCTCTTTCTGTTCCCCTTAGCTGGAAGGAGGAACAGACATAGAGCAGAAATGGGTTTCTGGACCCTGTTGCATGATTGTTCCTCCAGAGATGCCTGCTGAAGAAAGGGTTCAGAATATGAGTGGTTTTTCCAAGTACAGAGGGAGAGAAGATATGGAAACCATTTTGGTTTGGACTTGGGACCGGTATGTGCAGTAAGAGTAGGCTAGGACATGGCCTGTGGGAACGGTGTTCTCCTGCTCTGTCCAGGGTTTGCTAACCTGTCTTCTGTGTTGCTTGCATGTCAGAGGAGACTGATGTCTACAGACCTGCCAGGCAAACAGGGACAATAGTTTCCTGGTAGCTTGATGCAGCTGATGCCATGTGCTTGCCTGCTTTCTGGCTGACCCTATGACAGTGGTGCTGGTTGGCCAGGAGTGTCCAGGGCATCTTCTGTATCTGTGCCCTGAATGAATGCAGCTTGAGTCCAGTAGAGATCCACAGCAGCTCTGCCTATGTGCTGTTGGAAGAAGCTCGGTGTGCCCTGGGTTCCAGTTGTGTTTGGAAAAAGGGAGTCTGCAAAGATGGGACTTTGCAGTCAGTGTTGGTGATAGTGGCGAGGCATCCTCTGGCAGGAAGCCCTCCTGCCCATGTGTTCCCTACTCGTGCAACTGTGGCTCTCCAGCCTGGCAAGGTTGATGGTCTTTTCACTGTTCCCTGAGCTGGTCTCTGACTGAAGGGCTTTATGAGCTGAGGCAAGAAGGGGCTACCTCTCCACATGTGCTTTTAGTAGTGTTTCACTTGCAGTGTGTCTGGGCAGGCCTCTGTGTGCTCACCATTTAAAAGGGCTAGTCAAGTGTATTAAAGCATTGTCTATAGCTGAGGAGCTGGCATCACTGAATCCCAAGCATTTGCACAAGAGGAATTGAAGAATTTCTCTTTGGCACTACTCTCAGCCTCCCATACTTCAGTCTTTCTTGGGATGGTGTAAAAGACAAATGCAAGGAAACAGATGATTGAGATGAATGTCTCATTACAGATGGCATCTGAACTCTGGACACTATTCTCTCAAAGTACCTTCTTAGGCCTGGACAACAGCAGATTTTGTCTTTTGCTATTTTGGAATGAGGTTTGCTAGATTTTGTTAGGATGTGCAGGCAGAACAGATGCCATGAGCTATGGGACCTCCCTACAGCATACAAAAACTCTGACTGTGGTTATTTAGGATGCTGTCTTTCTGGGTGCTGAGGAACAGCTTGGCTCCCCCAGTACCTGGCCTTGCTGCAGGCAGGGGTCTGCCAGCCAGCCTTTCTGCCCTGCCCTGGCGTGGGTGGCCTGGGTTTGCAACGCTGGCAGGACAGGTGCAGCCTGTGTGGGTGCAGGAGCTCTTCTCCAACAGGGCAGCATCAGTCAAGCAGCCTCTGTGAGTGGTGTTGGAGCTGTCCTGTGCTTGGGGAACGAGCAGTGTAGCAAAACGTTCTTCTGCTCCTGGGGATCCCTTCTATGTCCCCAGCCTGCGCTGTGTGTGAGAGCACAGACCAAGCTGAGCTTCCTTTATCACCTGTTTTTTGAGATCCCTAGGACCAGGATAAAGTGCTGCTTGGTCCAAAGAAGAGCTGCTCACTTTTCACACACTAAGATGTACCTTGGGGTCGGCCTTCAAGGCCTGTGCTCATAAGCTGTGGTCTGAGATGTGGCCATGGTAGGCAAAGCAAGGCTGGCCTTGAGCTCCCTTCAGGCACTGCACACCCCTTGCCACTCTGCCACCTGTCCACAGATGAGGCATTTGGCAAAGCAGAGGTGTCCATCCTGTTGTGAGGGCCTAGAAATGTTTGAAATGCTAACTCTTTTCCTGTGGCCCAGCTGCTGGTACTTGGCCATACTTCATTCAGTTCCTTGGATGTTTTTCCTTGGGCACATTCCTGTGGGCTACTCGTTAGATGCAGCAGGAGGTTGGCAGGAGGGCACCAACTTTTTCTTTCACCTTTTTTCTCTACCATGGTTATAGCAGAAGAACAATGGGGAATAACTTAGTCAGCAGATCACAGGAGTGAACAGGGATGTGGGGACATCAGGTGAACGACTGGGAAGGTAAGAGTTATCCACTGTGGAGGTCTGTGGCAGGGAGCTTCAATTGGAGCAGACTTTCCTGAAGTCTGACAGAAATTCCTCAAGAAATGATTTTCAGCACGACTGGACTCTGCAGTGGGATCTCCATCACTATGGAGCTGTGGCCAGTGTTGCTGTGCCTTCTCAGCACAAAATCTGATCAGGGTGTCAGATGTGTCCACAGCCAAGTCTTGAGGTGCATTGTGTGTGTTCACTTTTCTCTCCCGATGTCAATGTTGATTTTCTGTCTTTATTCTAGCCTTAGAAAATAGAGGCATTTAGGGTTAGGATTGCCTCTGAGGAGCTGTTGGCAGTGTGGCAAAACTGTTTTCTGACAGCTGGAGTTTGCTGTGCAGGATGTTAACAGCAAGAGAAGATCTGTACTTTCAAGAATGCCAGCTCATTTTTTGGCCATCTACCTTGGGGGATAGTATGAGTTTGGTGTAAAGCTCTCAAACCTTATAAAATGTTCTTTGCATTGGCTAGCTGTCAAGGCTGGCTTTTGTAAACCTTTTTTACTAATAAAGGTTAAATTATGTGCCTAGTGGCTTCTTTGTAAGGACAGTGACCTTGGAGATGGACTTGGACAGCTAAGTGAAGCTTTGGACACTTGTGTGTAAGATATAAAAGGCAGCAGGAAAATGTGCAGAGTGCACAGGCTGCTGGTTTTTGCTGAAACATCTATATCCCTCCTGGTAGCTGGAGAGCAGCTGGATGTTTTGCCCTGATGCAAGAGGCCTTTGAAGCAGCTGACAGTAACCCCTGTGCTCCCTTGAGCCCAGTAATTCATCAGAGGCTTTTTCCTTACACTGCTGGGAAGTCTGGCTCCTCATGACTGCTGGTCCAGGAAGCCAGCAGGAGCCAAGCCTACAATTCTCTCTCTACCCAGGGGTAACAGCCAGGCACTTCAGGGAAGAGAGCCTGCTTCCAGCACTGAGGCTGTGTCCTCAGAGCTTCTTTGCCCATATCCATCTAAAATGTAGTTAGGGTCGTGTTGTCACTCTGACCAGAGGCTTTCTGCAGCCTCCTTGGTAGCTGAAGCACACAAGCATGCTGCCTTGGCATGCAAGGCCCTCTGCCTTGTGAAGGAGCAGATTGGGTGGACCATCCCAGGCTAAGAGGAATTGCCCACCAGACATCTTTTTGGTTGCCAGCAGGCTGGTCATGCTACTGTGTTGAGCTGCAGTGAGCAGTGAGCTTCTGACTCGCAGAGGCCAGGAGAGGGTTGTGAGCTGGCTGCTTGTGGCCTGCACCAGGGTCAGTGGGGTGGGACAGTTGTGCAGGATGCTGTGGAAGTGACACTTGGCCATAGGCTTTATTGGCTTCTGGAGCTTGGCACTCCTGTAGCATGTGGATACAGGTACTGTGCTTTGTTCATTTTAAAGTAGGAAAATAGGTGCTGGGAATGTGATGGATGAGGTGGGAAGGTTTTATGGCCACTGTCACTGTCTGTTCCGTGGACACTCCACTCGTGTCCTTTCCTGTTGGCTTGCTGGTCGGCATGCTGGGGCTGGTGAATAAAGTGGAAGGAAAATTTGGCACTGGTGATGGAAGAATGTCTTGTTAAGATTTGGCAGACTGGGCAGTTAATTTGAGCTGTGTGGTGGCCTGGATTGGATGCCACACTGGACCATATTTGTGTGTAGTGGGTAGCAGAGGTCTGGAAAATGCTACATCAGTGACATGCAGTGGGCTTTGCTGATGTGTCAGGAGCTTGAGCTGGGGATGCTCTTTACAAGGCACATGAATTGTGCTGGTGGGATACTGCTGTGCAGGGAGCCACTGGGACCCCTGTGTGTGCAGGAGTGCTGCACATGTTCTTGCACACCAGTGAACCCTTGCACATGAAATCATGCCTCTTGGCACTGAGGGTGGTCAGATCCCTGTCCCTGTGGAAGTCCACCCTGCTGGGTGCCAGCTACGAGTCTGGGCAAGCTTGGCCTGTCTCCTTTCTCTCTTGGCTGTGTAGGTACTGCATTGTAGCAATTTGGTTTGGTTTTCCTCTGGGTTTTTTTACCTTGCTGATGTCGAGGATTAAAATACACTGCCTGAGGCTTATGAACAACTGTTTGGAGTCAGACTCTTGGCCAGCAGATCAGAAGGCAACAGACACAGTAGGTTTGAGAAACCTGTCTCGCTCCTGCATACCAGGGTAGCAGGATGATGACATGGGAAAGAGCACACAGCTGATGCTGGGTGCATCCCCATGATGGGGAAGGGGGTACAGCTGACACTGGGTGCATCCCTGCTCTGCAGACAGCCACCTTGCAAGGCCTGTGCCGCATGGGAGTAATGTGTCCCCTCATTTTGGACTGTTCATGAAGATGATGAGGGACATACATTTTATGGTGAGCTCAGATATGGTTTCCCTCTCTCTAGCAGCAAGCCGGAGTGCTTCCCTTTGTGTGCATGTCGAATGGCCAGGCATGGCTTTGTGTTCATGCCTTCACCGAACAAATTGAAGGGGTTTCAGCTGTTCTGCTGCTTTCTCTTCCCTTGTGCTGTTTGTCCCTACTCACTACTGTGTTCGCTGGACTCTGAGTGAGCCCTCGGTGCTCAGTCCCCTGGCACTGTGCAGCTGCTGAAGGTCACTGTGGTTATGGTCTTGGATTAGAAGCTGCATTTGAAAACCCTCCAAAAAGGAGCTATTGCTGGTGCTGCCACGTGAGAGTCATGAAATGCAGCTGACTGAAGCTGCATTACCGGGGGCTGTATCCAGCCTGCATGTGCACTCTTGCTTGTTGGGTGCCAGCAGAGCATCCTGTGTGGACAGGCAATGGCACGAGCCCAGGTGTCTCCCTGGGTCTCTGACGTGGCTCTTGCTGTAGGGCTGAGGGCTTGGAGCAGAGTGTTGGTGTTGAACAGGCTTTCTGGAGGGGAAGGCTGTGCGGCATCACCATATTCCTTTTCCAAGGGAGCAAGTGGCAAGGAGGTTGTGGTGATTTATTGCCTGTCTGTCAAAGTCTTGTTGCCTCTTCACCTGTGGGGTGGCAGAGCTGGGTGTCTTGAGAAGGTACTGCAGGTTCGCCATGTACTTTTGGTGTCCTTATCAGCAGATCTCTGGGCTCCCCTTGCCCCACAGAGAACATAGTTCATTCCCCCCCCCCCACCTTCTTTTTTAAAAGATGAGAATATTTTGAATACAGAAAATTGCTTGCAGCATGGCTGTGTCCCTTGGGGCTGGCTGTTGTTGTGATGCTCTGCCCGTCCTGGACATGTGTACCTGCCTGATGCATGTTTGCTCCCTTACTTTGGGTTATTTGGACCTCTGCGTTCTCTCCTTTCCCCCTTTGTTTCCTTCATCGTGCTGTGTGTCCTGCTTAGGAGTGTGGGGCCTGTGCCCTCTTCCCCCTTGGTGCCGTGGAGCAGTATGGCAGCTCTGACATGAAGACCACTTGGCTGCTTGGCAAAGCCTCTCCTGATGGGTTGCTGAGGGAGTCTTGTTTGCTGTCGCTGTGTGAGCAGAGCTGGGAAGCTGATTCTCCGCAGCCTCTGTTTGGGAAGGAGAATGTGTGCTGTGCTGCCTCGCAGTGAGCTTGCAGACTCCACAGCCCCCTGCATCGCTGCTGCTGCTTTTCTCTTGCTAAACTACTGGGTTATTTTTAACTTGGAAAAATTACAACCCGAGATTGGCATTCTCTACCCCCAGCGGAGGGCTGGAGGCAGGATGTGGGGGCGGCACTGCGGAGGCCGGGAATGCGGCGTGCCGCTCCAGCGGGCCCGCTGCCAGCGGCTCTGCCCCCCGCAGCCCTGTGCCTGCCGGGCTGCGCAATGTGCGGCGGGGCTGCTGGTGCCTCGGCACGGATGGAGCTTCAGCCTGGATTCCCATGGCGAAGGCACAGAGCAGCTGCAGACACATAAACAAATCCTGCTGCAGCAGGCTGTGGGGAGAGAGCTGTGCTCTGCCTGCCAGGCTGCTTGCGTGACAGCCTGCAGACAGATAGCTGCTGAGGGGGACTGGGTACCTCCTTCCGAGAGTGTCCTACAGAGATGCTCTGGGGTGATGGAGTGTGCTGTGGAGGAGCAGCTAGCCGGGTTGCTGTTTTGCCTCCTGGAGGAGGCTTTGCTGAACCAGGCAGCCCTCCCTAATTCAACTGGCAGAGAGCTGTTGGGGAGGAGCCGGGAGAGGAGTCACTCTTGTGCCCCTCCCCTAGCTCTGCCTCCGGTGTTTTGCAGGCAGCTGCATTGTCAGTGGTGTCTCCCTTGCCTGGAACTCCCCGAGTGATGGGAGCCCCTCTCTAAATCCGCTGTCAGGGCGGTGTTTCTGCAGAGCCTGTTTTCTATGCAGCCCTCAGCAATGTAGTTGCCTGAGTCCCTCTGGGTTGCAGCAGACCCCAAGTTTCAAGCTCCGGTGGCTCTGCTGGCTGAGACGTGTCTGTGCAGCCCTGCTTAGGAGCAGGGATTGATGAGGTAGCAAGGCTCAAACAGCACCAGAGGACTGCAAACGTGTGTCTCTTTGCTCTTTGGTCTCAGAGAACACTGTTGGCCAAGACAAGCAGAAGAAGAACAGTGCAGGATTCAGGTTCTGCTCTTGGTTTGTCCCTGCCAGACCTGTGAGTCCTTTACTGCTGCTCACCTGCAATGTGGATGCATCAGGTGAGGAGGGTGGCTGGTGCTTGGGTCCTGCTTGGTTGTCCTTGGGCTTTCTGTCTGCCTGACCAACTGCAAAGCTATTGAGGAGGTTCCTCTGATGGGGACGTGCTGCCAGGGCCTGGGGCCTTCTGTTCCAGCTCGCCTGGGAAAGCCTGCCAGTTCCTGTCAGTTCTGATCTGTTGTCTGCTACTCCGTAGCTCTCAGGGATTGGTCACGAGCAGCAGAGGAGCACAGCAAACCTCTTGGCAAGCAATGGCCAGTCCTTATGTCCCTTAGCTGACTTCAGGCAGTTGCAGACACCCTTTCTGGCTCCTTTGGGAATGATTCTCATTTGCTTGTTGAGGCTGGTCCCATACACCCAGCACTCTGATGCCATTTGGCATGACATGCTTTGGGCAGTAAGCTGGTGTGAGGCTCTCCAGGCTGTGGGATGGGGTACACCATGAGATACTGAGGCTGGTCCTCTGCCTCTGAGCTCTGGTCAGGACTCAGAGTTCCTGCCAGAGCAGCAGTGCTGGTGTCTCAGCTCTGCAAAGGCCCAATGTGATGCCTGACCCTGACAGAGAAATTACACAGCTCATGTCATCCCTGTATGGTAGGGAATGGCTATTGGCTACTTCCTTTCCTCAAGGCTGTAGAGTTTATCAGGCATGAGACACTGCTCTGTGTTTGAGCCAAGGGCTCTTCCCATGATGGCAGCAGGTGGTGGAGAGCAGAACAACTCTAGGGCAGCCAGGGCTGGAGTAGCATCTCTTCCCCAAGAGAGCTACTCTGCAGCTTATGTGAGGCAGTGGAGTGTCCCTGCCACTCCAGAGTGGTGTGAACACACAAGGACAGCTGCTAACACTGGCACAGGGATTGATGTGTGGAGCACAAGACAGACCAGGACTCTTTACTTGGAGGACAGGCTTCTAAAAGTTCTCAGCTGCCCTGTTGCCTGGTGCCCTTTGTTGCTGCCTTATGTCTGGCAGGGCTGAGCAGGGCCCTTGTGCTGTGTCTGTGGGAGCTGCCTGCAGTTCTTATTTCTAAGACTTCTCATCAGTCTGTACTGTGACCTCTGCCAGTGTCTGTCAGGGCAGGTTAGTACATCCTCAGGTAACAGTACAGCAAGGCAGTGCTGAGGCACCCAGCTTGCCCATGGCCAGCTGCCATCCATGAGCCTGGCTTGCTGCTGGCCTGCAGGCTGGGCAGCAGGCTGGGACCTGGCACCCCTGACTCATCTCTTTTCCTTCAAGCTGTGCCTGGCCACTGGGGACATGGAGCACTTCTGGAGGCACATTCACAGACCAGACCTGCTTGTCTGAAAATCAGTAATTTCATAGCATGGCTATGCAATTCTGTATCTTCCTGCTTGTACTTCAGGGCTGCATACAAAGTTCTGTGCCTGTTTGAGGTCTGTATTTTCAAGGAACCCTTCTTCTCATCAGAATTACAGGAGGAAGGAGAGAGAAGGGCTACATGATGTTGAGGAGGTGAGCAAGGCTTGCATCCCTCACCTTGAAGGAAGTGTTCCCAGAAGCCTGCTGATAGATGGAGCTTGGACACTTTTTGATGCATCTGTCTCAAAGGAGCTGCTTGCAGTGAGACCTTGTCCTTGGCACCTCCCTGAGCCAGCTTTGTTTGTGCCAGATGCTGCTCCTGCAGCTGGGAAGGGGAGCCTTTGGCTGCAGGGAGCTGGAAGATAAGGTCCTCTTGGAAAGTGTGTATCTCCAGTGGGCTAGTGCTAGGTAGTTTGGGGCATGAGTGAGGATGTGTGGAGTTAGGTGTACTGTATTAGAGCACTTCTCTGGTTTGTAGTAAGCACAGGGGTCTCCAGACTGAAGTGTGGGGTTCCTGTTCCTCTTGAATGTCACTGATGAACCACCCAGGGGTGCTTGCATTCTGCCATATAGGAAAAGGAGCTGGAAAAGCTGCCAGTGTCTAAATCAATGAATCATAGAATAGAATAAGTTAGAAGTAATCTTAGGTTATCTAGTTCCAACCCCTCTGCCATAGGCAGGGACACCTTCCACTAAGTGCACTTTTAGCTGAGAGTGAACAGCTGAGACATGGACCCCAATTTGTGTGTGTCTGTAGTGTCATTATGTGGTCCTGGCTCGCAGTGTGCCCTTGCTTTCCAGGAAAAGTGTCTGCTGCAGGACCTTGTCACTTTAGCAGAGGTGCCATCCCACTGGACCCCACTTGTGCTTCAGGGGATCAGGGGCTCTCACTTCTGGCTGGGGACCTGAGTGTTCAGGACACCTGCTGAGAAGCAGATGTGATCCCTTTGCTGGATTTCTGTCACTTCATTGAGGTATGGAGTGTGTATGTGCAGCATGCTGAGTGACCTGGTTGTGTCATTGAATGTCTGCCACAGGTATGGGCTGAAAACCAGAACTGAAGTGTACTGAGTGGAGTCTCCTCTGGAGATACTTAAAACCTCCCTGGACACAATCCTGTGAGACCTGTTCAGGGTGAAACCTGCTTTATCAGGGGACTTGGATGAAGTGATCTCAAGAGATCCCTTTGAATTCCAGCCATTCTGGGATTCTGTGTCTACTGTAGTTGGCAGTGTCCAAGGCTGTTTCCTGGTTCTGCTCTTTGCTGCAGCAGCTTTGGAGGGGCTTGAATGCAAAATTCCTATTTAGCAAGGGCAAAGAAAGAGTGCACGTTTTCCAAATGGGTTATCACCAGTGTCTTTGGCACATAGGTGGACATGCCCCACAGGCCTGTTGGGTGCCCCTTGTCCTTCCAAAGGTGGCTTGTGAGCTTTGCTTCTTTTTGAGTCCCAGGTCCTGTTGTGCTTGGAGAAAGCCACATGGCCCTTTTTATTTGCCCTTCTGAAGGGGATCATTAAGGGTGTTGATTTTTGTTTTAACTCCACTTGTTTCCTAGCTGCAGCCTATTTTCTATAGATAAAATCAGTGCTTTTTCCCCTTTGAAGAAGGCTGTCCACCTGCCTCTTGCAAGCAGCTGAACGTGGCACTGTGCTGCAGGAATGTGCTCTAATAAAGTAAAAAAAAAATGCTGCTGTTCTGAATAAGATGTGTTCTCGGGTAAATGCCATTAGTTTCTGCAGATGCTGAGGCCTCTGCTTTCTCTGGGTTTGTGGCCCTTTTGCTTGTTGGTGACAATGACCTGGTGGCACAGACAGGGCTGTGCTCATGTTGCCCCAGGGCACCTCCAGTGCTGAGCTGGCCTGGGGGAGCTTCTGAGCTACAGCCAAGGCATGTGGACATGTGCTGTGGGTTGGGGGGACCTGTCGCCTGAACTGTCAGAGAAGAGAAGGGAGGACAGGGCTTGAAGATAATACAGACCCTGGAAGTAAAGGCAAAACAAAATTAGGATTGCATTCAGAGCTGCTGACCCCCATCTTCATCACCATGCTGCAGATGTGATTTCCCTTCAGGAAAGGAAAGTTGCTCTTTGGGTAAAAGCTATGAATAAAACTTCCTTTCTGAAGTGCCTTGATGGTTTTGTGACTGAGGGGCTGCTAGGACATCTTGAGACAAAGAATGTTTGAAGGGATATTGGTGGAAGTGTGCCATGGGAGAATGCCAGAGATTGCTTTCAGAGATTGAGCTCTGTGTATCTGAAGTCATCTGTGGACACAGTCCTTGGCAGTGGTTGTGTGGGGATCTTGGGAGCACATGCAGGTTTTGGAGAGAGGGAAAGTTTGAGGCAAGTCTGAGTGTGTCCCCAGGGGAAAGATGGGGCAGCCCTGGACTGTGCCATGTGCTTTACAGGTTTTGAGGGCTGTTTCACAGTTTCCTGTGAACTGAATCAAAGAAGTTTGGAATAGAATCAAAGTAGTTTGGAAAGGATCATGGAGCCCAACTATAAATATAACATGGCCAAGGCCACCACTCAACCATGTCCCCATGTGCTAAAGCCACATGTCTTTTAAATCCCTCCAGGGATGCTAACTCCAGCACTGCCCTGAGTAGCCTGTGCTAGTGCTTGACAACCCTGTTGGTGAAGAAATTTTCCGTAATCTGTAACCTAAACTTCCCCTGGTGCAATTTGGGGCCATTTGTTCATATCCTGCTACTCAGTAGAAGAGTCCATCTCGATCCATGCTCATGTCAGGGAGCTGTAGAGTGTGAGCAGGTCCTCCCTGAGCCTCCATTTCTCCAGGCTGCTCTCCCCCAGCTTACTCAGCCACTCCTCATCAGACTTTTGCTCCAGATCCTTCCCCAGCTCTGCTGCCCTTCTCTGGATTTGTTTCCTGAACAAAGGTCCCTGACTCAAAGGTTTGAAGGTCTTTCTTGTTACAAGGGGCCCAACCACTGAATCCAAGCTCCATCCCTCTGCATCATTCCCCCCAAAGTGGTCATCCTTTTGGGACCTTGAGAACTGGTCCTGTTTGACTGACCCTTACCTGTGTTATATTACAAGGAGGAACACCTTTTTGGCAGGTATTTTGGTAATTAATGGAATTACATTGGGGATTTAGCCTTTTTGGGGGATGCACTGCAAAAACCAGATGGAGTTTGAGATGTGAGAGCCCACCAGCAGTCTCCTTAAAGGCAAGGAGAATGTAAACTGAGAGCAGCTTGAATGGTGCAGATGCATCCCCCTTCCTGCTCTTGGAATACATAACCTGTGGGCACAGTCCCCTTTGCTTGTTAACACATGCTGTGTTTTCAGCTTGCTGGCTGTGGAGACTGTTGGATTTGTGGGCCAGTCTAATTTACAGCTCCTTTCCACAAGATCTGTTTTAATGTAATTCAGTCTTAGGTGGTGGTGTTGCTCTTTGTGATGAAGCTCCTCTGTGCAGCTGGAATAATTCTTGTCTAGCTCTCACTGTTCTGCAGTGCAAATCTGTGCAGCACCTCAGGCAGGCTCTTTTAAAGGTTTCAACAAGAATGGTACTGTTTTTGAGAAAGAGGTTACAGATTTTTGATCTTTTACCCATCCTTGTAAAAGTTCAGCCAGCCTCAGCACACCATCAGCCACTGAAAACAAACATTTGATTTTTAAAAGTTGTTTTTGTTGCTCTACTCTATTCCCTTTGCACCTGAATGAAGAAGGGCAGGTGGTAGAGGTTCAGATTTTTCAGGTGTGGATTTTTTTTTTAATTGGTTTGGTTTGGTTTTTTTCCTCTCAGGGAATTTTAGGGAATTTTCTTCCATTTGTGGCCTAAGAGATGATAACGAGGATACATACAAGAGACAAAAGAAGGGGCCAGGATGGCGGGGTGCAGCTGGCTGTAGGGCTTTCTTTTGGGAAGGGCAGAGATACAGGTGAGGGGCTGGGCTGGGCTCAGCTCTCGCCCTTGGGCTCAGAGGTGACACGGGCAGGCTGCTGCCCTGGGGACAATTTGCTGCCACCGCGGAGTTCTGCCCTGCGCTGCTTTCTGCTCACCGGGGCTGAGCTTCAGCTGCTGAACTGGGACCTGTCCAACAGCCAACCTCACGGGGAAGGGACTCCGGCCCCATTCCCGGAGGGAGCGTCCGTGGCTGCCTGTGGGAGCCGCCTGTCTCTGCCCAGCCCCGCTGCTCTCTGCCGCTGTTCCGCTGCTCCAGCTGCCTTTGCTGTGCTTTAACCCGACAGCCCGAGCCTGCCGGGGCCCCTGCAGCTTCTGCCCCCGCCTGGGGCTTAGTGCTTCCCTTCGATTTGACACCTCCGGGGATCTGCTCGCCTCTGCTGTTCCAGCTGCTGCCAAGGTTCCTGCTGCAGTCCACTTCCCCAGCCGGAGGTGCAGCGGGCCCTGAGGGCTCCAAAGGCAGCCCCTTGTGCATCCCTTCCGCCAGCCCGGCCGCCATTGCCGTGCGCAGAGAGGCGGCCGAGCTCGCGCCACAGCGCCCCCTGCAGCCCCGGGGGAATCATTGCCCCACCCTGCCCGGCCGGGAGCCACCAGCGCCCCTGCTGGCTGTGCCCGGAACTGCACCGCAGGGGAAGGGGCCTGCAGCCGGGACAAGGCCGGCCCTGGGGCTCTGCGTCTGCTCGTCGGTGCTGCCGCCTTGGGGTTGGTTTGCCACGTTATACACACACACACGCTAGCAAGGAATTGCTATTCCTCTTCTGGTATCTTTGCCTGAAAGCCCTGTCATTTCAAAGTTATAAGAATTCAGATGGAAGAGGGTCATATTCTCCTTTCCATGGGAAGTTCCCGCCTTCTTTGACAGACACCTGTCTTTCAAACCACAGGCTTTGTGTTGCTTTAAATGGAGAAATGTCTTTCTCTGTCTCTAGCTTTCCTTTTCTTGGGAATGGGTAGACATGGCCCTGAAGCCATGCAGGCAGACCTGAAACTTTTTCTAGCATTAGCATGGGTCTCCTACCATTTCCTTCTGGTAGCCCCTTCCTGTCTCTGTCTGCATCTCCAGGCTTTCTCTCAAACTTAGCTCTTTCCTTCTGGAGAAACTCTAGAGAAAGCTGCTGAGCCACTTTTCAGACCAAAGGTTTCTCTAAGCCCCAGTCTTTTCGCAGGCCCCCACTTTGCTTTGGCAGCCCATTGCCATCCCTGTTTCAGTTGTATGTTAAGGCTTCTTCTGTCCATCAATGTTACTCTGAACCTAATTTTATACCTGAACCTTTTGACAAGAATTGCTGTACAAAAGGTGATTCCCAGACAAGGGCTTCTGACAAACTAAAATAATCTTTGTCATACCATTTCTAACCCTGTTCCAAATGCAACCCTTAGCTTTCACTTTCTGTCAGTCTCAGCTGTAGTTCTTGCTTTCCATCTGAGCCTTAGAGCTGGAAATCCGGATAGAGTTCTTCCAGCCCATGGATCTTGGCAGCCCCCACTTGGTTTTGGCAGCCCTTTTCCTGCCACAGTCCAAGTGCAGCTTTAGGCTTTGTCCCTCTCACAGCCGTAACCCTAATCCCGGCACTGGTTCTCATATTCCACAGAGCAATTGAAAAGGCCCCACAACCATTGCCTGGATGAAAACTGACCCAGCCCAGCTGTCCTGCCAGCTCCTGCTTGGCTTTTGAAGCCTGGCTCAGCTGTAAGCTTTGGCTTTTGCTCAAGCTTCTTATTTTTTGTGAAGAACTGCAGGGAAGACTCCCAGCCCATGGCTCACACCAAAGCTTTCACTCACCCTGGGACTCTGAGCTGCTCTCACTTGGGTTTGGCAGCTTTCAGCAGAAAGTTTACTGCTTTCAGCTTTGCTGCAGCAGTAACAGTGTGCATTCTGCTTTTGAGCCTGACCCTGTGCTTGCCTGTGGGCTGTGAGGAAGGGATATAAGGAAGGATCCACAGCCATTTCCTGGCAGAAGGGGATCCACATGGGTCTCTTAGCAGCCCCTCTCCCCAGGTATCATGTAACCTTTCCTTTCAGTCCAAACCCTGACCTGAGCTGTTTTCCAGCGGAACTGTAGGGAACCTTCTAAAACATTTCCCAGGCTGGTCTCTTTATATTTTGCCATCCCTTTCCAGCCCCACATGAGTGCTAGACTCTGGACCCTTGTGCTGGTTTTCCAGCAGAGCCTTAGCTAAGCTCCCAAGCCTTTTCCTAATGAAGGCTTTTTCCCAGGTAAGGCCTTGTGCAAGTCCTTCTTTGCTCAGGTGAGCTCTGCTGCCTCTGCATTTCTGTTTTTTTTTTTTTTTTTTCCTTAGCCATAGCCCTGATTTTCCTGAGAAGCTGTAGAGAAGTTTTCTACCAGTTGCCTGGACCAGTGTTTCCTCCCAGTACAGCGTTCTTGGAAGCTGCCATGTTCTTTTGCAGCCCCACTCCAGCTCCAGCTCTGGACTTTGTTTGTCTCAGCATTATCCCAACCCTAATCTTATTGCCAAGGTCATTTTTCAGGAAGGTGTCTGCAAACTCAGGTCTTTAACAGCCCTACTTTCTTCTGGTGGGCCCTTTCTGACCCCTCTCAAGCTATGAATTTTGGCTTTCCTTCAGCCCTAATCTTAATTTCACATGTGAAGCCCAGCCAAGGGCTGCCAGGGGAGGTTTCTCTCAGGCCAGGTGTTCTGTGCCATCACAGTGCTGTTGCAGCCCCACTCCCACAGCTGCCCTGTTGTGCCCATGGAGTAGCTGTTCCCCAGGCTTGCCAGATGCACAACAGGGTTGAGCTGGGGTTTCTTAAAATTTTTTTTCTGCATATTTCTGGATTTTTTTTCAAGTCAGAAAACTACTGTTTCAAAGTCAGTCAGACAGGGATTGGGCAACATTAACTCACTTTTCCCCTTCCTTCTTGTTTGCTTCATGGGGATGCCAGGCAGCCATGCCTTTTGTCAGCAGGACTGTTGAAGGATGTTAGCACACGCTGGCTGCTCTGTCCCAGTTCTGCATCCAAGCTTCAGATTTGATTCTGGCATTGCTACTTGCATGCAGCATTGGTGGGCAGGATTATTCCTGTGGAAGAGCTGCCTACAGAAGTTCAGTTAACAGTGCTTGTTAGACCTTCACTGGGGTATTTTAATTTTGAGTGTTTCCATCAGTGTCCTTTAAATATCCTCCTGAGATGTGAGATGGTGTGGTCGAAACACTGCAGAATCCATGGGCACCCCAGACATCAGGCTTCTGGAGAGAGGGAGAGGGGCTGCTTTGGGAGGTGGGCACCAGATGCTTCTGCTGCTTCCCTGGCTGGAGGCACTCGAGTCTGGAGCTGACATCTTGTGCTGCTGTAAGGAACTTCCTTATGGACACAAATAGTTTTTCAGCCTGTAAAACAGTTTTAGGGATCTCATGTGGCTTTTAGAAGTACCCTGTGAAGATTTGATGGGAAAGGAGCCAGGAGCACATTGCTGAGTGCCTGTGGTGAGGGTATGAGCTCCGATGCAGGCTGCCCCTTGGCCAGCAGTGCTGTGTGCCCCCTGCACCAGGGCTGCACCTGCTCCCTGCTGCTCTGCAAGGAGGGCTGGCACAGGTCAGGACTGAGCCTTGGGTGGAGAATTTGTGCATTTTATATTTTCCTGTAAAAACTGCAATCTGGAAAATGGTTTCAAAAAAGCAAGTCTGAGGTTTAAACTTCTTGGAAACATTTTCCTTTCCTTTGGATAAGCAACGAAGAGAGTGTAGAACAAGCTGTCAGGCCATCCTCCCCCCAGGCTGGGCGGCCAGCACGCTGCCCCCCCGGCCCAACAGCGCTCCCAGAAAACTGAAAATAATTGGTATTTCCTATCCTCAGGGCAATTATTTGATCCTCTGCAGCTGATCTGAGCTATTCTCAGAGCTAGCAGCTGGCCTGGGCAGGGTCCTGGGTGGGGGAACCCAGACTGGGTTCAGGAAGGAGCTCTGTCAGCAGCCCTCAGTGCAGGGCTCCTGGGGCGCATACTCTCCTGCAGGTCATGTCCCACCTGTGCAGGCTCACTTGTGCTGCCATTCCCCAAATGATCTGCATCTGGGCAACCTTCACACAGAGCTCACTGTTATTGTCACATAAGGTGATAAATATTAGAAATTATTCATTCTTCTGTGGCAACTTAAACACTGACACTTTTGGAGCAGGGTTGTTGGGCTGACACGTTAATGTTTGTCTAGGAGCTTTGTGCAGCTGGACCTGTTCCATCAGGATTTCCTTCTGGTTGCTCGCAGCCTGCAGGCAAGGAGGTGTGTGTTGCAGCATCTTCCCAGCCAGATTGAAGTAGCAAAACAATGAATGCTACTTGCTGTGGTTACAGATTGCTAACTATGTTGTATGTAAATTTAATCAATATTAGAGAGTATTGTTTGAGATTCTGTTGTCTTTAACGTTTCAAAACCTGGCCAAGAATATGCATATCACATTAAATCAGGGGATTTCTTTCAGCTGTGGATTTGAGACTGCTGTGGGATGTGTCTGAGGTTCTCTGAGATCTGTTTGTGGGCCAAGGGGGACCCTGAAGAGCTGTTGTTTCCATGCCGTGACAAGTTGCAGGCACGCTAGCATTGTAACTATTTTTGCAAACCACATGCTAGGATTTCTTGTTGTCCTGTGGCAGTTTGTCTTGGATTTCCTGCTTCCAGCACTGTGACTTTACAATGCTTTATTACAGGCTCAGCACTGGGGGTTTCTCTGTGGAGCTCACATGCCATGGCAGTGACTGTGTGGGACACACTGCAGTGGGTGCACATGGTGACACTGGGACCTGCTCAGAGGGTGCTGCCTCAGATGCCTCTCACCCAGCCTGCTGTGGCCCAAGGACTTCTCAGATCAGATGGTAACCCTGATGTTTCAGACATGTTCAGCTCTTGAGGCAAATGTGGGCCTGAGAACAAAGTGTGCTGGGTTAGCCTGGTGCTGTGCTAACACTGCTGGATAGTCAGACTCACAGAGGGATGGTGAAATGTTATTCTGAGCTGGTCCTTGCTCTGGGCTGGCAGTGTGGATAGGGATGTGCTTCCAGAGGCTTGTTAAAAAGCCAGGGATACTTTCTCATTGGGAGAGCACAGTTGGAGCTCAGCACAATTGGAGAAAAGAGGCTGAAAGTTGTTTTTGGTAGGGCTGGGTACCTCCTCTTGGCAATGTGCTCTGAAGTGAGGTGCAGTGGGTCCCAGGATCCCTCCTGCTGGACAAGCTGATCTGGTGAGGAGCTCTTCCCTGGGGTACTGATCACTCTGAGCCTTCTCCAGCCTCCTGAATTCGCCCCGTTTGCTCAGTCATGCCAGCCCTTGCAATCGCTGGATGTGCTGGTCACTCCAAGCAGTTTTGGTTTGGATTTTCCTGAGAATCGAATGCAGAAAAGGGTGAGGGCTGTGCTTTTTCTATCTTCAGCCCTCTCTCACCTCAGGCTGGCCTTCCTGAAAGCCCAGCCCTTGGTATGCAGAGCAGCAGGAGAGCCAGGATCCATCACATGCAGCATTCCTCCTGCTTTTGCACCATGGGGCTGCCTGTCTGCTCTTTTAGCCCCCTGTACAGGATAGAAATAAACATTCAATGTAAAATAGTATAAAGACAGGAGTAAGGTAGATGCAGAAAGCCAGGCTTCCTGTCCCAGCACTGTCCTTCAAGGGAGCTCGGGACAGAGCTGGCAGAGGAGGCTCTCTGAAGCACAGAGGAGCAGACCATGCTGTGTGACATATGGACAGCCCCAGTAGGAGCTTTGGTGTTGAATGGTGCCATAGCTTGGCTGTTAGAAGATGTCTGAGTAGAATAATCAGGAACTGAGGCTGGGGTGTCGCCTGGGCAGCGAATTTCAAGAGAACATAGTGGTTGAGAACAATGGAGGAAGGTGTGAGGAGAACTGCAGCTCGTGTGAGCTGGCCTCTTTGAGGAGGTTTGATGCTGTCAAGGTATTGTCTAAGCACCTCTTGCTTCATTTCTATGCTTCAGAGCTTTATAGGAGCCAGGAAGGATGTGTTGCCTGTGCACTGTGAAATCCTTGCCTGGCGTGTGAGGCTGTGCTTGCAGAAGTGTACGCTGCTGTGGGTTGCTGAAGGAACCCATGGGACACCCAAGACAGTGATAGCAGGGGGCAGGTGTCAGGGCAGAGCAGGAGCCTCTAGGAGCAAGTCCTACCAGTCATGAGTCCTGCTTGCCAGGATCCTGCACTTGGGGTGTGCATTGGTACCTGTTCAGTGTGCTCTGAACGGAATTATTCAGCTATTCCTTGAGTGCCATACACTTGATACCTGCTCCCACCATGTGCAGAAGGGTGCTCAGAACATCTCCTGCCTTGGCTTCATCTGAGTGCTCTCATTCTGCTGGGTGACTGTTGGAGCACAAGTTTCCTGGTCTAGTAGTGATGTAGCAGCTACACATGCAGATGGAGTCCTTGGTGCTATGCTTGTGTTGCCCAGCACATGCTGGGCACAGTTGGGTTGCACTTGAGAGTAAGTGCACAAGTTTTGTTTGCTCAGAGCTAGATTTTCAGCAGGTGGTGTTGAGCAAGCAGGAAATTGGATACTTTGGTGTAGAGACGTGTTGTATGGTGGAAAGTCTGGAAATAGCATCCACCTCTCCTTCTGAATTGCAGCAGGATGTAGGCAATGGTAGTTTGTCTTTCCATCAGGTGTGATCTTGAAAAGCATCCTCAGCAGTGACCCATCTGTGATGGCTTTGTCTTGGACAGTCCTTGGGGCTGCTCACAGCTGTCTGTGACAGTTCCAGAAGGCAGTGCTACCTCCCAAGTGCTGTGGCTTCCAAATGTTGTGTTCCTTCATCTCTGCTTTATGTGGATGAGCTAATATCACGCAGGGGTGCTGGGCAGCACCCCTGGCTGAGGCTCTGCACTCCCCAGGCTCCAGCTCGGATGCCCTGGAAGCACTGTAGCTAAGCCAGGCTGAGAGGAGTAGTTTGCACATGCCTTGGGGTACCCTGTTACCCTGTTATCCCTGTTACCACTCTAGAGCTTTATTCCTTTTCTTCATATGTTGACCTCATCTCCCAGACTTGGCAAGTGTGTTTCTGCAATGCCTGTTGAAAGTTCTTCTCAAGCCCTGGACATCTTGTCCCTTTACAGGCTGACTAGTCAGAGCCACTGTGGCTTCTCTGTGCCTTTGCTCTCAGCTGATTTTCAGTGCCCGTTTTTCTCTGAAGATCTTATTGAGAAGATCTCCCATTTCTGAGGGAAAACAGAGGTGAACCACTCTGCTGGAGGTGTGCTGGGTGGAGTTGTGTGTACAGATGAGACAGATGGCTCCTCCCAGGGAGCTGTGGTTGCTTTCACAGAGTGCTCGTGGTATTTACTGGTGTTTGGGCTGCATGGCTGGAGTACTGTGCATGTCCAGGGGATACTGGGAGCACATGTTAGTGAGCCTCAGCCTTTGAACTGGGAAAATCAGTCCTCCAGCTGCAGAGGAGACTTTGGCCACTCATATGGGAAGGCTGGTAGAAGAGGGAGAACAAATGGTCAATGCTTAGTCTTGGATTGGTGTTGGCTCAGTTGTGGAATTTCTAATGGTGTTCTTGGCTTCTGCACAGATGCTGCGACTCCTGGAGGAGCCCAGGCAAGAGCAAAAGGAAGTAATGGCATGATGTGGACTCAGCCTGGTGTCAGGATGGCTTGTGCTTTCAGAACAATAAAAATAAATTCAAGAGAGAAGGATAGTAATGTAATGTGCCTCAAATTGTATAACTGAAAATGTCATTGCTAGCAGCAGATGCTGTGTAGAGGCTGTGTCACAGCAACTTGGGCTGGTCACAGAGAAGGACAAAGCACAGCTTTCAGGGCTGCTCTGCTTGTCTCTTGAAACGCATCAAGACAGTTCCTAGTGTGTGGTCAGTGTGCAATGTTGGTGTGCTCACTGCCTGTGCGTGGTGCCTGGCCATAGGGGCTTGCTGAGGAGCTTGTGCCATGACCTCATGGAGGACTTGTCCTTGGCTGCTGAAAGTGCTTGATGCCTGCCTGGTGCAGGGGTGTTGCAGGCTGGCAGCATGGGGATGGGGCACACATCAGTTAAAAGGTGTACAAAACCATAAAAACTTGAGCATGGAGAATGAAAACTCCCCACTTGTGACTGTGGCCATAAACCTGCAGTGCTTGCATGATGTGCTGGTGAGAACATGTTGATCTCTGTGTGAAAACCATAAGCTTATTTAGAAAATTGGGCTGTCTCATTTGAGATTAGAGTTCCTCTTTAATCTGCAAATTCTTAATTAGTATGGAATTAGCTTGTTATGTGGGGTTCTTTTTGCATATATATCCGCATAGCATGGTGGTGGTGCTTCTTAGCAGGTGGTATGCTTCCCTTTAGGATGATGGACAAGTTCCTGGCTCAGAGGCCAGACAGGATGCTCTGGATGCAGCAGGCAAAAGCAAACCAGCATGAGACAGACATGATTGTGTCCCTTTTCTCCTGTCCAGCTTGTCTCCTAGGAGGTGATGGGAAGAGATGTTTGCTCCACAGGATTATCACAGAATTACAGAATATTCTGAATTGGAAGGAACCCACAAGGAGCATTGAGTCTGAAGCAAAGTGAAAATTTTCCAGGATAGAAATCCATTTTAATTTAGGTGAAATGTACATTTTTGAGTTGAGTCTGTGGTTAGAAACCATAGTTATTTAGCCAGACTGCAAGGCCTAAGCTCAGTGAGGTTACTTCAGCGAAGGACAGAGATAAAGGGGGGGAGACAGAAGATGATAGAGAGAGGCAGGGACTGCTGTAAGGGCAAGTCAGCCTGACCTCGGAATTTTTTCTGATAACAAGGAACTAGTGGTATAAGTCACACGAAACCCATAAAAATGAATATGTATGAACCTATTGTGAAACTGGATGCATATGTATTTGAGAGAGAGATAAAAAGAGACCTGAAGTTCTCAGAGGTACGCATGCCTTTTTTGAGGAGAGCAATCTTCGTGTGCGTCCGGTGCTGTAATAAACATACCAACTTTACAACTTTTACAAAGTTGTGAGGTTTTCTTCTTTTCTCCGCAAAACAAGTCCAGCCCTTAAATGAGTGGCCTGTGTGGGGACTCAAACCTTGGCATTATTAACGCCATGCTTAAGCCAAGTGAGCATTGTTCATGGCAGGGTGTGTTACATGCCACAGGCTCCCTGGTGGCTGCGGTCACAGCTGGCCACAGTGCCTCTGGCCCGTGGCAGCACAGTTCAAAGGAGCCTTCCACACACTGGGATGGCATGTCACCCTGGGAGCTGGAGCAGGGCCCCCGAGGAGCTGGCGTGCTGCCATCCTCTCGGGGTGCCCTCTCTGCAGCCAGCTCTATGTGCAGACAGGAGGCCAGGGGCTTTCTCCTGACACCTGTGGGGCTTTGGAGAGCCTCTTCTTGCACTTGGAAGACTTTGCACATGGTCGGAGTGGATATCCTGGTTAGAATCATTGAATCATCAAAGTTGGAAGAGACCTTTAAGATCATCAAGTCCAATGGTCCACCCAGCACTACCACTGCAACCCCTAAAAGATATCACCCAGTGCCCAATCTAGCCCCTTCCTAAATACTTTGGGATGGTGACTCCACCTCCCTGGCAACTTATTCTCTTTCCTGACCACTCTTAACAGTGAAAAATTTTCTTCTGGTATCTAACCTGAATTTCCCCTGTCTCAACTTAAGGTAATTTTTTACTCTTGTTCTCTCACTGCAGGCACAGCAAAAGAGACCAGCCCTCAGCCCACTACAACCTCCTGTCAGAGACTTGGAGGGAACTATGAGTTCCCCCTATGAGCCTTTTCTTTTCAAGAGTGAACAAATCCAGCTCCCTCAGCTGTTCCTGCTAAAACATTTTTTGCAGACCCCTCACAAGCCATGTTGCCCTTTGCTGGACATAGACCAAGACCAAAATGTCCTTTTTTTCCCTTTGAAGTGAGGGACCCAAAATTGAACATAGTAGTCAAGATGCCTCGCCAGTGCCAAGTGCAGGGGATTGGTCACTGCCCTAGTCCTGCTGGCAATACTGGTCTTGCCATTGGCCTCCTTGGTTGCCTGGGCACACTGCTGGCACCCCCAAGTCCCTTTCTGCCAAGTGGTTTTCAAGCCACTCCTCCCCCAGCCTGGAGCTGCAGGGAATTGCTGTGACCTGAGTGTAGGACCTGACACTTCACCTTCCTGAACCTCACACCATTGTCCTCAGCCTGTTGATTGAGTCTGTCCAGGTATCTCTGTAGAGCCTTCCTACCCTTGAGCAGACTAAGCAGATCTTGAGGTTTAACTGTCTTCTCTGGATCTGATATCCCAGCCTTATTTTCTCTAGAGAGATGGCTCTAGTTCTGTGCAAGTACAGGGGTATAAGGTGGGTGTGATGCTGGCACAGCACCAGGCACCCACAGAAGCCTCTTGTTCACCCCCTCCTGCTTCAGCTGGGCAGAAGAGAAAAAAAAAATAATGAGGAGTTCATGAGTTAAGGACCAGTAGAAATACTTCAAGGGCAAAACAGGCTCAACCTAAAGTTGCAAAGTGAATTTATTACTAAGAGAGTCAGAGTAGGATAATGAGAAGTAAAATAAGCCCTTAAAACATCTTTTCTTCCCCCAACCCCTCCCTCCTTCCCACCAACAGTGCAGGAAAACAGCATGTGGGGGTTTGGTCAGTTCATCACTCAAGGTTTTCTTCTACTGCTCCGGGAGAGAAGTTGCTCCCATGTGACACCGTGGGGTCCCTCCCACAGGAGAGAGTTCTCTGTGAACTTCTCCAGCGTGGCTTGCCAATCTCAGGAGCAGCAGTCTGCCCAAAACTGCTGCAACGTGAGCCCCTCCCACGGGCACACAGTCCTCCCAAAACTGCTGCAGCCTGGGTCACTTGTCCACGGGCTGCAGTCCTCCAAGGACAGGCTGCTCCAGCCTGGAAGCAGGGGCCCTCTCTCTCTACCAGGTCTCCCACTGGATCACAGCCTCCTCCAGGCATCCACCCGCTTGAGTGTGAGCATCTCCCCCACGGGCTGCGGCTGCATCTCTGCATCCCCTGGGAATCCCCGTGGGCTGCAGGGGCACAGCTGCTTCACCGTGGTCCTCAGCACAGCCTGCAGAGGAACCTTGGCTCTGGCACCTGGAGCACCTCCTCCCCCTCCTTCTCCACTGACCTTGGCGTCACCATGTTATGTCCCTCACATGTTCTTACCTCTTCCTCTTCTGGGACTGAAAGAAAAAACTGCGAACTGTGCCTTGGTTTTGATTTTCTTCTTAAATCTGTTATCACAGAGGCATTACCAACCTCTCAAATTAGGCCAGCTTTGGCCAGCAGCATGTCCATCTTCAGAGCCACCAAGGATTGGCTCTGCCAGACATGGTGGACGCTTCCAGCAGTTTCTGGCACCCCTGCTACCTAAAACCAGGCCATGCAAAACCAATACACCTGGGAAAAAGAATGTCAGGCTACAGGCAGAGGCTGCTTTGGCAGTGGGGGCCTGGCTCTCCTTTCTGCTGGAGAGCCCAGGAACATCCCTGTCCCTCACAGCCACTCTTAGGAGCACTGGATGTGGGGCAGGGCCCAGCTGCCTGCCTGCTCCCTGTCCTGGTGAAGAAGCTGTGCTGGTCTCCTGCCGCTGCTGCTGAGCCTCATGAGGCAAAGCTAAAGGTCGTTCCTCTGGGCAGCTGGCTCCTGGCACTGGCTGCTCCTCCCTGCCCACAGCCTTTGTCCTACCAGCCCAGTGCCACCTCCCTGAGATCCTGCCCTACCCGAGTGCTGGGTGCCTGGGAAGGAACAGGTGGGGTGGTGCTAGAGCAGCAGCCCACAGGAGCAGGGGCCAGGGCTGTGTGACAGCCCCAGGGCTGGTGGCAGCAGGGCCCTGCAGCCCTTTGCTGGGCTCTGAAGGCAGCAGAGCTGAGCAGCAGAGCTGAGCCACTCACTGCAGCACCAAATGTCTGGGCATCCTCCAGCCCTCATTCAACTGCTGCAGCTGCCTGAGTTAACACTGTTCAAAAGGCAATGAGCATGCTGGGCCGTGGGCCCCTCAATGTGTGTGATGCACAATATATGGTTTTTCATTTGATTTTTTATTAAAAAAAAAATAAAAAGCACCCTGAAAACCTAGAGTTGAATGATAGGCCTGTTGTGGGCCACGCATCGAGAGACTTCCAGCCTGGGCTAGCCCCACGATGAGGAACTTGTAGCAAAGCATTTATCTTGACCTTATCTTGCCAGAAGTTTTGCTGCTGTGCAGACAATGTGTGAGCCTTTCTCCTTCCCTGGCATCTCTTGGGTCTCATTGAAAGCTCCTGTGTGCTCCATGTGGGACCTTGGGTCTGCTGAATAGGAGCAGAGGGCTACAGGTGCCCCCAGTGTCTCTGGGCTGGTGGTGGCCCTTCTCCAGGCCCTGAAGGTGGGCAGAGCTGCACTGGTGAGATGCAGTGGTTCCCAGGGGAGTGCAGATGGATGCTACCAGTGTTCTGCTTTCCTGCTATGGGAGAGTCCTGTGCTGCTGGATTCTGTCCTGGTGCTGTCCCCACAGCTGGAGACATGCACAGGCACCTTAGAGTTGTAATGCTAGGTGCCAGGGCTCAGCCCACAGCCTGGAAGTTGTTGAGTGGTGTAAGTTCTGCTCTGGGTCTGGGAGCAGCAGGTTGGCTGGCCTGCAAAAACCCTTGGGGTGTGCCAGGTACTTAAAGTTAAGTGTCACGGAGTGATTCTTTGGGGCAAGGCAGTAGTGGGGAGACCTCATTGAGCACAGGAGGCATCCCATGCCTTGCTGCGTTTCTGAGGGACTTGTCAGCCTTTTGATGATGGAATGAAAACAGAGAGCAGGAAGAGAGTGCTAGTTCTCACAAGAGCTGGGGTGCCCCAGATCCATCTTCTGGGTTACTCCAGCAGAAAATTGATTGAGCAGTCAAACAGGCTCCTCAGGGAAGTGGTCACAGCACCAAGCCCATTCGATTTCAAGAAGTGTTTGAACAATGCTTTCAGGCACATGACAGGATTCTTAGGGTGACATGTGCAGGGCCACAAGTTGGACTTGATGATCCTGATGGGTCTGATCCAACTCAGCATATTCTATGATTTGGTGTTTGTAAAACCTGTGAGGAGAGGGCTGGGAAGTGGGAGCTGGGGTAGGAGCATCTCAGTTTGGTAGGTGATGGCAGGGCCTGCTGGGGGCCAAGCTAAGGCATATGGGGGAAGACCAGTGTGCTCATGTGCTCCTGGCAAGAAGGCGTAAGCTGAGCACCTTGGAGCCTGCTGCAGCACAGAGACCACTGTGAAAAACAAACCAAACCCAGGTCTCCTACACATCTGGCTATTTGGGATGAGACTGGTCCCTGTAGGAGCCCAGCATGATTGTTCTGAGCTGTTGCACCCACTTGGTCTGAAATCTCTATGTGGTCCTTCCTGGAAAGCAGCTCTATTGCAGCTGCATGTGTCTTCTAGCTTGACCTAGTGCTGTATTTTCTGGGCCCTCCTTGAACACATTTGCAGCAGTACAGAAGGGACTGTACAGGACAGGCTTAGTGTCTTGGTTTTGAGACAAATTTCAGGAGAAAACAACCTGGAATGAGCATTTCCTCTGAAGAGAAATGCTCACTAACGCCCTTTTCTTCGGCCAGTGAGAGAAGTAAATACTAGGTGGTGAAACTGAAAAAAAAGGGTTATTAACAAAAAAAATAAAGGTGCCTGCAAGGCACAGAAAAACAAAGAAAAACAACGTTGATTAAATGCTAGATATTGAAATTGTGGAACCCTGCCCTGCTCCTCCACCACAAACCCCAGGGCCGGCCTTGTCCCGGCTGCAGGCCCCTTCCCCTGCGGTGCAGTTCCGGGCACAGCCAGCAGGGGCGCTGGTGGCTCCCGGCCGGGCAGGGTGGGGCAATGATTCCCCCGGGGCTGCAGGGGGCGCTGTGGCGCGAGCTCGGCCGCCTCTCTGCGCACGGCAATGGCGGCCGGGCTGGCGGAAGGGATGCACAAGGGGCTGCCTTTGGAACCCTCAGGGACGGCCGGGCCCGCTGCACCTCTGGCTGGTGATGAAAGGAACTGTAGCAGGAACTTCTGAGCAGCAGCTGGAACAGCAGGGTGGGCACACCCAGAGGTAGCAAGCAAGAGGTAGCAGAAGCTCTGCAGCTGTGACTGGACTGTGGAACCTCCCGGGGGTAAAAAGTATAGCAAAAAGCCCAGAGCAGTAGCAGGGGCAGGGGTGGGGTGTGCTGGACAGCAGCAGCCTGGCTCCTGAGCAGGCCAAGAGAGAGGTTCCGTGGGATTTTTCACCAGCACAGGCTGGTCTCTAGGTCTGGACTGTGCAGGGGGGCAGGCCTCAGCGGGGAAACAAGGGTATTCCCATGTCCTTGTGCTGCATGTATTGGCTCTGGGCTTCCCACAGCAGAACTGCAGGAAAAGCAAGCTGGCAAGTCCAGTCACAGAGCCAAAGCAAAAAAAAAAAAAAAAAAAAAAAAAAAGGATAAAACCAAACCCAACAGAAATAGCAGGATTTTTTTGATTTTTGGTCAGAGACACCAGCTGCGTGGTCAGTCCAACAGCTTGTGTGGAAAAGGGAAGAACTGCCCCTCGCCTCGGCCTTAGCTATCTCTGGGAACCCTGGTCTGGCTCCCATTCATCGTGATAGTCCCGGAGCCAGGGGGAATGGGGATGGGGCCAGGAGAGCAGCCACCCCTGGGCACAAAACAAATCAAAACCCTCCAAAATTATATAGGTTAATAAACCATTTCCGTGACACTTTGTAATGAGAAAGATTATAATCTGTGTCATCCTGTTCACAGATGCCATGAAACTCCTCCCTGCTCATTTCGTGGCACTGGGTGCCTTTCCTTGTTCCCACTTAGCTTGACTTAGATGTGGGCCAGGATGGCCAGCCTTTGCCTCTTCTTTTCAGTATGATGACATGAGCTATGGACCAGTGTCAGCATGCAGAACTGGTCACCCTGAGCGCTGCCGACCTGTAGGACGTGTTGAGTTTTGGTGTTCCTGCTGGGGAGGGAGAGACAGTGGGGTACGGGGGCGTCACTGGGGCTGGCCTGTAGGCTGGCAGCAGTGCCAGCTGTGCCCTTGTGCCAGCAAGTCTGACAGCTCATGCCTCATGGAGTGGGTTTGCATGGTACCGGTGGGAAAGGAGAGGCAGGTGTTTGTGGGATTTCTGTCTTAAAACACTTGTCTAATACTTTTGAGGTCTTTGGCACTTGTTGCTGGTACTGTGGAGCAGACAACTGCTGACGATTGGCTGCCCAAAAAGCACCTACTGCTGACAGCTCTGTTGAGTGTGCCATGGCTAGAGCAGCAGTGGGGAGGGCACAGGCTGCAGCCTCACTCTGTCCCCTTGACTGGCACAGCATGCTTATCCTGAGGAGCTACACCAGTGCCCCATCCAGCCAAGACTGACACCGTTTCTGAGGCTGACCCTGCATGTGGCAGGGCTGCTCCTGGCCTTCCTGCCACCACAGCACTGGAGGGAGGGAGGCAGCAAGGCCAGCTTTCTCCTGCATCTGGCAGTGTCCTACCTATGCCCAGTCCCCAGGGAAATCAGCCCTGGGCAGGTGTGCGTCAGCTCACCATCTCACCAGGGCCTAAGAGTGCATGAAGCCCAGGAGGGGATGCTGGGGGCTGTTCCTCTGTGTTTGGGTTTAGCTGCTCTGGCATTGCCTGGGAGCTGTGGCCATTGCAGACACAGGCTAAAAAGTTCTGCTGGCCAAGCTGGACCACAGCCACTGTTGCAGAGAGCCTGAGGGAACACTCTGTTTGCCCCAGAGAGGTGTCGAGGTGTTGCAGTTTTGGAGACAGGCACGCAACAGAACACACCAAAGTCCACAAGACAGCAGCCAAAGTTTATTGTTGGGCACCCCCTTTTACAGAGGCTTCAAATTTCCTGTGCTCACATGTTGTATTCATATTGTTGCTTGTTTTATTCATAATGTTATCATATTTCTAGAGTCCCGTACCTTCTGACTGGCTTTCTCACAAGCAGCTCTTCACAGCAGTACTGTTCCTGCTTCTTCGTCAGAGCTCCTCCAAGGCTCTCCCTGACCAGCCAACCCACCCCCTTTTATCCCAGTTATCCTCATTAGCCACAGCTGCTGCCCAATTAAGGACATCACAGCTGCAGCCCACTTAGAACAACTAGGATCAGGGCAAGGCCGCTTATACAATACATAGATTTTACTAGGACTCCTACTGTATTTTCCCCTTTTCTTTTACTTACAGATGTTCAAGTACTATACAGATATTCAAGTACAATACATACATTTCCCCATGACTCAAAGGCCATGTACAACACACAGCTCCTTGCTCAAAGGCCATATTCTTCATAGTTCTTGCCTGTCACAGCTCCTCGACTCAAAGGCTATGTTCTTCTACAGCTCTTGGCTGCCTTATCCTCCACAGCTCTCAGGCTGCCACAGCTCTCGGCTGTCCTATCTTCTGTCACGTCGGGGTCACCAATGGTTGTATTCATATTATTGTTTGTTGTATTTCTAGAGTCTCATACCTTCTGGGTGGTTTCCTCACAAACAGCTCCTCACAGCAGTGTTGCTCCTGCTTCTTCATCAGGGCTCCTCCAAGGCTCTCCCCAACTGGCCAACCCACCCCCTTTTATCCCAGTTATCTTCATTAGCCACAGCTGCCACCCAATTAAGGACATCACAGCTGCAGCTCATTTAGAACAACTAGGATTGGGGCAAGGCCACTTATACAATACATAGATTTTATTAGGACTCCTACTATACTTACACACCTGATTGATTGGGATCTTAACACCACCCGATGATGGTCTGGCTCACTGGCCGATGATGTGTCTGCATTTGTAATTAAATGGGATTGGCTGGGGTCCCCTGTTTGAATTTGAATCCGACCTGTCATTATCATACCTGAGGACTTGTTTACCTCTATTTTCTAACAAACTTAGGCTGGTTGAGTTGGTGTGTGTTATGGCCAATTTATCTGCGCAGCTTCAGACGAGCTGTAGCTGTCGCAGTTCCCCCTTTCTGTTTGAAAATGCAAAGTGTTCTTTGTCATCCTTCTGCAAGGGCCCTTTGCAGACAGGATGATAAGACAGCCTGATGACACAGATGATTCCACCCAACTGGAGAAGCCCAGCTCCTCCCAGCCAGGGGTAGCATTCATATCCAGGAGCTATCAAAGGGGATCACTAGCAATACAAGTTTTCAAAATGGCCACAAGGTTGTGACTTGGAAGTTACAATTTTACAACCTAACTCTACAAACAGGAAACATTTCAACTTTAGAACCCTGAGAAAACCAACTACCAGGAGAAACAATTTGTCTTAGTTCAGGTTTGCAATTCATTCCTTCAATAGTTAATATTCTTAAGTCCTCATATCTTTAAATATATTTACAAATTACAACTTTACACTACAAGCAAGAAACTATTCAACTCAAAACCATCTCAATTAAAAGCACACATCCTTCTGCCATTGATGCCTCCCAAATGTTTGTCTTGGTGTTCAAGTGGGGTGATGGGTAGGTTTTCTTACCATTGTTGATAATCTTCTGCCTCCAACAAGCTGTTGGCTTGCTAGGTTGTGTTATGGCTTGATTGAAAAACATGAGAACACACAAGACTTTTAAGGGGGAGGTGTACATCCACCCCACACTCCCCCTTTATTTTTACAACTTAACAGGAATATAATTCTGTTGTTACCATATTTCTAGAGTCCCAGCTCTCAGACTGTCACAGCTGTCGGCTCTTCTATCTTCTGTCATGTCGGGGTCACCACTTGTTATCATATTTCTAGAGTCCCATACCTTCTGGATGGTTTTCTCACACGCAGCTCTTCACAGCACTGTTGTTCCTACTTCTTCATCAGAGCTTCTCCAAGGCTCTCCCTGACTGGGCAACCCACTCCCTTTTATCCCAGTTATCTTCATTAGCCACAGCTGCAGCCCATTTAGAACAACTAGGATTGGGGCAAGGCCATTTATACAATACATATATTTTAATAGGATTCCTACTACATAATTTAACTAGCAAAACATGCACTTTTGAATTAAATTAACAAGGTAAAATTTACAGCTGCCTATACGCTTTTTCATCATCCAGGAGCCCCCTTTTCACAATGGGGGCTTGGAGAGCCTTTTCTGGATTAGGCTTCCATGTCTACCTCAAAGGAAAGGGGTCCAACTTCTGCAAAGCCAAAGCAGCTAGTCAGTGATCTGCTTTCACTTTTAGCACAGAAACACCTGGGTTTGGTGGCATACTTTCCCTGCCAGCCTTGGCCACAGCCAAGACCCAGGATGGAAGGGCTTCCCTAACATATTCTAAAAAGAAATTTTTCAGTAATAACTCATAGAACAGCTAGCTTTGTCATATATCCTTATCTAAATAACCAATTATATTATAAATAGCCTGTAAATAACTATAACAATGCATATATATATATCCCCTTTTGAAAGTGCCATTTACTTTTTTGGCATGAACAAGCCAACTCAAAACCATAAAAGAAACCATCCCCATGTCTTGGTTAGGTTTTTCAGGTCGCATCCTGGTTTATGATTAAAAGTGACACATCCTTGTCTTAGTAATGTCCTTAAAATATTTGATTCTCAAGGTCCTTGAGTAAAGTCACGAGTGAATTGTCACTGCAGGGTTCCCACAGATGGTCCATGGTGTCTGTGTGGAGCCCTTGGACTTCCCCTGCGAGGGCCTCTTCACTTGGGTGTGATCTTAGGTCATTATTTGATGGTATGTACAATGGTAACAACATTATTTAGCTGTATTTGTAGAATCCCTTTGCATAGTCACAATACCAAAAGCATAGTGCAAAATCAGTTGGGTTTTCTGTCTCCTTAAATACAGGTAGTTTGCAGCATTACAGAACAGAGAGACACCTATGAAGTTGTTTCTTGATGTCAGAGGGAATTGATGTCAGAAGTTACTCACACAGCTATTGTACTGAGTTATTCACTGTGACAGATGACACACTGCAGGCTCCCCAGAAGTCAGAGGAACCGGTATTAATTTTACCATAATCCTTGTCATTTGCAGAGGTGGTGAATACAATGCTGGTTTAATTAAATATGGACAATAATATCTGGTAGAAAAGGTTTCAGATCCTGGCTTCAGTCTACCCTAATTAATGGGACCTCATTAGATAAGTGAATATAAAGTGTCTATTTTGGTTTGGGTCTCTGTTTACTTTTAATGCTGCAGTACTTTAAATTGTCAAATCAGCACTTCCATGAGCATTCATTTTGCAAAACTAAATATTGGGTAATAGTTGTAGACTACAACAATAACATTCCTCTGTATAAATTAAATCATACTTTGAAGAAATGAGTAGCCTAGGAGTTATGTACAAAGAAAATCAACAGTCATTGTTGAAATGAAATGCAAAGTGTTACTGCTACTCCTACTGTCTCAGATACCTTTCAAATAAATTTATCAAGACCCTTAGAATGTATTTATAGGTTTACAAGTCAAGTTTCAGAAAAATCAAATCATGTCAAAGATTCTATAAAGCAATGAAAAGCATATGTACATTTTCCTTATAACCTTGGGATTTTACTCATTAAAATTGTTGAGTTTCTGTATCAGTCTATTTGCAAGGTAACTGCAATAAATTCCCCTTTGATTACAAATAAAGCATTGCACCTTCAAGGCATATAATCTTAAACCATGGTGCCAGGTATGCACAGGTCACATTGCGCTCGTTGTCTCAAACAAGGTGAGCACAAACATAATAAATCCACTCAGACATGTAAACATACAACCTGTTATCCAATTGCACAAACACCTTCTCTCCTAAATTAGTACCTCTGTGTTTGCTTTCATGAACTTTGAGTGTTCTTTTGGGGATGTTTAAAACAAGCAGTGTCTTTGAATTCTAAAATGTCATAAATATTAAGAAAGTCTATGTCTCAGTGAAGTTGCCTTATGTCTGATGGAGGAAAGTAGCAGGAGGCTGTCACAAAGGGACTGGCAATACTAGATATGCCACCTCTCTTCACTGGGCAATTGGTTGGGTCACTGACAGAGTAAACTGAATTTATAATAAAGGGCAGTACTTCTGAAACACAGGATAACTGTTTATAGAAGGTCCATCACTGGAAAATATTAGATACATGGTTGAAATTAAAGTATTAAAATACTAGTAATATGGTTGGAATAAAGGCATCACCTTTATTCTTAGCAAGAAAACCTCCTTTAAAGCAACACACTAGTGTCTTCCCTACTAAAACCTCAAACACTGCAATCCAGAGTTGATAAGACTGGAATAAATTCTATTTGATCTAATTTTAAACCTCTAATGAATTTTAATCCCCTATGCTGAATATTTGTGTTGTGCAGATAGAAAGAAAAATTCAACAATTTTTGTCTTCTGTGTAATCATCTTATGTTCTGATTCATGATTTTGGAATACTAAGAATTTTACAAGACCTTTAAGGATAATGACTATAGGAATTGCATACATATAATAGAAAAGGCTGAATTCAAGAACAAAGCAGTCTTTTCTATTCTAGACTTATTTCAGACTTTCATTCTATGAAAAGTTTTTATACTTCCACAATTTATAGTTTTGGAACTCCATACTAGGCTATCTTTGCAGGCTGACATTAGTTGCAGGGGACATAGGGCACAGTACAGGGATTTAGAAATCTGTGCCTTGGCATTTACTTTGCATGGTATATTTTTTTTTTCTTGAAGGATTATTTATCAAATTGAGGGTGACAAAACTAAGTGTTATGTTGCCATTATCCAGAGTTATTACAAAGTATGTCCAGTCAGATATCGGGTTTTATCATCTGTATCTTACCTCAGTACTGCAAGGTGATGAAGTCCAGATAAATATTACCCTGAATATTGTATGAATATAGTGTATGTATCAGTATGACTCCTTTTTGGAAACAGTTTACTATGAAGAGACACAGAAAAACATCCCAAACATCTAAGCTTTATAATAAAGCTTTCCACTTACAAGTATATTCAATATGGTTTCCTTTTGGTGTTGTCTCAATAGCCTTCTAAGCTTTAGAGCTTTATATTGTTAGGCTGGCTGATTTACTATAGGTTTGATAATTGTCATATAAACTAAAAATAGCCAACAGCCCCCATCCTTGAATAAAATATTTGCACAGTTTTAAATGAACAAAACTTAATTTAGATTTGGAAATCCCATAACTGAAACTGTAAGATTTTTGGAAGAGAAAAGTAAATACTTTAATGCTTCTTTTTCTTTGGAGGGTAAAAACAACCTGGAAAATTACTGTGAGTCCTATATGGAAGAGAATTATTAAGTTGAACTACAATCCTTAAATATTACAGAGTTTTCTGCTGAAATTCTAATACACATTTGAAAAGGAAAGGATCCAGTGCTGCCAGTCATAACATGAGGACTAAATCTGTTGTAGGTATATACAAAAACCATTATTAGGATGGACACATCTCCATGGCAACCATTTGTCCTGCCTGATTCCTGGAAACCTTACCAAAGGAGCTTTTTAATGTTTCTCAATTCCATGGGTAGACTTTCTGGGTTTGCCGTGCGTGTTGGCCATCTGCCCAGCCTTGGCTACAGTGGGCTGCAGCGGCTGGACGGCCCTGCCTGCTGCCCCCCGCAGTCTCGGGGTCTCCCCACACGGCTGTGACCCCTCGGCTGTGCTGCTGCAGGCAGCGGGAATGGGATTGTGGCCGCGGCTGGAGCGGCCCCGATGCCGGCCGGGATGGAGAGCATAGTCACAGCTCTGCTGTGTGCTGCACAGAGGGCAGGAGAAGGGTGCTGTCTCCCATCAGGGCTCCCCTGGTCCCGGTGGCGTGCTGTTCAGGGCTCCCCAGGATGGCGTCACTCGGTGCGGCTGGACCCGTCAGGGTCAAACGGAAAATTGCAGCACAGCGCTGACTTGGTAGCGGCAAAGGCGCCATCTCTTGTGTGTGTGTGTCGAGTCCCATACCAGCGTGTGTACAAGGGGTGGTTCCAGCTCTGGTAGTGGCGACGGCAACGCTCGTGGCACTGGGACTTTGGGATCCTCTGTCCTGCCACTGCTTCTGGGAAGGACGTTGGAATGGCATCCGTGGGCCGTGGGTATCCATGGTGATGTATCTCCAGGGTTCTCCCACGGGTCACAGCGGTTAGTGGGCAAGCCCAGTGGAAGCTGGGTCATAGGCGCAGTTTCAGAGCCAAGCCAGTCAGCCCTGGGAGGAGGCGCTCCAAGCACATCTGTGTGGGGAAGGAGTTTCGGTGTGCGTTTGGGTGGCTGCAGGGTGCTTTGCGGCCGTGACGGCCGCACGCCGCTGCAGTGCAGCTGCAGAGCCCGTGTGTCGGGCATGGCTGCAGAGCCCGTGCATCGGGCATGGCTGCAGAGTGCTCGCCTGGCACGGGGCACAGCAGGGCTCAGCGGCAGACGAGGCTCCATGGCTTGGCGTGGCTTTGCAGCGGCTCGGTGCGACATGGCAGCGCTCGGCTGGTGAGGTGTCCCGGCACGGGGCGGCCTCGCGGTGTGCCGTGGTTTCACAGCCTGACGCAGCCTCCTTGCCCTCCCTCCTGTCCCACGCGTGTGGTGCGACACCCCTGCCTCCCGCTGCCTCGCCCAGTGCCCTGTCTTTGTGCATACCTGAGCGGCCGGAGCCTGCCGCATCCCCACCGCCATCCTGGCATCCCACTCAACTTTTAACTGTCCCAGCAAATCCAGTACAAGTCTCTAGGGCCTTATAACGTCCATAGTGTCTGTAGCAGTTTCCAGAGCCTGTTCCACAAGTCTCCCAGAGCTTTATAACATCCATAACAGCTTCCAGAGCCTGTTCCACAAAATTTACCCCTCATTCAGATAAAAAGAGGGTGGTCCATACCTTTAGCGCAAGGTCTTCTTCCACTGAAGCCCATGCTCCCATGTTTCCTGCAGCTTCTTCTATTTACAAAGGGTCCGGACCAACGAGGCTTTCCCCGTTGCTCTTCGCAGCTTTCCCTGCTGCTCGAAGCTTTACCTGCTGCTCCACTGGGACTGCAGTGGCTCTGCCCACTGCTCTCTGCAGCTCCACAGGCTGCAGGCAGCTTTCCCCACTGCCCTCTCTTCCTGCTCTACCCGTGGCAGCTGTGGTATCATGTCAGAGGTCACCACTTGTTACAGTTTTGGAGACAGGCACACAACAGAACACATCAAAGTTCACAGGACAGCAGCCAAAGTTTATTGTTGGGTGCCCCCTTTTATAGGGGCTTCAAATTTCCTGTGCTTACACACCTGATTGGCTGGGATCTTAACACCACCCAGCTCACTGGCCGATGTCTGCATTTGTAATTAAATGGGATTGGCTGGGGTCCCCTGTTTGAATTTGAATCCGACCTGTCATTATCATACCTGAGGACTTGTTTACTTCTGTTTTCTAACAAACTTAGGCTGGTCGAGACGTTATGGCCAATTTATCTGTGCAGCTTCAGACCAGCTGTAGTTGTCACATCATGGTGCTGCATTGCCACAGACCCCTCATTGATCCAATGGGGAGAAAAGTATGGGGACCTGGTTGCCCCTAGCACTAAGGTGCTGCCAAGAGCTGGGCTTGCAGCTGCAGCCCCTCTGATCAGGCCTGCTGTGGGGGACTTCCTTGGAAATGACCCCTCCCTCAGCCCATACCCCCTGTGGGCTGCAAGGTGGGTGCTGTTCATGCAGGGTCCTCCCTGCTGCGGGGGCACAGGCCTGGGGACACAGCCAGCCCAGCCCCAGCACTGCCCCTGGGGCTGCTTGTGGGGGACATAGCTCTTCTCCTCCTTGCTTGCCCATCTTTGTCCCCATAGCAGCTGTTCCCTGGTCACGGTCATAGGGCTCACAGCCCACGGCAAGTTCCTGCATTCTCTCCAGTCTATTGCTGCTGTCATTGCTGCTTGGCAGAGGCTGGTTTGTTTACTTTCCTCTGCTGCTGCAGGGCTGGCAGCGTCCAACAAATCTCTCAGCAGGGCCTGGGCTGTTCCTGGGGCTCTGAGGAGTTTGGAGTGTGGTCTGTGCAAGCCCCAGACGTGCCGATTCTTGCCGAGACTGTGGCTGCCACGTTGGTCTTGGCTGGTGGGTTTCAGCAGCTGAGCTGTGGTGATAACTGTGGCTGGGCTCTTGCCGTGGCTCAGCAGAGCAGACATCCCCAAGCTTGCCCTGGGAGTTTCATTCTGGCAGCTTTGTTGCTCTGAGCAGCCCCAGGGTAGGCTCAGCCTTCTGGAGGGGTGAATAGAAGGATGGAGTGCCTCAGATCCAGCAGTCTCATAATTGTGATTTTTTTTTTGTGTTGTGTCTTGCAGAAATAACATTCATCCCAGATTTGATGATAATGAAAATACAGAAAAAAGAAAAGCAGGTTTGTGACCCTCTCTCCTTCTCCCAGTTCAGCTGTCAAGGCCTGAGGACCATGTCCCATATGGAAATTGTTGCAACTGATGCGTGGTGGGCAAGTGTTGTCTTGAATTTCCAGGCAGGGGTGCAGCTCAGGTCAAATTTCAAGGAGCTGAGCTGCACCCCAGAGTGGGTGAGCCTGATGGGACCATTGAACAAGGTGGGCTTTATCTTCAGCAGTGGAAATGCTCTAGATGCTGCCCCAGTGGAGGAACAGCCCTTCTTTTTGTCTCAAAGTCCACAATATTGGTTCTTGCTGTAATCTCCTTACAAAACCACGTTTGCTGTGGTTGCTGCTGCTAATGTGATACACCAAGACTAATACCACCTGGGAGGTTCAGGAAGGTCATGTCTGGGAGCTGTGAGAGCTTGGACCAGGGGGAATTTTCTTCCCTTACTCAGAAAAAATCCCATCTCACAAAGCTGTCATTTCTGGATTGCTGCATTGGATCATAACAGCCTGCTGCTCCCAGAGGAGATTTATGAGCCAGTGGTCTCTGTATTAAGTGTATGCAGGGGAAGAGCCTGACTGGTGGCACTCTGCTGAGGGGAAAGGACCTGTTACATGCATGGAGAGCCACTCTGCCTGTGGGGCTGAAATGTGGCTGGAGGTGTAAAACAAACTGGTCTGCCTGGAGCTAATTGTGTCCATGCTGCTTTTAATGGGAAACCATTCAAGTGAGCACTGACCGCAGGGATAAATCTGTGCCATTTCTAACCAGTGCGGAAGCAGCATGTGGTACTCAGGGCACCCCAGATCACACTGCCATGGCAGGTTAGTGGGAGGAGGAGGGGAAGGAAGTGTTTTGAAGAGGTCAGTGTGCTGTTCTGGGCTTCCAGCAAGGCAAATGCTGCAGATATTGAAAGGTGTGTGTTGGGAGCACCAGTACTGTAGGAAGTAATGAGATTAGCAGTGTGTCCTGAAGATACTGTGAAGAAGCAGAGCCAGCCTCAAGGTGAGGAAGAGGAGCAAGGGATTGTGGAAGGTCTTGTGTACCAGCATGGCTGGGTTGCTCCAGATAGGGCAGAGGAAAGGCCTCTGGAGGAGAGCAGGATACTTTGGGGTGTGGGTCGGTGATCTCCCTCCTCTGACAGCAAAGCCCAGGTGAGAGATTGATGCCACTCATTGGGCTAATACAGCATGTTTGGGTGCTCTGGAGTGGGATTACTGAAATGACATGGGGTTTAAGCATGGCAAAACCATCCTCCCCCACCATTTGGATATTTTAGAGGAGTCAGCTGAAAATTGTTTTCTATAGCTGTTGCTGCAGATAAAATCTGGGAGGGAGATAAAGGCCTGTGGTGTGAGGAAGAAGGGATAAAGTTCCAGCTGCTCATCTCCTGATATCTCTAAGCCAGCAGCAGTCTAGGACAAACCTTGCAGCATGTCATAGGGTGGGGTGCAGCATTCCCAAATTGAGTGTTTGGGAGAAAGCCTGGCCAAGCAGGCCTCCTGCAGGATTCTGGGTGCTCGGTTGAGGTGCTGAAGGGGTAGGTGTCTCCCTGCAATGCTCAGATAAGCAGCACTGGGGGCAAAACTCGCAAGGGGTTGCCTTCCACATCACTCTGGACACCTGAGCTGAGAAGTGCCCACACCTTGTAAACAGACTTCTCATGGCACCAAGAGGGGCTGTTGCCTTCCACTGAACAGTCTCTCTGGAGAAGATGCGATGCTTATGTGGTTCCAAGGCTCTCAAAAGTCAGGTTTCCCTGGTTCCTCTCATCTGCAGAAGTTCCATGTTGGTCATCATAAGGGTGTAGGATCAGGCCCATGGATGAAAAGATTGGCAAAATGCTGGTACCTTCATATTGGTGGGGAATGGCAGGGTGTTGTGGTGTTGATGTGAGGGTCCCCAGGACAAGGTGAGAGATGAGAATTGACTCCAAGTTCTCAGAAGGCTGATTTATTATATTATGATATTATATTAAAAGAAAATTATATACTAAAACTGTACTAAAGAAAGAGAAAGGAGACATCAGAAGGCTAGAACAAGAATGATGACAAAAACTCTTGACTGTCCGGAGTCCCAATGGACTAAGGTTGGTGGTTAAGTTAAAACAATTCATGTGCTGGGTAAACAATTCTCCAAATCACATTCCAGAGGAGCAAAGTATGGACAAGCTGAGGCTTCTCATCTTGCCAGGAGAAGAAATCCTGGCAAAGGGATTTTTCAGAAAATATCATGGTGACAGCAGGGGAACTGTCAACTAAAAAATATTGGATGTGCTCTCTCCTTTCCCTAGTCTTTGGCTGTCCTAGGCCAGTGCTTTGTCTTCCCTGTGTCCACTGCAAGTGGATTAGGAATCTGGGCTGGAGAGATGGGGTCTCAAAGTGGGCTGTCTGGGGAGGAGCTCCTCTCTGTGCTCCCTTGGTGCCCCCTGTAGCAGTGCTGCTGTTCATGTGCCAATTATGATGGGCTGGGTTACAGGGCACTGCCACCTGGTTCACTCATCTGAGGGGCTGTTGTTAACAAAGGCAGGGGCTGTGTTTCCACAACTCTTTTTCCTCAGTGATGCACAAAAATCTGGTACATTTGTCATCAAGCTGTGACTAACTCGTGAAACCTGTCACTTGTCTCATGACACTTACAAGTTCTCATGCCAGGGTGCCTTGTCTGCTGATGGAGGTGGGACAGGACTGCCTGGTTAGCCCTGAAAGCAATGACAAGTGATGGATTTCCTTTGAGGGCTCAGCACCATCGTTCCCTAGACTGTCTCTCCTGTCTGTGTCCTGCTTGTCCCTGGACATTGAAGGGTCTTTTCTATTCTTTATTTCTGCCCAACTCTGACTTGTTAAATAGCCAGATAAATAATGAGCTAAAATAAATGCAGTTATCCCACAGTGCCTCTAAACCTCCCTATTCTACAGCCATGAAAATGCTCCCATCCTGCATGGACTGTGAGAGCAGAGCAGAATTGCATTGAGACAGAGAGGTGGAAAGTCCTGTGACCCTTTAGCCTTCTCCTGGAGGGGTCTTTGACTTTCCAGCCTGGGCTTGGAAGTGGCAGGAATGGCTGGATCCCCTGCAGTGTGCAGACAGCAGTGGGAGGCATTGGGAACAGCCCAGGGCTGCAGGGATCTTGTGGCTGCTGGGCAGCCTTGCAAGGGGTAGACCCTGGGAGCATCTGGGGAGCTCTGCTTGCCTTTGCTTCAAGCCCTAACTGCATAAAATGAAGGACTTTAGGACTTTCCTGAATTTTATGGGTCTGTTTGTGTGAAAGACAGCTTTGCTGTCTCCTATCCTGCAAATGCAGCTGGGGGTTTTTACCAGAGTTCCCCGAGGCTGGAGCAGGCTCCTGAGCAGTGGGAGCAGCACCAGGGCACTGCTGTCCAGGCCCGAGGGCGCTTGTAGCTCTGTCCCAGGCTGTCTGTGGCCTTTTCTGTCGTGTGACACTGTCAGGTCTGATGACCCCCTGCTGCTGGGGTGGAGTTTTGGGCACTCACTCTGTAAGGGTGAAGGGCAGGGGAGCAGTGAGCTTCCAGGGTGCCCTTCTCCTGCACACACAGCCACAAGTGCTGGGTCTCCCCCAAGCTCCAAGGGCTACACAGGTTTTCATCCTGAGTGGGGAGGACAGCCTGGACAGCCCAGGGCAGCAGCATTGCCCTCTGCCCCACCCACTCCCTCTGCTAGGGTGGTGGGGACACGTGTGCCCCCTGCCAGGGCTGGCCCTGTCACCAGACACAGCTTTGGAGCTGTAGTTGTTGAGAGCTGCGTTGTGGTGGAGCATCTTGGGAACAGAGCCAGGCTCCACCTGCACTGCACACATGCCATAATGACTGCAGAGCCTGCTCAGAGACATGATGGAAGGTGGCACTTGTTTATTTTTAGCTTCTTGTTGCATTAAGAAGCTGGAAACAAGGGGTGCAGACACTGTGAACCTGAGCACAAGAGCCCATGCTGTACGCAGTGCTGGTGGGGATGGGGCTGCTGGAGTGTTTGGCTCACCAGCCTGCCAAAACCTCTGTGTGAAAGAAGCTGCCTGTTCTGCTCCTGTTGGGCTCTGCAACCAGCTGTGTGGATAGGCTGGGCTGGAGGGGCCAGCCTGACCATCTCAGGGAGGCAGAGCTGTGTTGTGCTGCCCATCCTGGAGGGGCAGGCTGGCTGGTGGCCTCGGTCAGTGCTGAGGGGGAAATGAGCAATGGGGGGATGGGCAGCCCCCAGGCATCAGTCTGTGCCTAAAGAGCATGGAAACCTTTGTGACCCCTGCAGTCAGGGTCCCTGTGGACACTCCTTGTACAGAACAGATCTCTCAGGGTTTGAGACATGCCCTAGACCCAAATGCAGGCTTCTGCAGAGCTCTCCTGCCACGCTGCAGGAAAGCTGGGCCAAGCATGCACCAAACGGGGCTTGAATGGTCCTGGCAGCTGGGAGCAAGGTGGCATGTGCTGCTGGCTGTGGTCACACTGCCTGGTGAGGCTGTGTTGTGTGGGTGTCATCTGAGCCTGGCTGCCAGAGGAGGTGGGTCTGCTCTTGGTGTTGTGACCATTGGAAGAGCTCATCTGTGGCCTCTTACTAGACAGAGCTGCCGTTCAGATCCTGAGGCTGTGACAGAGCTTTGCCCTGCTGGGAGCACTGCTCTTGGAGAGGAGAGCCTGCAGGAGGGATTATGGGCTGGGCATGAAGTTTTTGGTCTTTTCTCCTTCCCGCACCCAAACTCATGGGATAGTGCAGGGTTTGGATATGGATCAGGCTCCAGCACCCAGCAGTGTGGATGCAACATCTCCTTCATCCCCATCACATCTCCTGGCAGTGCTGGCATGTGACTTCTACCATGTAGGTCCAGAGGAGCTTCTCTGCTCCTGCCTCTCACAGATATTATTATTATTATTATTATTACTATTATTATTATTATTGCTGCTGCTGCTGCTGTTGCTGCTGCTGCTGCAAGTGCATAAGCTGTGTATATCAGCACTTCTTTTGTGGGGCAGCAGTTCCCTCTTTGTGCTGTTATTCCCCTTGCAAGTACCTGTTGCAGGCTGCAGGTTTTGTCCCAGGCTCACCATAGGCAGTCCCACTGGCCTTGCCCTAAGCAGGTGTGGGCAAACCCTGCTGAGTATCGCTGCTCCTCAGTTGCCATGCATGTGCCCAGGGAAGTTGGTTATCTGTCCCTTCACATGGCTGTGCGCCCAGCTTTGCTGGGGGCTTGCAGAGGATCTGGTGCTGTGTGAGCCTGGAGCAGCCAGGGCATCCCGCAGCAGCCTGGGGAGAGGAGGGAGCTCTTTGGGTAACAGGAGCAGGAGCTGCTCTGCCTCCCACCTCCTGGTGGTGTTTTCCACCAAATCCTGAATAAAAACTTGGCATTCAAATTGAGACTATAAATGAAACAAAACAATTTTAAGTTAAGGAAACACACCACACCATTCATGTGGGAACTCAGCACATCACTCCTGATGTCCAGAGTTGCTGAGATAACCCCTGGGGGGGCTCGGAAATCCTGGAATGTTGCCAGAAGTGCTTGGTGGTTGGATTTTGACCCTGCACGGGATGTGCCACCTGTATGAGGACAAGAGGATTACTTGGGGATAAGTGGTGAAGGAATTGATTATTCACAGAGTGAAAACACAGGTTTTGGGATCTTGGTACAGGGAGCTTCTTAGGAGACAAGATGGAGGAATTAGGGTGTGTCTTGTCCTTCTCTTCTTCTTCTTCTTGTCATCCATCTTTGATGGTGATGCTGGCACTTTGGGATTGATTCACATTAAATCTGCACTTGTTAATAAGGGTAAAAGATATTGGAAGGTAAAGGTAAATATCTTATACGTAGTTTCTAGTATAAAAATAGACGGCCGCCCAGGGGGAGGTCAGTGTGCCCATGGCTGTCTTGCTGTGTGGACCTCTGTCAGGCTGGGAGACGACTTTGTAGATAAGAATTAATAAACAATATTGAAGACCGAAAAATCTGAAGAGTTCTTTCGTCCTTTGGAGCGCGGGCTGTCCCAAGGCCATTCTACGCCTAACCAGGCAGAGACAGCAGGCCAAGAACGGAGACACTAAGGCCCACCCTGACCTTGGCTTTGCCCTAGAATGGGGTCTTACAATTATAGTGCACTCTGTTAGCCTCCACAGCTCTCTGGGGAGTTTTTAAACACTTCTTTCTCCTGACTTTCTGTTTGATAGTAGTTAGACACATGGAACAAGACTTCCTGCTCCAGCTGATGCTGAAGGACTGTATGAAATGTAATTTATAGAAGATTCTTCTGTGAATAAAAAAAAAAATCACAAATTGTGTTCTGGAAATGTGAAATTATTACAATCATCACCAAAAAAATCCAGTTGAGAGACAGTGCAAAAGCATAGTTCTAGGGATAAAAAGTGTTCTGGGGAAGCAGAGCATGCTTGGATTGTTTTACCAGAGGTTCAGAGATGGGCATTCTCTACCAAAATGTGGAAGTCATCGTCTTTACTTCTTCTCCACTACAAAATACCCAGAAACAACAAAGCTGCTTGCTTAGGTATACATGTAAAATGGGTATGTAGAATGGGCAATTGAATGGAAAATTATGTTTCTATTTAGTTTAAGAAAGTGATAGTAAGAAAAAGGATGCATACTCTGTGAATTTAGAAGTAACCCTGTAGCAAGGCAGGGCATCACATTAGGAACCACTGAAGACATGGAGTCTAATAACAGATCTTTTTCCAACTCTCTTGGGATTTAAAAAGTCTTTAAGAGGAGTCACAGAGTAAACAGGGTGAGGTCAAGTGAGGGCTCATCTAAAGTGAGTGTTGGCAGAGCAGCTCAGTTAAATAGGCTCTCTACCCAGAGCCATCTCTGATGCCAGAGGCATCAGAAGGTTGCCCTTAAAGGGTGTGGCAAAGGCATTTTTGAACAAAGTCACATAAGCCACCTGTTTTGAGGGTCTTTACTCTGGAATTGTAAAGGAACACTGTGAGATTTGGGAATTACTAATAAATAGTGTTGGGACCATCACCCATTAGGGCCATGGAAGGGGAAAGGGGAGTAAATGTGAAACTAAAGGTCAATAGATTCACTTAGGTATTGAGTAAATACTTAGGAACTATAATAATTAAGCACTTTGTTTCTGAAAATACTACACTAGTGAATAGTCAACATGACTTTTGCAAAGCAGAGTTAGTCTTTGCAATCTCTTGGGGATTTTAAAGGTAACTGGCTCACAGGGCTGAAGTTGGGCTGGGCTGGTGCAAGACTCAGGGGCTCCCAACCAGCAGCTGAGGAGGTTTCTCACCGAATGCTTGTAAACACATGAAGTGTTGTCCTGATGAAAGGTGTTTCTGTAAATTAGTGACTGGTTAAAGGCAAGGAAACCAAATTCAGGGAAGATGCTGCTGCTTTCACAGCACAAATAGGGGAAGAAAGGTGCTGGTTGATTCCTGCAGTCATCTGAGATGCTGAAATGGAGAGGGAGGCTTAAAAGCTGAGGAAAGTCTCAAGATGCTCCTGGTAAAGTATAGGAGAACCAGTCACGCATGTCTTCAGTGGGGGCTGTCCCTGCTCCTGGAGGAGGCTGTAAAGCACTGTCAGAGTTTGGCATCTGCCTACAGGTTGTTCCAGGGTGCATTCCATGGTTTGTAAAGGGAAAAGGAGCAGAGCAGAAGCCCTGCTACTATTCTGTGGTACCTCTGATGCTCTGTGCTTCCTACTGCCACCCCATAGCCAGTGGGGTTGGAAGAAGCGCTGGGCAGGATAAAGCAGGTGGCCTGAGAGCTGGCACAGCCTACCTGTGAGGAGAGGGTGACTTGTCACCTATGCCTTAGCTGGGCCAAGAGAGCTCTGCAGGGGGAGGATGGCAAAACTGAATTGTACAGAGCGTGTGACAAGGAGACACCCCTCACACCTTGAGAAGGAGAAGCCACTTAGGAGGGCAGCAGGATTTAACCACAATTAGTGGTTTTCCCCAATACCTTATGAGTATACAAAGTACTGAGTGCCCCCAGGTGCATTGGCACCCAGGGTTACAGATGTGGGTGCAGCCTGTGCTGGACCAGCCTGGACAGATGGGGTGCAGAGATCCTGCCTGCCCTGCCCCACCCCTGCCCCCTCAGGGTCAGCATTGCCCAGAGCAGCTCCCAGCTGGTCAGAGCAACCCAGAGCAGCCTGCCTTACCCTGCTGCAGCATTTTCCAGAGCTGTGATTTGCCAGGTTTAGGCTCCTGCAGCTACATGTGTTCCTCTCCTGTGAACGGGTGTTGGTTTTTGTCCTCAGTCAGGGTCACCCGATGTTACAGGCCTTGCAAGGGTTGCAGGGGGAAGAGAGAGGCGAGAATCTTGACCTCATGTTCACAAGGCTGGATTTATTATTTTATGATATATATGTTACATTATGACTATGCTAATAGGAATAGAGAGAAAAGTTCAGAAGCTTGCTAAGCCAAGAATAGAATAGGAAGAATCCATAAACAAAGGAGCTCTCTCTGATCTGTCCCAGAGAGAGCTTGGCCTTTGATTGGCCCTTAATTGTAAACATCCCACATGGGCCAATCACAGGTGCACCCGTTGCATTCCACAGCAGCAGATAACCATTGTTTACATTCTTTTTCTGGGGCCTCAGCCTTCCAGAAGGAAAAATCCTAAAGAAAGGATTTTTCACAAAAGATGTCTGTGACATTGAGGATCTCAGTATGGTGGTATGTCAGTGCTGGCCATTGCTGCAGACACAGGAAAGTAGCCCAGTCACAGCAGTGGGCAGCCTGTTGGCTCATGGACACCTCTTTCTCAGGCCACTCAGGTCAAGGTTGCTGCTGCAGCAGAGTTCCCTGCAGTGAGTGCTGTGTCCCCATCAGTGTGGTCCTGGCCCTTCAGGCTGTCACCCTTTGGAAGCAGAGGTGATTTCCTTGGGGCACGGGGACAGCAGCTGATGTCCAGCAGCAGCTGCACAGGGACACTGAGCTCCTGCCTGCCAAGAGGAGCCAGCCAGGCTGCTGCAGGCACAGCACTGAGGGTGCTTTGGAGCCATGCAGGAGCACAAGCTGGCTCTGCTTCCTTAGGCTTTTCCTGTTGACGAGAAGCCAGGATAAACTGAACCTCATCGAGGGGTAGTAGAAAAATCCCATTCCCTGGCTCGTGGCAGTGCGCCAGGCTCTCACTGCAGACTGTACTTGGCAGCAGTCCTACATGCATGGCCAGAGCTTGCAGTGGGCATCAGGAGCATAGCATGAAGCATTCTCCCCTCAAAATAGACCAGCTTTGGGAGTATGGTTTCTGGGCTGGCAGCACTTGGTGGAAGCAGCCTGGTCTCCCTGCCTCTCTGTCCATGTGCTCGCTGTGTGAGCCCTGGCTGTGTGCCTGGGTCCCACAGGCTGGCATTTGATGGCCTGTTCATGGCAGAGCCTGCACCAGAGGCTTGTGGTTGCTCCAGATGGAGGCAGTCGCTGCTGGCTGGGACCAGCACTGCTCCTGGGACACGGCAGGCTGGGACACCTGATGCCCACAGGGATCCCAGCCAAGGTGCTGACACTGAGTGTTGGGGAAACAGACTTCCAGCTCTTCAGGGAGATCGTCAGTGGGATTGCCTGGGAGGCTGCCCTCTGAAACAAGGGAGTGGAACAGAGCTGGCAGATCTTTAAGGACACCTAGATTGGGTATCAGTCCCAGTATTGATCCAGACTGGGGCAGGAACAGATCGAGAGCAGCCCTGATGAGAAGGGTTTGGAGGTGCTGGTGGATGAGAGGCGGCACACGCCCGGCCGTGTGTGCTGGCACCCAGAAACCAACCATGTCCTGGCTGCATCAAAAGAAGTGTGGGCAGCAGGTCAAGGGAGGGGATTCTGCCCCTCCAGTCCCCTCAGCTGAGGCCCCACCTGCAGTGCTGCATCCAGCTCTGGAGTCCTCAGTGCCAGACAGACATGAACCTGGTGGAACCAGTCCAGAGGAGGCCACCAGGTTAATCAGGGGGATGGAGCACCTCTCTTAGGAGGAAAGGCTGAGAGAATTGGGTTTGTTCAGCCTGGAAAACAGGAGGCTTAGGGGTGACATAATTGCAGCCTTCCAGTTCCTAAGGGGGTTTAGGAGTGGAATGATACCAAAAAGAATGATATCGAAATTGTCTGGATAGAAACTTTGTAACGCACTTTTGAGTATTAGATGCAGACATTCTTTATTGCAGCATGGTGGTCACTCAGGGGGAATCCTTCCTCCATTCCAGTGGGATGAGTGTTGGGTGAACAGGGATTTTATCATGCACACTGATTACATATTCCCACATATACATATACATATTACATATATCCCCACTTCCTTGGCTTTATTTTACATAGTTGCACATCTTACCAGAAGTCCTTACATGGTTCTTTGGGGTCCATTTGGACAACTTCATTTGGGATCCAAATGGACAATTTCTGGTGTCCATTTTAGGTGGCTGTTCCTCAACCCTGTTTTTGAGTGAGTGCAATATTGCTGTTTTGCCTACTTCTGCTCTGTCAGCCGTGTAGAGCTGAGCTGGCATCCTGCTTGCACTTCTGTTTGCCTAAGTTACATTCTTTATCTATTTCTACAAGGCTGTGCTGTTGTGTTCTACTTTCCTTGACAAAAGTAAATGTTGTTCTGTTCTACTGCTCTTATCGAGTGAGTAAAATGCTGTTCTGTTCTACTGTCCTATCAGGGGTACTACCTAAAGGGGACTTACAAGAGAGATGGAGGGGGACTTTTTACAAGAGCATATGGTGACAGGACAAAGAGGAATTGATTCAAACTGAAAGAGAGTAGGTTTAGATTAGATATTAGGAGGAAATACACACACACACACACACACACACACACACTCTCACATATATATATATATATATATATATATATATAATATTAAGAGAAAATTCTTTGCTGTGAGGGTGGTGAGGCACTGGAAGAGGTTGCTCAGACAAGCTGAATTACCCCATCCCTGGGGGTGTTAAAGTCAAGGCTGGATGGGGTTCTGAGCAACCTCGTCTAGTGAAAGTTGTCCCTGTACACAGCAGGGTGTTGGAAGTAGATAATCTGTAAGGTCACTTCCAACCCAGGCCATTCTGTGATTCTAAATTGTTACAGCTGGTCCCCATCTTGTGAGAGCTGAGGAATGCAAAGGCTGGGACTGATCCTGTTGGGCAGCCAGTGGTCTCAGAAGCAGCATCAGTAGTGCTGATTTTCTCCTGGTCCTGGAGAGGTTCCCTTTGATTCCTGAGGTGCCTGTGATGGCTGCTCCATGTGGTGGGATGGCTGCTCTCCCTTCCCAGGCTGCTGGGGCAGACAGCAGCAGCAGCCAGGGCTGGAGGTGGCTGCATGTGGGGAGGGATGCTGGTGCAGCCTGCTTGACCAACGCCAGCCAAGCCTGCAGCCCCACTCGTGGGGGGCTCCAGGGGCATCAGGGACCTTTCCACTTGCAGTCTGTTTCATTTAATGCTGCCATCTAATCCAAATCAGAAGTTCCAGTGTTACAGAGCACCCTGTGCCTAGACAGCCCTGGATGGGCTCTAGCCATCAGCCTGTAATTGTAAAGATTTGCATTCTCTCCCACAGCTCTGGGGTGTCTTGAGGAACTGGATGGTGCTGAGGTTCTGCAGAGCCAGGGCATTGCTGCCAGAGGCACTGGCACCTCCATCTCAGCACCAGGGAAGGGGCTTGTGAAGGAAGCAGTGCCCCTGGCCTGGAGCAGCTGTGTGTGTGAGGTGGCAGGGCAAACAGTGCCCCTGTCCCCACAGGCAGAGGAGATGCTGCCTGGCACTTCTGGGCCACTCACCAGCTGCCCCACAGGCTCCCTATGAGGAGCTGACACCTCCTGGCTGTGGGAAGGGCCCATGTCTGGACTCATGGCACAGCCACCAGCCCCCAGTTGCAGGATCAGCTTTGCAGCCCCGGCCGTGCCGCTGGGCCTGCTCTGGTGGTGCCCTACCAGCCCCCTAGTGATGGCCAAGCCCAGCAGTGGCCACTGCTTCCCTCTGGGCATGGCTGAGCTGTGTGGTAGGAGGAGCTGGGGCACTGGGGATGGAACCTGACCGGCAGAGCAGCTGAAATGAAGCCTGACATGTTCCTCTCCCCATCTGTGCACCACACCACTGCACTTCTGCCCGCTCCTTTGTGCATCCCTTGCTCTCTCTTGCTCTGGCAGCTGCTGGAAGGGATGTTTCCAGTTCTCATTGACACTTGTCACTCACAGCTCCCTTCCTTGGGCTGTCCCCTGCCTGCTCTGCCAGCCTGGGCTGCTCTTGTGGAGCGAAGGCTGCTGCACACTGAGCCTGGGTCCTCACAACAGGCACTCCTACTGCTGCTTGAGGAGAGTGGGGCCCTCGAGTGCTGCTGTGGCCGAGCATGCCCAGGAGGCTGCTCAATTCCTTTCAGTGTTCAGTGCTGGAAAGTGCCCAGGAAATGAAGGAAGTGCTGAAGGAGGAAGAGCAGCTCTTCTCTCCTGGCCTGGAGGGAGCCCTGGCACACAGCAGCTCCTGTGAACAGTGCTGGTCTAACCCTTCTCTTCTGCCTCAAGTTCTGCCCCAGGTGGACCTGGGAACCCTATTTTTGTTTCTGTAGGCTGCTAGGCATCCCTAATTCCTTGTCCTTGCCCTACTGTGACAATCTCTGGCTCAGGGCAGCAGACAGGAAATGCTGTGGATGCACAGGTTGCTCTTGCCTTAGGCAAGTGAAGTCTGGAGTGTTTGATCAAAGGCAGAACCAATGGTTTGATGCACACACTGGGGCCAGCCATCTCTGCTGGGACCTGCATTGGCTGAGGGGAGCCAAAAGGCCTCTGTCTGTCAGCCTCTGTTGGGCAGAGACGGGGGGTCCACCTGTTGAGCTGTGTCTGCTCATGGTGGCTGTTAGCCATGGTCCCTGAATGGTGAGGGATGCTGCACTGGGGCTGCAGTTCCCCCGGGGCACTGCTGGTTGTGGCTGTGCCATTTGCTTCACCTGGCGCTTTGCGTTCTCTCCGCAGCCGCCGAGCTTCAAAGCGTTGAGCCTCTCCCCAATGTCGTCTGCCTGGGAGTGCAGGACGCAGGACACCTTTGCCAGCAGTGAGGAGCAGGACGAGGTGCCACACCAGGTGACAGTGACAGCCATGAACACAGGTGGCCAGTGCCAGTGCCTGAAGGAGGAGCCCAATGGGGCTGCCCAGAAGCAGACGAGCAACCAGAACGGGATGCAGGACAGCGGGGGCACGGGGGTGAAGAAGAAACGGAAGAAAAAGGACCTGGGAGAGCAGGAAGGGGTAGATAAAGCAGCAGTGGAGGTGAAACCAAAGAGGAGGAGAGAGCCTAAAGAACCAAAAGAGCCTAAAAAGGTGAAGGAGTCTAAGAAGCCGAAGGAGCCCAAGCAGAGGGAGGTGGCTAAGAAACCCCGGAAACCTCGGGAACCCAAAGCCCCGAAGGAGCCTAAAGACAAGAAGAGTGGCTCTGAGCCAGCCCCCAGATCAAGATCCAAGAAGAGCAGGTGGGTGGTGGTGTGGCCCTTTCCCTGTGCCTGCTGTGCACAGGGCTGTGGGCTTGCATGAGCTGCATCTGGGAGAGAGCAGCACTGGGTGTGCAGGAACTTGGTCTGAAGGCTGGATGTGCTGGTTGGGGTGCCAGGATGAGCTCTCTGGCCATGCACAGATGGGACAGGCAGGTGCTGTTTGGGAGCCCCGTGAAACTCGAGATCCATAAGAGGACCAGAGAGTCCTCTTGGCCTCTCCTTGGTCTGGCCTTTGTGCCATCCTGGCATCCTGGGGAAAAAGGGACTTTAGGGAGATGTCCCACCAGGACAGTGAGGTGCTGTGTGGCAGAGGGCCTGTCATATATGATTTGGGGCCAGGGCAGAGGGTATGTGACTGAGAAAAACCTGGCCCTGAACTGTGTGCAAATGAGGGACTCTGCACACCCAGGGCCAGCAGCCTGCCTCCCCTTGGCTTGAGTTTGGGAGGATGGTGGAACAGATGCCATCCCCTCTCCCTCTCCTTCTCCTGGAAGACTTATCCCTTCTGGCAGCTGTGGAGCTGTGCTGACAGTCAGAGCCAGCAGTGGAGGGAGGCCTGAGGACTCCCTTGTCCTGCACAGGCCAGCGCCACTGCCTCTGGTAATTCCTCAGCCTTTTAATTAACAGGCTGGTTGGCCAGAAGCTCTGGTTTCTCTTTAATGGAGAGTGTGTACAGGGAGCAGAGCAAGTCTCAAGAGCACTGATTTAGTTTGCTCTTCCAGAGCCCTCCTCCTTCAGAGCTCACTGAGCCAGATCCTGGAGAGGCCGTGGTTGTGGAGCTGCCCTTGGGTGGCCTTTGGTGCCATTGGAATGGGCTGGTTGTGGACAAGAGGAGGTGTGGGTTGCTCAGCAGGATGAGAGCGGGGTGCCATGACCCCAGCAGATCCCTGAGCTGTGCAGTGCTGCCACTTGTGCTCTTCCTTGAGCCCAGGGCTCTGCAGATGTTCCTCATGAGTTGGTGAGCCAGAGCAGAGGGGATGGGCGGATCAAGCGGTCACTGCTGGGAGGTGAGGGAAGGGCTCCTGCAGGCCCAGGGAAGGCTGCAGGAGAGGGAAGGAGATGGGCTGCAGGCAGGGAAGGGAAGGATGAAGCCCATGTGCCTGCAGCATTGCAGCCCAAGAAGGGTCCTGGGATGAGGTATGCAGCTTTCTGATTTTCCTAATGACACTTCTGCTCCACCAGTAAGGAGCTGCCATGCAGCAAGTTCACAGGGATCTGCCCCTGCAGCAGGACCTGTGGGACCACACCAAAGCAGGGGAACCCAGGGGAAGAGCAGGCCCTGGAGGTTTGTGAAGGCATTCATGGCTCTTGTGGGTCCTTTGGCTGCCAGCAGTGCTTTGCAGGGTGCTGACCATTACAGACAGGGCAGCCCTGACTGCAGCCTGTTGTGAGGAGCTGCTGGACACATCACCCTGCCAGAGATGGGGCTTGTGGCAGGGTAACCCCAGGTGCAGATTTGGAAGCCCTGGCTCTCCTGCTTGGGCACAGCAGGTTCTGGGCACACAGGGAGCTGAAGGGGAGCCAGCTTGCTCTGCTGGGTACCAGCAGAGCCCCAGAGGAGAGGCCACTTAATGCAAAGCACACAATGTAATGTAACTGTAACATATTATGCAACCAGAAGAAACTGTATGTGGGAGTCTGGGAGTTCCACAAAGCTCTGTGCATTCCTTATGCTCTATCCCAGTATAGCCTGAGCCTGTGGTGCTTCCTCCCAGTCATCTGTGCTTCCAGGAGGACCTACTTCCAACTCTGCTGCTTGGAAAGTCCAGCCCATGGGATTTGGGAGTGCAGTCCTCTTTACAACTTCCCTGCCTCTGTAGCCCCTCTTTGAGCCATTTTTCAGACTTGCTTTGGGCTCTGGGTCAGCCACCAGCAAACCCCCTGTGTGAGGGATGGCCATGGGTGTCAGGGGGAAGCTCTGCCGGGAGCAGGGCTGGGAACCCCCCTGTGGCCCCTGGCCATGTGGAGCTGGGGAGGTGCCTGGGGGGCCCTGACAGCTCAGGAAGGGGAGAGGTGAGCAGCAGGCTTTGCTTAGTTTGTACTCTGTGCAGATGGAATGATTGCTGTGAGTCCTCTTAAGTGGCAGATAATGGTGGCATAATTTCTTCTAAATTATTTCTAATCATAGTCAATGACTGACTCATGAATGAAGCAGTTGTTAGTTGTGACTTACAAATCAATATCTTGGGAGTTATTGCTTGGTGGAAGCACTGCTCACAGAGCATTTTCAGGGCCTCTAATTTCGGCATATATGCATGGCCAGGGCATTTTTGGCCTGAACAACAAATTTTTACCTTTATTTTTCACTAGTCACAGGCAAGCAGAGATTTTTCTTATCAAATGGAGTTAAAATCTTGACATTGCTTTGAAACTAATGGTTCCTCTGCCACTGTGCAGATCTGGGATGTGGAGGGGATGAGTGGTGGGGCTGGAAGAGAGGAAGGAGGCATTGCTCAGCCCTGGGACATGCACCAGCTCTTTGGAGCCATTCCTTTAACAGTGTTTCTTGCAGAGGTAAAGGATGGACAGGCATGCTGGGAGCAGCTGGTTTTTTGCTCTGGTGCTCCCTGGTCCTGTTTCCTTGTGCAGGTGCCCTTACCCTGAGGACATGCCCTGGGTCTGGGCTTGTCTTTCCGTGTTTTTCAGGGAGGTGGTGGGATTCCTGGCCACAGAGCCCAAATCCCCTCAGTGACCTGAGCATAGAGAGCAGTTGCCTGGTGGGACAGAGCTTCCCAGCAGGCCCTTGGAGTGGGCAGTGACTGCTGTGATGGTCCATTGCATCTGTGGGAGTTGGGTCTGCATCCCCCTGTGTCTGTGGCCATCACAGGGCTTACCCCCTCCAGCTGGAGGCTCTCACCAGTCTGCTCAGCTCAGTGCTGTGACCCAGGAACACAAACTTTTAGCTGGAGCAGCTTGGTGTAAAGATTTGGCTTGGTGTAAAGATTTGCTGGGGTCTGGCAGAGCTCTGTGGCACAGGCAGCAGTTGGCCAACAGTGTGGCCAGTGCTCCTAAGACTGGACTTGAAGGTTCTGTTCCAGGGTGCCAGAACATGGGTTGCCTCTGAAGATGCTGAACTTTATTTCTGACTTTGGTCAGCACAGGATGTGTTTGGGAGCACTGTGGTCAGAGCAGACACCTTGCTGCCTTGGCATACTGAGTTTGGTAGTGGAGAGATCCTCTTTGTGCCTGTGCTAGACCCTGTGAGCTGAACCCCAGCTCCTACAGCCCCTGTGGGGTTGTTCCCTTGGCTGGTGAGAGCACCCAGCCTCCACACCAGGCAGGACAGGTGGACCCTTTCATCCCAGTGTTCTGGAGCTGGATGGAGAAACACTTGGTGTGCTTAATGAGCATCAGTGACTGGGGATCCCCAGTGCTGGGGGAGGTCCCAGGAGCCTGGAGCTGCCTCTGGGTGATCCTGTGGCAGCAGTGCTCTGTGTGGAGCCTGCTGCCTCTCCTGGGATCCCCAGGACATGATCTAACTGTCAGTCTGCCTCGGCAGCAAAGACACCCCTGTGGAGAAGAAGAAGAAAGGGAAGAGGAAAAATGAGATACCAGCGAACAGTTTGGATTTGGATCAGGATCTCCTGAGCCCATCTGTACAGAGCCCAGAGGAGTCTGTGGAGTCAGCTGACAGCCAGGTATGTCCAAAGCCCTCAGCTGGCTGCAGGTGGGTGAGATGCTGGCTGCCCCTCAGTGGGACCACAGCAAGGGCCTCTGGGCACAGGAATCAGAGAGCATGCTCAGCACTGTGGTCAGCTTCTGTCAGCCTGACATCAGCTGTTGGCCCAGGGCTGCATGCACACTGCTGCCCTGGGCCCTGCGTGTGTCAGCCTTGAGTGTCCCTCTGCAGGGACCCCAGCTCTGGGCAGGTGCCTTTCCTGGCACAGCACAGGGGGACACACTGGCCCTGCATCCTGGGGTCTGCATGCCCTGCCTCTCTGCAGGGCTCCTCTCCCTCACGTCCTGGGGATGGTGGGGCTCTGTGGGTCAGGGTGGGGATCTCAGCACTGCAAGGAGTGCCTGTTCTTCTACCACCCCATCCTGCTGGGGCCTGGAAGGAATTCTGGCAGCCCTGGGGCTTTCTCGCTGCCCCTCAAGCAGGGAGGAGGTGCTTGGTCTGTCCGTGCCTCCCAGCACTGCCCTTTCTCCTCCGTGCACAGAAGCGGCGCTCGGGACGGCAGGTGAAGAGGAGGAAGTACAACGAGGACCTGGATTTCAAGGTGGTGGATGATGATGGCGAGACCATTGCCGTGCTGGGAGCCGGGCGAACCTCGGCGCTCTCCGCCTCTACCCTGGCGTGGCAGGCAGAGGTAGGGCTGGGCTGGGCTGGGCTGGGGGTGTGGGACTGGGGATCTGCCTCATGCACAGCATTCCAAAATGGCACTGCTGAGGCTTGAGCAAGTGCTGGGTCCCAGCTTGAGGATGGGGTGGGAGAGTGACTGTCTGGGAGGGTTCAGGCTGGCTTTTCAGGAGCTGTGAGATGGACAAGAGGCATGGTGGTCCAGCTGTCCCCCTCCTGCTTGGAGACCAAGGCCTCTGGAATGTGTGATGCAGCTGGACATGTTCTACCCACTGCCCATGCCCACCTTTGGCTTTGGTCTCTGTAGCTCCTGTCCATGATTGCTCTATTATTTTGTTCCTGCTGGCTGAGGGCTTTGTAGGTGCCATGTCATGATTTTCTGCCTGCATTGCTGCTCTCCATCAGTGTCTCAGAGTATAGTGATGCCAGCCTGACCCTTGCCAGCTGAGCTGATCTGCTGGGCAGCGTGGCAGGGATGTGGGCAGCATGGCAGGGACCACCCAGTGCCACTGTGGTTTGGGCCTTGCTGTCCTTCTGCCTCTGCCCACTGGTTCAGTGCTGGCTGCTCCTTCCTGCCTTGTCTGTGACTGTGTCTTGGATCCTGCAGCTCTTTCCATCTTTCTGGTCACTGACAAAGCTGTCAGATATTAATAATGGTCACTGGTTGTTCTCATGGTGTTTCTGTTACCCTCTCTAGTCCCCTCTTCCCAAGGTTTTGGTGGGTATGAGCTCTGTTGATAAGCCCTGACCTAAAGATCCACACACCCACAGGCGATGCTCCAGTGCTGCTTCAGCTCTGCCTGAAGCTGTGTCCCAGCTGGGCTCCTGGCAGCCATCTCTCCGAGTGAGATTTTCAAAGCAGCAGGTGTGAGCTGCCTTTGACATGTGTCCATGCTCCCACCCTGTTCTCCTCTCAGTCCTAAAGTTCCACCTCAGTTTTTCCTGCTCCAGATGGGTCATTAAAGCTGATGTCCAAAGCAGCCAGGCTGGATGGTTGCTCTGAGGCCTGGCCAGCCTGCCCAGCTGAGCCTGCCTGTGCCTGCTCCAGGATCAGAACTGACAGCAGGGCAGGATGTGAGTGCTGCAACCTCAGGGCTGCTTTCTGCGTGGCCTGGTCGTGCAGCTTTCCCCCTTCACCCTGGCCACAGTCCTGAACAGCTCTTTGGGCAGTGCAGGGCTCCTCCAGCAGCCTTCAGCCAGCCAGCAGTGAGCCACAGACCAGGGGAAGCCTGAGTAAGGGCTGTGGATCAGCGTGGGAGCTCCCATGGCACTGCTGGATGGCCATGTCCACACAAACCCTCTGTGGCAGAGTCAAGCAGAGCCCAGCAGTGCCAGGGCAGGTGCCTGGGCACAGGGGAACAGGCACTGCACAGTGACTGTGGCAGGAGCACTTCTGCATGCTCCCTTCAGCTGTCTTAACCCAGTTTGGGCAGAGTTCCTCAGACAGGGCAGAAATCCTGCTCTGGGCCTTGAGATGGCAGCCAAGGAGCCCAAGCAGAGCTGCTGTTCCCTGCTCATTGCACTGTGGTGCTGGGTTCAACATCCTGCCCTGCACTCAAGGACAGTGCCAAGGCAGCAGTCACCTCTGGGCTGGGGATGGAAGGGTTGCTGTGGCCCTGGGCGTGGTCTTGGCTTTCCCAGATACTTTCAGATTAGTGGTGTGGGGTGCCCTGTCTGTCGTTCCCTAGCCTGCCCCATGCCATTCTTTGAGAGACTTTCTAGTCTGCAAAGTGACACCTCGGCTGCTTTGCCTTGGTCCATACTCTACCTCTGTCAGAAGGGAATGAACAGAGTCCTTGTGCTTTCTGCTCTGCACTTTGCTCCTCCTTCTGCTGTACTGTTCTAGCCAAAGCAGAACTGATATTTCTAATGCTCAAGCAGGCTCCATGTTTTTGGTGTCCCTCATCTCCCCTGCATCTTCCTCTGTGGGTCTCCTCTGTAGCACAGATGGGCACAAGCCTGGCTCTCCTGTCCCTTGGCATTTGGTGGGGCTGATCCTGGCACAGCTGCAGCCAGGAGAGCCTCCACGTCCCCAGAGCTGGAAGCAGGACAGCATCAGGGCCACCTGCAGCGAGCCTGTGCTGAGTGAGAGGAGCTGTGCTGGAGCCCCTGGGTGCCAGCAAAGGGGATCTGTGGGTAGAAGCCTGCAAAGAGAAGGAGGCAGCACTTCAAGCCTGTCAGGAGGAGCTGCATGGAGAGTGGTGGGGTGAGGTGCTGTTGCCCATGTCCTGTGGCCAAGGGCAGATGACAGTGTGTGGGTGACATGTGGCAGGGCCTGACAGACATGCTGCCTGCTCTCCTGGGGCCCTGGGGCCATACAGCACTGTGGGGCTGTATAACTGCCAAGGCATGACCAGAATGTGGCATGGAGAGTGCCTTGGAGCAGGAATGTGCATAATTTTGGCATAATTCCTTCCTTGAGTCCATGGGCAAGTGCCCAAGCTCCCTCCTCTTTTCTGGGAGGCTTTCCACTCTGTCTGGCTGCCCTGGTGTAGCTGGAATGACCCACACAGCAAACCTGACACTGCTGTGGCCTGGCTGACCTGGAGAGGACAGGCAGAGGGTGAGTGTAGCTGGGCTGGCAGCACCTACACCCTCACACCCAGCAGGGGCTCCCCAAGCACAGCTCTCCCAGCTCCCAGTGCCAGCTCTGCCTGCCTGGGGACTGGGAGAGGAGCAAGCAGCCATTCAGTGCTGGCAGAGTGCCAGGGGTGTGTGATGAGCCAGAAAAACAGAGCTCTCCTTTCCTGTCCCCAGGAGCCTCCCGAGGACGATGCCAATATCATTGAGAAGATCCTTGCCTCCAGGATGGTGCAGAAGGAGGTGAGTGGCAAAGATGTCAGTGGGGCTAAAGTCCCTGAGCAGAGGAGGGGTGGGACCTGGCTGCCCTGTGCAGCAGGGACACGAGGCAGCAGCAGTTGGTGCTCTTGCTTCTCTGGTGGGGTGCTGGGGTATGCCCAGACTGGCACCTTCCTGAGCTGTGGGTCAATGTGGTGCCTCTCCTGTCCTGGGCACCAGAAAGCCTCTGAAGAGGAGTCAGGCCTGGGCTGATGCCCAGGAAGTGTTGGGAGTTCCCCGTGCCCAAGGGCGGTCTCACGTCGTGTTCCCCAGGGCTGCTGCCCCTCTGGAGCAGCAGCACAATGAGTGCCTGCCTGTCCTCACCACCCTGGGGCTCAGTTCCTGGAGCCTGTGGCCAGGCAGGGGGTGGCTGAGAATGCCCCCTCAGCTTCTGCACAGCCTCTGACTGTCACTGACTCTCCTTCCCTTGGTTTCAGGCTCATCCTGGAGGCCTGGCATTTGAGACAGAGGAGTTCTACGTCAAGTACAGGAACTTGTACGTGCAGTGTTGTACTTGTGGTGCTTTTTTCTGTGAGCCCTGTGCATGCAGGAGCAGGGACTGTGCACTTCCACCTCTGTCCCATCCCAAACTGCAGCCCCAGCATCCCTTTTTCCTATGCCTGTTGATGCCTTGAGAGGCTACCTGGAACAAAGGCTGGACAGTGTTAAAGGAATAAAGCAGGGATTTATTAAAAAGGCCTTCAAAAGATACACCTTGGGCAGCACAAGAGCCTGGCTGAGGCTACACCTAAGATGGACAATGGGTCATGAATTTCACACTTTTATAAATTTTGGTCCATTTATATATTTTGGTTAATTGTCCAATTACAGCTTCAGGTTCTGAAGTCACATCCTCCCAGATTGCTCTCCTCAGTTTGCTGTTTACACTTTTTGGGCCTGAAGCTGCAATGGGGTCATTGGTTCTCAGGCTGGAAAAGGATTGTTTTGTCTAACTAAACTGTGAAGAGAACTTGCTAACACTTTCTATGAAGTTCAGAGTTATATACTAATGCAGTACAGAATCTGCAATAAAAAAAAAGAAATAAAATACTGGAAAATGTTAAAGCTAAAACTTGAGGCATCACTGTCCTGAGCCAGCTGTGGTGGGAAGCAGGGAAGCTGCTGCAGCTTCAGTGCTTGGTCTTGGCTGGTCCTGGGGCATGGCTTTCCCAAGTTTGGGTTGGCATAGGCATAGGCATGGACTCGTCATTCTCTGGATCGCTGGGAGATCCATGCTGCAGGGTGTGGTGGATGCTTTGGGACCAAAGGCCTCTTGGTCACATGTTGATTTTTTCCCCTTGCAGCTCTTACCTCCACTGTAAATGGGCAACTCTGGAGGAGCTGGAGAAGGACCCCAGGATCTCACAGAAGATAAAGCGCTTCCGGAACAAGCAGGCTCAGATGAAACATATTTTTACAGAGGTGAGAGCAGAGCACAGTGAGCAGTGGTGCCTGACTCTGAGCCCAGTGCCATGGCGGAGCAGGCCAGGAGCTGCCTCTGGCACCTTGCAGCCCAGAGCAGTCTGTCTCCAGGGCTGGAGCTGGGGTCCATGACTGTGCCCTGGACACCTCCAGTGTCACTGGTGGCATTATGAGCAGGGTGACAAGTGTCCCTTGCAGGGCAATGCCAGCTCTGGAAGAGTTGCTTGGTGGGAGAGAGAGCAGCATATAGGGCTGGAGGTGCTTCTGTGGTGGAGCAGAGATGCTGTGGGAAAGAGGGAGCTATAAATATCTGGGCTTAGGGCAGCTCTTGCCTGCTCTGCTCTATAAGCAGATTAATCTTGCTTAGCATAAAAGGTGTTCTATAATTTATCTTGTTGCTCCAGAGATAGTTGTTGGGTCTCCTAGAACTGCCCCTTACGAGTATAAATCAGGCCAGTAGGATATGAAAATTTCTTCTTTGTAGCTGGAAAGCTGGGGGTGTGTGTCAAATTTCTCACTCATGAGTCTGTTTGGGGTCTTTCTCAGGATGCAAAAAAAAAAGCATGTGTTGGAACACTCTGTACCACCACCAGTTCAGCAAGGAGCACATGCACTTTCCCTGTAACTAACTGGGGCTTGGGGAGTTGTGAGTGTAGAAGCCTGATTTTTCTCTTTCCCAAGCCCTAGGCCATGTCTCTCCAAGGACTATGCTAGGTGGGGCAAGAGGGAAGCAGAGACAGAGACCAAGGTGTCACCCCTTGCAGCCCTGGGGTTCTTTGGGTGCTGTGCACAGCTCTGGATGCTGCACATCAGCTGAAGCAGACAGCTTAGGACTTGTACCTTTGGGCCAGATAGGCTGGAGAGGACATTGCTGCCTCCCAGCAAGGGCAGCACAGAGCATGTGACTGCTCTAAAGAAAGAGCTTTGCCTTCTGCCAGGTTCCTGCATCCTCCCTGCCCAGAGACAGATGTCTGTACCTGTGTCCAGGGCACTTGGTGTGTTGCACACAGCTAGCAGCATCCTGGGGACAGATGCCCTGCAGCTGTTTACTTGTGCCCATCTGTTTAACCCTGGAATCACCTTGAACTTACCTCCTGTTTTACTGTTTGCCATCACAGCCTGATGAAGATTTGTTCAACCCTGACTATGTGGAGGTAGATCGAATTCTGGAGGTGGCTCACACAAAGGACCCTGACACTGGGGAGGTGAGAGGCTGCATCTCTTGCTGGCCCCATGGAGGGAAGGAGGGAGACATGGCAGGAGGCCCAGCCCCATGGTGTACATTGTGGGTCATCTCTGAGCAGCCTGAGCCTTCCCAGCCTTCCCTTGCACAGGTTTCCCTGTCTGCAAGGGCCCTTGGCCCAGGGTGGGTGGAGGGATGCTGACTCTCCCTGTCTCTGAGCCTGTTTCTCCCTGTGCTACAGGAGGTGACTCACTACTTGGTGAAGTGGTGCTCACTGCCCTATGAGGAGAGCACCTGGGAGCTGGAGGAGGATGTTGACCCAGGGAAGATTAAAGAGTTTGAAGCCCTCCAAATCCCTCCAGAAATCAAGCACATGGTAACGTACCCTGAGGTAACGTACCCGGCTGGCAGCTCTGCCCTGGGCACAGGGACTGCCTGTGTCCTGCCACAGTCCAGCAGTGCTGGCCTTGTCCCTGGTGCTGCAGTTCAAGCCCTGTACCTCCCCTCTGGAGGTCGAAGGGTGGGTTCCAGAGGCCAAGCCCTTGCTGTGACTCAGCTGTCAGTGACTGTTTTGAGGTGTTGTCCCTGATGTGCAGCCCCAGCTGGCCTCACTGGGCATTAGCATCTCCCATGGACCTTGCTCCTGCTGTCCCCTCCTAGGAGCGCCCTGCGTCCGAGTCCTGGCAGAAGCTGGAGAAGTCCCGGGAGTACAAGAACAGCAACCAGCTGCGGGAGTATCAGCTGGAGGGGATGAACTGGCTGCTCTTTAACTGGTACAACAGGTGAGGAGAGGCAGGAGCCCAGTCCTGCCATGAGCAGCAGGCCCTGTGTGTGCTGTCATGGGAGCAGTGAAGCTGGGGAGCAGAGTGGACAAACGGGCCTGACAGAGCAGCCACTGAGTCCTTCAAGTGCTGGAGCTGGCTGGCAGCTGCCAGAAACAGTGTGTTTGCTTTAGCTTTGCAACTGAATTTTTAGGAATGGTTCTCCCTGGTATATATGCTGATGAGTCTTAGAGATAGTAGGGCTTAGCTGTGATTCTGAGATACACCTGGCTTTTTGGTACTGGCCAGGCTATTGGTGACTGATTGTGTGGCAGACAGGTGGGAATGTGCATGTTCTTGGCTGCAGCAGGCCATCAGATGCACCTTTCCCTGGCTCACGTGTACCTGAAAAACAGCATATTTCATGCTGGTTTTGAATCCATGATGTTAGAAGAAGTTGGCTGGCTTACCCAGACGTGTTTGGGCCGCTGTACCAAAGTCCCCCCATGCTCCATGCTGCAGGATCAGAGAAGGGTGGGCAGAGGTGGTGTGCCTGACATCCCCTCAAAGAGTTGGTGACAGAGTGGTTTCTGCCCCCAAGAGCCACCCTGACCTGACCCTGTCCGTCTCTGCAGGAAGAACTGCATCCTGGCTGATGAGATGGGGTTGGGGAAGACAATCCAGTCAATCACTTTCCTCTCAGAGATATTCCTGATGGGCATCCATGGCCCCTTCCTCATCATTGCACCTCTCTCCACCATCACGAACTGGGAGCGTGAGTTCCGCACGTGGACAGAGATGAACGCCATCGTGTACCACGGCAGCCAGATCAGCCGGCAGATGATCCAGCAGTACGAGATGGTGTACAGGGACACACAGGTACTGACCAAGGCACACAGCCCTCCTGGCACTGTCCCCCAGCCCTGCCTTCCTTTACTTGGGAAGCACTGAGCTGCCTGTGGAGCTTGTTCATTTGGAGAAGGAGAGATGATCTTTGCAGCTCCATTTGCTGGCATGGGCTCAGGTTGCACTGTGTGTGAGTGAACAGGCATAACTCATGCAGAGCAGGGAGGGTGCAGCTTCTTGTCCAGGCCTATGTGCCTGCCCTAGGGCAGTGTCTGGTTTAGAGATGCACAGCCTGTGGCCATCAAGGAGGCTTGCAGAAACCTGCCCAATGCTTGAGAGAGATTATTCTGGAGAAATTCCAGCTCAGAGTCAGATACTGACTCACGCTGATACTGTCAGACAGTGTGCTGCCACCCTGCAGGAGTCAAATTCTGGTTTCTGTTTCCCTAGGGTAACCCTCTCCCTGGGATCTTCAAGTTCCAGGTGGTTATCACCACCTTTGAGATGATCCTTGCTGATTGCCCAGAGCTGAAGAAGATCCAGTGGCGCTGTGTGGTCATTGACGAGGCACATCGCCTGAAGAACAGGAACTGCAAACTCCTGGAGGGGCTGAAGCTCATGGCCCTGGTGAGCATGTCCTGCCCAGGTTCACCTGGGAGCAGGGTGGGCTGGAGATGGCCATGCTGAGCAGTCAGATGCCACTGTCAGCAGCTTAGGCCTTGTGCCAGGCTGCAGAAAAACCATCCAGAGGGCCCCTTGATGGATGGGGCACTGGTGCCCTGCAGCCCTCACAAACTTCTTTTTGCCCTACCTTCCCCTGCGCCTTCCCACGTGGGGGTGCTCCCTGCCAGAGCCCTGCCCATCCTTGCAGCCCAGTGTAAGCTGCTGCAGCACATGGGGGCAGTTGCTGGCCAGCTCTGCACAATACCCCTGGCCTTGCTGTGTCTTGTGCCCTACACTGGGCAGGGCTGTGGTGTTTGAGATAGTTTCTTACTACTGTGCAAATGTTCCTCCATGCTAGGGGTGGGTTAACAAAGGGATCAGTGAGCTGCTCTGAGAAATTATTTGGATGTCCAGCTCTTTTCCAGTCCTGGGAAAAGCAGTGTTGCTGTTAGCTGGACCAAGGGCCAGCAGGCCTTTTGGGTCTTCCAGCTGTATCCAGCTTCCATCATACTCACTTGTAGCTGGGCAGGCCTCTGAAAATAATTCGTCTTGTGACTCCCACAAGTTCCAAAAGACTCTGCTGTTTCCCCTGACTTTGTGTCTTGTGTAGGGCCCTGCTATGTTGTGAGCTTGGGCCAAAGCAGGGTTGCTTCTGGTCTCCCTTTTGTGCCTTCACCTCCCTTTGTACAAGTCCTCTGGGAGTCTCCTACCTTATAATTACCCTTCTTTCCTAGCAGGCCACTCCTGTGGACATTTCCTGCACTAGACTGGGCAGGAGGATTAGCCTGAGTTGTGAGTCTGAGGCTCTGACAGTGCTGGGACAGAGGAACTGGTGCACCCAGGACCAGCACCTGGTGGTGCCTAAAGCCCAAGCCCATGTGTCAGTCATGGGAGGGAGAGCATTCTCCTTGAGGGATCATCTGATCCTCACACTCCCAGGTCTTGGGGGTTGTTTGGACCTCATCTCCTTTTACTGCACATGTACCTACATGGTGAACCTCTAAGAAAAGCTCCCCTTTGTTCCAAGTGCGCAGTCATGCCTGTCCCTGCTAATTTTGGAGCACCCTGCTGAGACTGTCCCTAGCAGCAGGCCACTGCTGCCCCTCGGTGTCCCATGGCTCTGCATGGTGTTCCCTCTTGCTCTGTCTGAGCCCTGAAGACAAACATCCTGCCCCCAGCTGCACAGGAGCTTGGACTCTGTCAGCGTCCCTGTCCAGCACCAGCACAGGCCTGCCCGACACTCTTGTGCCAGGGCAGGGCTGAAGCCTGGGAGCAGTGTGAGGTGTTGAGTCTGGCTGTTGTTGCACAGAGCTGGACTGGAACGTGTGCATGGCAGTGTCCTGGGAGCCCCAGGACAGTGTTGTGTGGCAGTGGCTTGGTCAGGGCTGTCACCATGGCCAGTGAAGCCTCTCAGTGTGTATGTGGTCCCAGGCCATCCAGAGTGCTTCTTAGGCTGGAAGACAAGAAGCATTGTGCTCTTGGGACATCTTCAACCCCAGCTAATGGGGTTGAGCCCTCAACCTGTTTTCTCTGTGTTCCCAGGAGCACAAGGTGCTGCTGACAGGGACCCCCCTGCAGAACTCGGTAGAGGAGCTCTTCAGCCTCCTAAATTTTCTGGAGCCACAGCAGTTCCCCTCAGAGACAGCCTTCCTGGAAGAGTTTGGAGACCTGAAGACAGAGGAGCAGGTACCTGGAGGAATGATACCAGTGACTTAGCACAGGCCACTGGGACACCTGGTGACCAAACCAGACATGCTTTCAGACATGTGCTTCATGGAAGTGGGTAGGGCTCCTCATACCAGGAGAAGCAAAGTTGTGACAGAGCCCCAATGCTGTTCTGGGGAGAGGAGACCTGCCCCTGCCAAGGCAGTGGTCTGCTCCCAGCTGACTCCCTGCTGCCCTTGCATGCGTGGGTAGAACAGCTTACCTGCCTCTCCCACCTGGTCTGTCCCTAAGACCAACAGGAGTGCAAGGGGAATGGGGAGGTCAGTAAGTCCATGTGTCAGTCACCCTTGTCAGGTTCTCTTCCTCCAAAGCTCTCCTTGAGTGTGGGTCATGGGAAGCTGCTTAGTTGCCTGGGCTGTCCCACTGCCTTTTGAATGTGGAAATTGCACAAAGATTGTCATTCTGTGGGAGCAGGCACAGGCACATGAAGCAACCACCATCTCAGCTACCATCCAAAGTCTCAGCTCTCCTCCTGCATCAGACACTAATGCTGCTGGCAGCCCAGGCATGTGAAGCTCATAGCCTGGGACTGCTCATGCCTGCCCCAAAGACCCCAGGCCCTGAAGTTGTCCTGGCTGGCTGCTGAGCAGCTGCTCTAGTCACCTGTAGTGGGTTTGCAGCACGGGGAGGCTCCAGGCTAGCAGACCCCTCTGCTGGCCCATGTGCTTCCGTGCAGGGAAGGCAGTGAGTGTCTGTGCTTGCTCTGCAGGTGAAGAAGCTGCAGTCCATCCTCAAGCCCATGATGCTGCGACGGCTGAAGGATGATGTAGAGAAGAATCTGGCACCCAAGCAGGAGACCATCATTGAAGTGGAGCTGACCAATATCCAGAAGAAATACTACCGGGCCATCCTGGAGAAGAATTTCTCCTTCCTCTCCAAGGGTGCCAACCAGCACAATATGCCCAACCTCATCAATACAATGATGGAGCTGCGCAAGTGCTGCAATCACCCGTACCTCATCAATGGTGAGGGCTGTGCACAGGAGTTGTGTGGGGGGACACACAGGTGTCACTGCAGCATTTACTGTTCACTCCCAACAGAACTTGCCTAGCTGGGGAGCCAGCTCGGGCCTTGTGCCATCTGCCCATGAGGTGGCAGTGCTCTGTCCTGTTGCCTTCCCAGGCAGCCCAGCTCCCTCCAAGGGCTGCTTGCTGATGGGTACCTTAGAGTCTCCTGAGGCTCACTGTGTTTGGGGGTGTTCCAACACAGGACCAGTGTCCCAGCCTGACTTAATCTGCCAAGAGCTGATGTGAGCCCTACAGAAGTTTAGTCCCAGGAGCGGAGGGTCTGCAGGAGGTCTCTGGCCAGCCTCCCTAGCTCTGACTGCATGGATTCTGTTGCTCATGCAATCCTTTGCTGCTGCCCTGGGCAGCTGCACTGCCAGGCTTGCCAAGAGCTCATATCCCTTTTCACATGGCAGGGGCAGAGGAGAAGATCCTGGAAGACTTCCGCAAAACACACTGCCCAGAGGCACCAGACTTCCAGCTGCAGGCGATGATCCAGGCAGCTGGGAAGCTGGTGCTCATTGATAAGCTGCTTCCCAAGCTGATTGCTGGTGGGCACAAGGTGCTCATCTTCTCGCAGATGGTGCGCTGCCTTGACATCCTGGAGGATTATCTCATCCAGAGACGGTTAGTACAGGCTCCAGCATTCACCACGACTCCTCCACAGTACCTCCATGCACTGCACATGGAGTGGCAACAGCACAGGGTGGGGATTTGGCCATTCCATGCCCAGATACTGATGGATCTGTTTTACCATGTACTACTGGTGGGTGTGGAGACCCCAGAGCTAAGCACTTCACTTTCATTCTGTGTAGTTTAGGGCTAGTCCTCAGAGTGACCGGGTAAAAGTAGATCATTCCCTTGGTCCTGGTTCCCATGAGCCCCATATCTGTGCACCGTGCATGGGGTTGTGATGATTTTGTTATCATAAGAGGCACAACTTTTGGGAACAGCCACAGTGCCCACAGGCTGATGGGGCCTGAGCCTCCACCTGAGCGCAGGTCCTGCCAGTAAGTCCTGGCTGGTGTGCCCACACAGCCTGGGGGAAGGAGCAGAAAGGGATTTGAAGGCCACAGACTCTTGGGGCCCTGCTCTAAGCTCTCCCTCTCCTGAACAGGTACACCTACGAGCGCATCGACGGGCGGGTGCGCGGCAACCTGCGCCAGGCTGCCATCGACCGCTTCTGCAAGCCCGACTCGGATCGCTTTGTGTTCCTGCTGTGCACGCGGGCAGGCGGGCTGGGCATCAACCTGACTGCTGCTGACACCTGCATCATCTTCGACTCCGACTGGAACCCACAGAATGACCTGCAGGTAATGGGCTGGGCAGGGCTGTCATGAGGTCCCGAGGCACAGCTTCTGTCACTTGTGCCAGGCAGGGACAGCAGGGCAGCAGCACCAGCTGTACTGGGCACGAGGTACCGTGTCAGGACGGCTGGCAGGAATGTGGGCAGGGGGAACAGGACATGGGGGAGATCGCAGTGTGGCTCTGAAAACACAGATGCAGGCTACACTGTGTCCATACCTGTTTTTGGAGTGCGTGCAGTGTTGTGTGCCACATCTGTAGAGAGCCAAGGCTCCAGCCTTAACCCTGTGTCCTTGCCTGAGGGTGCTGGGATCTCTCATTCCTGCTCCACAGCTGTGCAGGCTGTGCCAGAGCCCTGCCATGTCAGCCACAGGCAGGGAATGAGCGTGCTGTGGTGGATGGGAGGTGACTGTGGGTTAGGTGGGTGAGTGTAGATGCTGATGCAGAATACCACTTGGTCCTCGTCCAGCTGGGCTCCCTGCGCTGACACTGTGCCCTCTGCCCTGACAGGCTCAGGCTCGCTGCCATCGCATCGGGCAGAGCAAGGCTGTGAAGGTCTATCGCCTCATCACCAGGAACTCCTACGAGCGCGAGATGTTCGACAAGGCCAGCCTGAAGCTGGGCCTGGACAAAGCTGTGCTGCAGGACATCAACCGCAAGGGCAGCACCAATGGGGTAGGTTGGCTGCTGGAGCGGGGCCAGGTGGGAGCCTCTGCAGGAGATCTCTCCTCCTCCCCCTGCAAGTCACTGCCAGGTCAGAGCAGGGACTCAGCAGCCTTTGGGGAGGGAGAGCCCAGTCCCACACACTCACACTACTGCTCTCTGGCCTGCCAGACTGTTCCTGCACTGCCATGGGGATAGGGGACATGTGGTGTGGTGGAGTGGTGTGGGCTGAATTTCCTGATAGTCCCTCAGGAAGAGTTTTGAAGTGACCTCTTTGTTTTAACAGCAGCTAGTCTGGGTTGGCTTAGGGCCCTTTGTTCTGAAGCAGAGGGAGGAGCCTTCTCCTGTTGTGCAGTGGTAATGGTTGCTGGCCGGGTTGGTGATGCCCCTGTGCTTTGGGCAGGTTCAGCAGCTCTCCAAGATGGAGGTGGAGGACCTGCTGCGGAAGGGAGCCTACGGCGCACTCATGGATGAGGAGGATGAGGGGTCGAAGTTCTGTGAGGAAGACATTGATCAGATCCTCCAGCGCAGGACACAGACCATCACGATCCAGTCTGAGGGAAAGGGCTCCACATTTGCAAAGGTATGCTGTGCTCCAGTGGGAGGGAAGGGGGGCTTCCCTCGGGGGTGGAAGAAGGGGAACATGCAGGGCAGTAGTGGTCAGCCAGCCTCCTACCTGTGTGTGGAGACCTGTCCAACCTCCTACCTGTGTGTGGAGACTGTCCAGCCTCCTACCTGTGTTTGGACACCTGTCCAGCCTCCTACCTGTGTATGGAGACTGTCTAGCCTCCTACCTGTGTGTGGAGACCTGTCCAACCTCCTACCTGTGTATGGAGACCTGTCCAACCTCCTACCTGTGTATGGAGACATGTCCACATGGAGGCCAAGCCCTGCTGTCTCAGTGTGCCAGTGAGACCTTGGCTGTGCTGGGGCTGGTGTGCTCTCCTGTCTCTCTGATGGTCAGCAGAGCATTGAGGAGGGGCCACCAGCCTGGCAGGTGATAGAAGGCTGCCTAAGATGTTCAGCCATGAGGGCTGGATGGTGGCAGGACCCAGCTGCTGGGCTGCATGATGCCCAAAGCCAGGTGCTGCTGTGCCATGGAAGCTGTGTGCTGTGGGGCCTGATAAAACCCCCAGACAGAGCTCTGTGCTATGCTCTGGCCTGCTGGGACCACTAAGGGCCCTCCTCCTCTTGCACAACCCAGCCTCCATTTACAATGGGTCAGGCATGACTGCAGAACAGAGGAGTTCAGCTCCCTCAGGCAGACAAAGAACCCTCTGGCACGTAGCAGCTTAGGGTGTAACATCCCATAGCAGCAAGGCTGTGCACTCAGACTGGCATTGGGGGATCTCTGTATGGAAGAAAGCACAGCTGGATGGTGGGTTGCACCTGCTTCATTCCTCTTCTTTCTCTCCTAGGCCAGCTTTGTAGCATCAGGAAACAGAACTGACATTTCCTTAGATGACCCCAACTTCTGGCAGAAGTGGGCCAAGATAGCGGAGCTTGATACAGATGCCAAGAATGAGAAGGTAGGATGCAGTTTGTGTCCTGTGTGCCCTACAACTGATCTGACACCATGTGGCCTGGTGTCCAAGTGTCCAGGGAGCTGCATGCTTCCTCCAGGCTCTCAAAGAGGTTTGTGTTGGGCATCAAGAATTAGTGCAAGGGAAGACTGACCCACAAACGCTGGCTAAAGCCCTGATTTATTTAGCCACATGTTGGTCTGTGTCTCCCTGATCTTTCACGGTACTCAGTCTGTTCTTCTAGCTACTCCCAACAACCTCACCCTCTGCTTGAGAGCATTTTCCAAATGCTCCTTGAGCTCTGGTAGCCTTGGGCCTATGCCCATTCCCTGGGGAGCCTGTTCAATGCCCAGCCATCCTCTGGGGAAAGGACCTTTTCCTGGTGCAGCTCCAGTCATTCCCATGGGTCCTATCCCTGGTCACAGAGAGCAGAGATGGGAGCTGCCCCTCTGCTCTCTCTCCTGAGTGCAGACTGGTGACTCTGCCTGTCAGGAGGTAGGAGGGGACAGAGGGGATCCCAGTGCTCTGCTGGCCCTGCTGAGGTGATGGGCTTGGCTGCAGCTCAGGTCTCTCTTCCCAGCTCCTCCAGGCACAGGGTGCTATCACTGGCTCCAGTGCGGCCCCAAGGCTGCCATGATTCCAACTGAGGCAGCAGTGCTGTAAGAGATGGTTTTAGGCAGCAGCAGGAGGGAGGTCCTGCAACTCTGCAGAGCTCACTGCTCAAGCTGGAGCAATGGGAGAGTGTGTGTGTTTGTGTGTGTGTGTGTGTGTGTGTCCTATGTGCCTGAAATCCAGGCAGATTTACATTACATGAATTCATTCAACAGGGTGGGCTAAGGAGAGGGGGCAGGTACATGCTATTTAATTTCATATTGCTCCCTGCTGCACCTTCTTGGAAGCTGCTTTTCCTGTTCCAGCCCACCTGTCCCCCTGACACAGAGACTGCACTGCCTTCAGCACAGTGCTTGGCACAGGCTCTGCAGAGAGGGCCAGGAGTGACTCAGAGCTGAGTCAGCTGCTGGCAGTCAGACGTTTGGACACAGAGGGGGCTGATTTTAGCCTGTCATCAGTCAGGCTGAATTTTGTGCTGGTCAGGAGTTGTCACTTGTGCAGGCAGAACTGCACACAGGAAACTTGAAGCAGGTATCCTAGTGGGAAGGTGATGGTCAGCCGCAGGACTGGCAAGCCAAGAGCCAGAGGCTGAGCAGAGCCCGGGTGACAGGGGCCAGAAGAGCACATAAAAGTGTTTCTGCCTGTACCTGAGAGTGCTCTCTGCTCTGTCCATCACAGGAGAGCCTGGTCATCGACAGACCCCGGGTGCGGAAGCAAACCAAGCACTACAACTCCTTCGAGGAGGACGAGCTGATGGAATTCTCTGAGCTGGACAGTGACTCGGACGAGCGACCCACGCGCTCGCGGCGCTTCAACGAGAAGACGCGGCGCTACCTGCGGGCTGAGTGCTTCCGTGTGGAGAAGAACCTGCTGATATTTGGGTGAGTCTCACCCCTGTGAGAGCACAGCCAGAGCCTCCAGCTGCCCCAGTGCCCATGGGCACCCGCTGGCTGCACCAGCCACTTCGTGTCTGTCCTGCTTGCTGTGTTGCCTCCTTCCAGCAGTGACCCCGCTGGTGGGACCTGGGTTCTGAGTGAACGTTTGGGGTGGAAGAAGAGTTAGCAGGACAAAGCTGGCAATTGGCACTTCCAGAGTCTGCTCCTGCCTCTTCCCTGTTCAGTGCTGCAAACCTCTCCCCCTCTCTGCTCCTGTAATGTGTGGGCAAAACATCCCCATCTAGGGGATCTGGCAGGGCTGTGCCCCCACAGGAGCTCCTTGAGAGAGGTGCCAGCAAGGTCTCTAATTGCACAGGAGTGCTCACTCTGTGTTCCTGCTGTTTCAGCTGGGGACGCTGGAAAGATATCCTGACCCATGGGCGGTTCAAGTGGCACCTGAATGAGAAGGACATGGAGATGATTTGTCGGGCCTTGCTGGTGTATTGTGTCAAACACTACAAGGGGGATGAGAAGATCAAGAGTTTTATCTGGGATCTCATCACGCCGACGAAGGATGGCCAGAATCAGGCTCTGCAGAATCACTCAGGTATTGCGTGTTCTCTCTGCCATTGCATCCGTACCCACTGCCCCATGCCAGCCTGTGAGACTGAGGCTGCAGAATTCAAAGCAGAGCTGATGGAAACAGTCTGCAAGTGTTTGTGCTTCAGCACTGCAATTCTCTCTGCACAGAGAAAGAGGCTTCCATGGAGCTGACCTCCACACTGACCCTCAGAGCCAGCAGCAGGGGCTGGCTGAGTGAGGGAGGCTGTTTTCTGTCTTTCAGTGCAGAGAGAGCCTTGAGGTGGGAACAGAGGTGCTGCTAAATCTCCTCTGGCCTATGAATACTGTTGTGGTTCCCCTGCACAGGGAGGTGCTGGGCAGTGAGCTCATGAGCACCAGTGACTGTATGAACATGTTGGGTGTGATAGGGATGAGGTGCTGATTCCACTCAGGGCACGGGCATGCCTCAGGCTGCTCCTCAGGGCCCCAGAGGGCACAGCATGGACATGGTGCAGAACCCTGCCTCTGCCTCTGGGCAGCATGAGCAGCTGCACCAGGGAAAGCTGGGGGTGCAGCTGAGCATCCATCTCACAGCAAGGCTGTGGGTTTGATCCCCATATAGGCCATTCACTTAAGAGCTGGACTCAATGATCCTTATGGGTCCCTTTTAACTCCAAATATTCTGTGATTTTGTGATTTCCCTTTTTTTTCCCCCTTTTGTTTCCCCTTGTCATGGTGTTTGTCCCTGATCTACTGGTCTGCAGTGCCTGCCCTGATGGGTGGAGGTGCAGTGTTGGTTTGTTCTGAGAATTATGCAATGCATAAGTGCTCCCCAGGTGATGTTGTCTTCTCTCACTCTATGTAGCAGGACCCTTGTCCTAGGCCTGGCTGTGCTCTGTCTGCTCAGAGGCAGTGTCTGAAGTTCATGTGTCACATGTCAGATCTGTAATTGCATCTGTTGGCTCCCCGTGTCTGTATTCTGTCATGTAGAAGTTCCCAGCGTACCCTCAGTTTCAGACAGGTCACCCAGAGACTTGTCAGCCCTGCTCCCCCTCTGGCTCTAGCTCCGCCTCAGTGATGGACACTGCAGATTGGCCTCCCTACCTGCAGCACAATGCCTGCTCTCTGTAGGCCTCCCTGGGACTGGGGCAGCCATAGAGCCCACCCTGTGAATGAGGCAGCCACAGGGCTCCTCACCTGTGAGCACAGAGTGGCTGCTGGCTCTCTGCACCTGGGCTTGTGGCCTGGGACATGTGGTCACTGCCTGCTGTGCCAGAGGCTCTGGCTGACCTTGCAGCACATTGCCTGCATCCTGTGGCTCTCAGGACAGGTGAGTGGGGCTGGGGAAGGCCACAGTGTCCCTCAGGGAGTCAGAGCCCAGCAGCCATGTGCTGCTTGTTCTGTACTTGTGATCTGTGGCACAAGGTGAGTAATGAGGGGGCTGGTACTCTCCAGACTGCTTTTGACATCAGGGAGCTGGGCTGAAACCTGGGACTTCTGTTCCCAGATGGTGGAGCACAGGGAAGGCTGTTTTGGAGTGGTGATGCTGCTGAGCACCAAATGCATCATAGTTGGTGCTTAAAACCCAACGTCATAATTTCCTTCTGCCTGGAAGTGTCCAACTGGCTTTTGCAGCCTGACATCCAAGGATGTGGCTTCTTTTGTTGTCTGCTCTAAGTTATTCCAGTCACCTCCTGCAATGGGAGTCACTTTGGCAGTGCTGCTTCCTACTCTCAGCCCTGCCCTGAGAGCAGCTGGGAGTGGGCCTGAGAGTCCTGTGGGGAGCAGAACAAGAGTCAGAAGCAAATAAACTGCTATGAGTGGACTTGATTTAGATAATGCTAAGTGACAAACAAGCCACGGTTTCAGCAGATGGTCAGGATTGCTTTAGTGCAAGAGCATTGACTATTGACCAGCAAAGCCACCAGGAGCTTCTTCACCAACTCTTTAGAATGGCTCTTCCCACCTGTTTAACCTCTGTGTTGTCTGGGCCAGAGGAGCAGCAATGCCTCAGCCTGATGTCAGGAGCTGGAGAGGAGCAGAAGCAGCAGAACACTGAGGGCAGAGCAGAGCTCCTTCCTCTGGCAGGAACTGCTGTGGTTCCCCAGGCAGCCTCAGGTACCACTTGTGTCTGCAGAGAGCTGACTGGGCAAGTCCTGCCCCATCCCTGACAGGCAGAGAGCAACAACGACCTTAAACCTTTGCTGGGGCATCCTGGAGCTCTTCTCAATCCCACATCCATGCAATCACAAGGGGTGGGCACAGCGCCCAGACAGCCCAACTCAGAGCTCTGCTCTGATCTAGCACCATCCTGCCTTTCATCCTGGAGCAGGCCAAGCTGCTGAGGAAGCAGCATCTGCCCAGAGTTCATCAGGCCAGTTTGGTGCTGGGGACAGGAGGCCTGGTGCCTGTGCAGGCCTCCAGCAGGCAGCTGGGCCACAGCCCTTGTCCTGTCATGGAGCTGCAGACTTTATGCAGGAGTTGATGATATAGTGACGCTTTCTCTTCTTCACTGGTGTTACAAGACCAGACAGATGGGATGGGACTGCCCAGGCATCCTTTCCCCTTCATGTTTGCAACTCCTACCCAGGGAGGCAGCTTATCCCTCTCTGGAGACTCCAAACAGCAGTGACCCCACCAGGAGTTGTTTCCATGTTCTGCTGTGAACTCACACCTTATTTCAAGGTTGAACTGTGTTTAATTTTCATCTCCAGCCACTGGGTCTCATTTTATCTTTGTCAGGCAGATGAGACTGCATTCCATTTCCAGTTGGTACCTTAGCACCCTTGCAGTTCCCCCCAGCCCTGCTCCAGATGCACGGTACAAGAAACAGCCCTTACAGATCAGATCAGCAGCTCTGCTGCTCTTTGATCATTTGGGAGGTTCTTGTTTGAACTCTTGTCCCAAATAACTGTCCTCATAGAGTGACCTTTAGAGGTGCCTGTGGTGTCTAAGTCTCCAAGGGCTATGGCCAGGACCAAGGTCCCTTCCCTGCTTCATTCCTTTCCATGTGATATTTTTGCACATTGAGGGGCCGTGTTATCATTTGGGCTCAGCATTGCACTGAGAACACACAGTAGTTCTGTTTCTGTGGTGATCCCCAAGTTTTTCATAGAGATGGACTGTCCCATACTCTGTGTTTGCCCCGTGCACTTGCTCTCCTTGGCTCTCCAGGCTGCAGCTGGGAGCTCTGCCCGGGCTCCTGCAGCTCGCAGCTCTGCTGCCCCCCCAGCCTGCAGTGCCAGAGGTGCCTGGCAGCAGTGCCCGCCGTGCCCGCGGTGCTCACTGGCTGCCACTCGCTCCCACAGGCCTGTCAGCACCGGTGCCCAGAGGCAGGAAGGGCAAGAAGACGAAGAACCAGATGCTGCTTCCTGAGATAAAGAACGCAGACTGGCTCGCCACCTGCAACCCCGAGGTGGTGCTCCATGATGACAGCTACAAGAAGCACCTCAAGCAGCACTGCAACAAGTGAGTCAGAGAATCATGGAGTGGTTTGGGTTGGAAGGAGCCTTAAGGAACATCTTATTACATTATCCTGGCCAAGGACAGGGATACCTTTCCTTATCCCAGGTTGCTCCAAGCACTGTCCAACCTGTCCTTGAACAGGGATGGGGCAGCCATGGCTTCTCTGGCAACCTGTGCCAGGGCCTCATCACCCTCAGAGTGAAGAATTTCTTCCTAACATCTAACCTAAATCTTTCCTCTTTTAATTTAAAACCATTCCCCCTTGTGGGAGCCCACATTGGCTCATGGAGACAGTGGGCTGAGGGCCTTTAGTGTTGGGAGGGTGGGAGGGAGCTGTGAAGGGCTCACAGCCCACAGAGGATGACCATACTCTCACTCCTGGACCGCCCTCGTTCCCCTCCAGCTCATGGAAGCCGTGTCCTGAGCAGCGACCCTCTGGCCACCGGGTCACAGGGCTGGGCAGGGTGGCATGACACTGCCTGGTCACTGCCCACCCTGCTTGGTGGAAGTGGGTGCTTCCATGTGGGAGAACACGGTGTGGAGCAGGTTTTGCTGGCTTTGCTGACCTCTCTGCCCCCCGGGACAGGGTTCTGCTGCGGGTGCGAATGCTCTACTACCTGAAGGCTGAAGTGCTGGGGGAGGCTGCGGATAAAGCCTTTGAGGGGACCCCTGCCAGGTAGGGACCTAATGCTGAACCCCTGCAAGGCTTCTTGGGCTTGAGAGCTGCCACAGGTGTCTGACCCAGCCACATCTGGGCTCTCTGCAGCTCCAGATGAATCAGACCCCAGGTCTTCCTCAGGCAGAACTTCACTGTCAGGCAGCCACCCTGCCTGTGCAGAGACTGCAGCCATAGCAGCCCTGCTGAGGCAACTCTGAGACTGTAGCACCAGCCTGGGTGCAGTGGGGACTTAGAGGGGTACCCTGCAGGAAAATGCTTCTGTGTGCTGCTTGACAGATGGGCCCTTATCCAAAGTGGGAGTCCATAGAGACTGCTCTCAGTCTCAGGGCCAGGCCTCAGAGCAGAGCACGCCCCATCGCTGTGGCCTGCAGTCCCTGCCAGCCCTGGGAACAGTGGGACCCACAGGCTCTGTAATGGCACTGAGCCTGCAGCCTGCCAGCTGCTGACCTTGCTGCAAAGACTCAGCTCTCAGTGCTTCTCAGAGAAGTGTGATATGCTGAACTTAAAAGCTTAATTTCCCCAAGTAGGGGCTGCTGCCTTCCCCAGCACAATTCCATCAGCACCAATGTGTGTGGGGAGACACTGTTCTTTTGGGGTTGGTAGGTGTGAAGTGTTTTACCTCTAGAGATGCTGTTCAGGTCAGACGGGATCTTCAGTCCTCTGGAGATGACTTGGGTGGGGAGGCTGGAGAGAGGCTGAGGGCATCCTGCCCTGGAGAAGGAGGAGCAGGAGGGCAGCAGGTTGTGGTGGAGCCAAGGCTCCAGTTCTTTGACCCCAGGGAGATGTGTGCCCATGTCATGGTGGGGCCCCAGGCCAGTGTTCATTAGCTGTGCCCAAGCCAGCAAGCTGTGGCACCTGCCCTCCCCGTGTCCCTTCTGAGGAGTGCCCAGTGCCCCTCAGTGTCTGCTGAGGCTGGGAGAGGGGTGTTCATACCATGTCTGCCACAGGGAGCTGGATGTGCTGCTGCCAGACATTGACTACGTGGAGATTCCCGTGGACTGGTGGAATGCCGAAGCTGATAAATCCCTGCTCATCGGCGTCTTCAAGCACGGTGTGTACCCAGCTCTGGTGGGTGCTGCTGTGTGGGGGGATGAGCACCTCTGCTGCTGGAGGCAGTGTTGTGCTGTGCAAGGGACAGAGCTGTGGCCACGCTCCACAGCCACACAAGGCCAGGACAGCCTCCCCAGGTGCCAGCAGCATGTTTGGGTGGGGAACAGGCACCCCACAGTGCCCAGGGTGGGCATGCCAGATCTCGTGGTAGACTCTGGTTTGCCAGGAGCAGTGTGCAGTTGCTGTGTGAGGGCAAGGAGAAAGGCACAGATCTTTTCTTGGCCTCGTCATGGAGTCCTGGTGCAGTTTCCAGGAGACACGGGGCTGTTTGCCCCAGCTGCACGCTGTGTGGTGGCTGTGCTGCTGCTGGCTGGGATGGGAAGGCTGACCCTTCCCTTTGCCTGCTTGCAGAGCCATTAGCCACTTTTGGGAAAGTGGTGTGAGTTCCTGGGGGTGAGAACTGCTGTCGTGGTAGAACAGAGGGAGTGGGAGCCGGGTGGGGAGCTGTGTGCCAGGAGTAGGAGGTTTTTGTGAACCAGGCTGTGTGCTGTCTGTCTGTCCCGGCTGTGGCAGGTTACGAGCGGTACAATGCCATGCGGGCGGACCCGGCGCTGTGTTTCCTGGAGAAGGTGGGCATGCCCGATGAGAAGCTGCTCTCTGCCGAGCAGGGCGTCAGCGATGGGGCACAGGATGCTGCCGAAAGGTGGGCAGGGGATGGAGCCGAGCTCCCACAGCAACCTGGCTCTCTCCTGGGGCACTGCAGTGGAGGGAGGGAGCAGGCTGTGCTTCTGAGCACAGAGGGAAGGGCAGAAGGGAGCTGGTTCCCAGTATGAGGTGGAGAGGTGGCATGAGCACCAGTTCTTTGCTTCTTGGTGCTGAGAACTGGTACAGCCACAGAGGCTGTGCTGCCACTACCAGGAACTGTTAACTCTCTCACCCAGGAGCAGTGTGGAAAAAGAAGAGAGCAGTGGAGAAAAGCTGGAGGGGCTGTCAAAACAGGAGGTGAGTGGGATTCATAGTGTCAAATGCACATCTGATGCTGCCCAGCCTGCCCTGCAGTGCAGACTTGGCTCCCTCAGCTCTGCTGCACGGCAGCAGGGAGCTAGCATGGCTGGTCTGCCTGGTGTGTCCCATCTTGTGTGCATTGCTTCTGCTCCCTGGAGCACAGCTTCTGCTGTGCTTCTCTGTGTTCCCTGTGGATGTGGGCAGCATCTTCTTCGTGGGGAACTGAAGGGTATTGAGGGCTGGGGATTCCCAGGAATGCTGGTTCTCAGTCTTGGTTGGCTTCAGGAACCACATGGGGCCCTGGCAGAGGGGTCAGGGATGTCCCAAAAGAAATGGCCTTGGGGGAGAGGAAGATCAGGGAATGAGGCAGCACAGGAGAGTGCAAGGATTGTTTGAACAGTGGAGGCAGTCACGCTGCAACTGTCCTGAGCAGTGGCACTACAGCCTCTGTCACTGTGGTGATCTTTCCCTCCAGGCCCAAAATAGCCTCTCTGAGCTGTCACCTCTGCTCCTGTGTGCTGGGCACAAACAGCATCTCTGCAGCCCAAGCACACTGAACACACTACCCTGCCCATCCCACCACCCTGCCAAGGAGGGGTAGGCTGTGGCTGCTGGGCGTTCTGTGTGGGGTTGAGCCCTCTCTGATTGTTTCCTTTTGCAGGACATCGTGGCTGCTGGGGTGGGTGAAGCCAGTGAGAAGCGGGACGAGCCAGCGGCAGGTGAGGCCATGTCTCCTGCAGTGTGGTCCATGGCTTCCCTGGGTTTGGGGTGGCACAGCCAAGCCTGAGTGCTACCCCAAGAAGCCCACTGCTGGGCTGGAGGGACATTCTGATCTGTATTAGTGGATGAGGCAGCTCAACCTGGGCAGGGGCTGTCATGCACAGACTCACAGGTGACCCATGGATAGGCCCTGTGGCAGGGCAGACAGGGTTCCGAGTGATTCCAGCCAAAGCTACCCAGGGTAGCTTCAGGTAGCTTCACCCAGGCTTCCAGGGTGACTGGAAGTCATTAGTCTGCTCTTCTCCATGCACTTCCCTGCATGAGATGAGCATGTGAGGTCTCTGCAGTGGGCAGTGTTGGCACATGCTGTGGGCTGACTGGCCCCATTGCTGAGCAGGGAGCTGCAGTCTTCTCCCATGCATGGCCTGGCCTGGAGCCATCATTCTTATCCTGATCTCAGCCTCTGGACTCTCTGAAGGAAGCTAAGACATGATGAGGCTGTGAGCCAGCAGGGTCCCATGGCCCCCTGTTCATGACTGTGATCGCTCATGCTCCCCATGGAAGGCAGATGGTGGGAGGAAGCTCTTGGAGCTTGCCAGAGGATGTGGGAACCTGTGGCTGTGCATGTGTGCTAAATACTAATGTCCTGGCTGATGTTTGAAGCCCAGGATGGCTCCGACTCAGACAGATCCTGCTGGCCTGTCTCCTCTGCTCTCACGGCCAGACTGCGGCGACTCGTCACCGTCTACCAGCGCTGCAACCGCAAGGAGCTGCCTCCCCGTGCCGAGATGCTGGTGCCTGGTAACCATGGCTACTGGCTGCAGGATGAGATGTTCCGGAGAGCCTCTGAGATGGACTCAGTGAACAAAGAAATGCAGAAAAGGTAATGCAGCAGAGGAGCCTTTGCAAAGCTGATTTAGCCCACTTGAATTCTCTAACCCCCAGAAGTGACCCAGGTAAATGCCACCAGAGCTGACTGTGCTGCCAGCTGCATGGGGCATGGAGTCACAGGGGTCCTTGCTGGGCAGGGAACATGCTCTGAGCCATGGGAGCCTTGCTGCTCCAGCAGCCAGCCCAGCCACGGAGCAGCCTCCACTGTGTTGTATTCATATTGTTGTTATCAAGTTTCTAGAGTCCCGTACCTTCTGACTGGCTTTCTCACAAGCAGCTCTTCACTGCAGTGCTGTTCCTGCTTCTTCATCAGGGCTCCTCCAAGGCTCTCCCTGACCAGCCAATCCACCCCCTCTTATCCCAGTTGTCTTCACTAGCCACAGCTGCCGCCCAGTTAAGGACATCACAGCTGCAGCCCATTTAGAACAACTAGGATCAGGGCAAGGCCACTTATACAATACATAGATTTTACTGAGACTCATAGGCTACTTATACAATACATATATTTTACTAGGACTCCTACTATACCACTGCAAACTGGAGTTTGTGGGTAGCAGGTGGTGACACTGAAAGGACATGAGGGGACAGGTTTCCAGGGTCAAGTCAGCCTCAGCAGGGGAGAGTTGTGTCCCTGGAACACACTGTGATGAGGGTGACAGATGAGCACTGTCACAGCCGTGAGCGGTGCCCTTCCAGCCCTTGTGGCTCTCACACCACTGCCTTTGCCTCCTGCTCATGGCCACTGGAGCCCAGTGGTGACACACCCTGGATGCACTGTGCTCCCATTTCATTTGTGTCCCAGTGAATGGGAGGGGGTTGGGACTGTCCCAGCACCCTGAGTGGCTCTCTGCAGCCATGGGGAGGGTATGCACAGGGTGATGCTGTTGCTGCTGCTGCCAGTATCCCATGGCACCCCAGGACTGGGACTCTCTGTGGTCACCAGCCCTCAGTGGTTTTGCCTTCAGTGAACCTGTCCCTGCAGCAGGACCCCACATAACCACATGGCACATGTGCTGCTGTGTGCTCTGTTCTTGGCCTCCTTGTGTAGAAGCTGCTCCACCTTCCCTTTCCTCTTTTTCTGGACTTCTTCTAGTTGTACCGTCCCCTCTTCGAGGTGGGGGCATCAATAGTTGTGCTGTAGGCATCACAGCAGCCTGGTATCTCCTGCTGCTTAATTCTCTGGGCTTTTCATAGGGGAGATTGCCTTACAGGAGTTTTCCACTGGCCTTTAATTTGAGGCCTTTTGACAAATTCACCATTGAGTTCCTTGATTTGGATCATTAATATATTTATTAATTAACCTTCTTGTTGTTCTCATTTTTGAAATGAAACATGACAGCAGCCCCAATGCTGGCCCAGGTGTATTTTGGGCAGTTGGAGAGTTCTGTGGGTGTTGACACCCTGTCTACTTTCCTTTGATATGTCTCAGCTTCTTGCTGGTGCTGGCTCAGAGCTGCAATTCAGAGGCTGAGATTTGACTGGAAGCTTTTTTCAGGCCTCAGTGCTCCCCTTTTTCTACCCTTGCCCTCTTGTGTGCACCCAGGTCTGTTCTCTGTGGGTTTCCTCTGGGCTCTGCCTGGGCCAGTATTTGCCCAGGACACTTCACCATCTGTGTCCTTTGAGTGGTCCCCACTAGGTAAAAGCTCATAGGGTCCAAGCCAGCATGAAAGTTGCATTCTAAGAGTGCTGTAACTGAACTCCTCCCTCAGCACTGCTGCTCTCCTCTGCTGGGGAGGGGCTGACCCTCAGGAGTCCCCAGGAGTCAGTAGGGTGAGTGGTGTTTGTTACTGGGACCCTTAAGCAGTGAGCCCCAGTCTCAGTTTCCCTCTGAAAGAGGCTGGATGAGAACGGTGTCTGCCCATCTTTCCTTTAATTCTGCTACAGAGAACTGACCTTACTATGGAAGTCAAACAGCTTGATGTAGCAGGAACGGAGTAGATGGGATAGGTTTGTGCCTCCCTGTTGGCAGCACAGTCCAGAGCTGCCCTCAGAGGTTTATTGAAGCAGCCAAGAGGGTTTTTTCAGCAATTGAGAGCCAAAGGGCCTGTGGCCTCTGCTCCTCCTCCCTGTGCACCAGAGGGCAGAGCATCTAGTACTGTGGTGGTCTCCCCAGTGTGTTCCTCCTGACACCTCCCTCAGAACTGTTGGTCAGTAACTAGACTGTGCTCGCTGAGTCTCTCTACCTGGTGCTTTGCCTGTTCTGGGCCCAGAATGTGTCTCCGTGGTGTTCCCATCTCCTCCCTGCTCTACAGGTGGACCAGAAGGGAGCAGGCAGATTTCTACCGCACTGTCTCCTCCTTTGGGGTTATCTATGATCAAGAGAAAAAAATCTTTGACTGGGCCCAGTTCCGAGCCATCTCTCGACTGGAGAAGAAGACAGATGAGAGCCTGGAGAAGTACTTCTACAGCTTTGTGGCCATGTGCAAGAATGTCTGTGGCCTCCCTTTGTGGAAGGAGGATGGTGAGTGGAAATTGCATGGCCTATGGAGGGGTACTGGTAGGTCATTTTGAAGGGATCCCACTGCTCTGGTGGAGCAGGAGAGCAAGGGAGGAGCTTCAGAGACAGCTGGAGGCAGTGAGATGCCAGGCAGGCCGTGGGCTTGCAGCACTCATGCATTTCTGGCTGCCCTGTCCCCACCACATAGTGCCTCCCTGGCACAGTGGGAGGGTAGAACAGCCCTGTGGACTCCTGCCCCTGCTCTCACAAATCTCTTGGAGTTCTCACAGGAAACCACAACCAGTTTTATCCAAGACAGCAACCTCTGTAGGTGAGAGACAAGTTGAGAAGCAGCACACACAAAGCACAGCTCCATGCTGGAGCTGGAGGTTGTTTGGGTGAGCTGTATTGCTGCTCTCCAAGCATCCCTCTGCTCTGTTGGACAGAGTCCTTTCCATCTATGTCTGTGCTGACTGTGGAGCTCTGCTGCATGGTAAATGGAGCCTGGATCCACTGCAGGAAGCTCAGGAAGCCTGGCCAATACACAGGGCATTTGTTTCCTTTGAGTGCTCTGCAGAGGTGCTGCATTGGCACTGGACAGGACATAGATGAAAAGCTCCTTGGGGGCTATTTAGGCACAAAGTGATTTGTTTCCAACAACAGCAGAAAATATTTTGCCTCACATCTGTCATGTAGTCTGGTCTTAGGCACAGTTCCTTGTGTGTGTGTGTGTGTGTGTGTGTGTGTGTGTGTGTTGTACCTCAGGTAGCTGTTCCTCATCAGAAGAGCTGCATGAGCTGCCCTTCCCTGACAATGGGCTGAAGGGCTACCAGAGGCCCAGAGTGCTGGGAGCCACTCTGCCTGCAGGTCCAGGCAGCTCCAGCACTGCTGGTGATGATGGAGCAGAGCTCAGACCAGACTCTGAAATCCTCTGCAGCTGGTGCTGCTCTTGATCCAGCTGCTGAAGTCAGGGGGTTTTACTCCCTGTGTCCATTTGGTGGGATATGACTGGAAGGTACTGAGACTGGAAAAAGAGGCCTCAACAGTGGCTACAAACACTGGCCCCACCTCACCTGCAGTATGAGCAAGGTTAAAACTCAGCTTGCTCATCACTGCCTCTGAGGAACTCCTGCCAGCCCAAATAATGTGTCCTTGGCTTTGCTGTCCCTGCTGCAGGTCCTCCAGACCCTGACATCTACGTGGAGCCCATCACGGAGGAGCGCGCTGCCAGGACACTGTACCGCATTGAGCTGCTGCGGAAGGTGCGCGAGCAGGTGCTCAAGTGCCCGCAGCTCCACGAGCGCCTCAAGCTGTGCCAGCCCAGCCTCTACCTGCCCGTGTGGTGGGAGTGTGGCAAACACGACCGGGACCTGCTCATCGGCACCGCCAAGCACGGCCTGAACCGCACAGACTACTACATCATGAATGACCCCCAGCTGTCTTTCCTAGACGCGTACAGAAACTATGCCCAGCACAAAAGAACAGGGCTCCCAGGCTCAGAAACCCTGTGCTGCCTTTACCAGTCTAACTCCAAACTCTACAGTTCCCCCATGTTCAGCCAGATGGATCAGTCCTGTGAAGCCCTGGAGAACGAAGCCGAGGGTCACATCAAGCTCGAAACCGTGGACAGCACCATGTCCCAGGCTGAGGGCAGCCCGCTGGACACAAACTGTGAAACATTCATGTCCGAAGTCCGGGACATCATTTCCAGTAACTACGACGAGAGCTCGCTGCCGGACTCGCTGGTGTGCATGATGTACGATGAGAAGGCGTGTCCCAGTGAGCAGAGCTCCCTCGCCAGGGACAGCCCTGCCTGCACCGACGTCGGAAGCGGCGGCGCCAAACTCTCCGAGGGCAAGCTGGAGGGGGATGAGGATCCGTCCAGCTGCGATGCAGATGCCATGAGAGAGGCTCCCTTCCTGGAGGGTTTGCAGGTGGGCTCTGACCGAATGGACAATCAGAATGAGGAAGCTGAGCCTTCACCTTCTACCCCCGAGAGCAATCCTCCGCAGAGTGCCCCAGCCAAACTCAGCAAAGGCTTGGAACAGAAGGGAGCACTTGCCAGCCCAGCGGCAGGGCTGCCCGAGCATGGCATCGTGGAAAGGGTCCTAAGTGTAGGGCTCTACAGTCCCAGTCTCCATAACTATGAACTAAAGGTTCCTCCTGAGCAGAGGTTCATCAGTCTGCTGCAGGAGAAAGGATTGGAGGCAAAGTCGGGGCCAAGTCAGAGCCACAGCGAGGAAGATGAGGAGGAGGAAGAGGATGATGATAACTCTGACGCAGCAGCAGATGCTGTGGAAGGCTTGAATGGTCCCAGGACCAGGGCTGATTTTGACCCTGAGGCTCATGAACTGGGGGGTGAGGAGCAGAACTCTGGTCTCCCCACACCACAGGACACTTGCCCAGAAGATGTAAATGGCAAGAGGGAGTCCCTGGGTCTGGGGGAGCCCGGGGCAGAGGTCAGGGTGGACTGTGGCTTGAATGAGGAGAGCACCCAGCAGCACTCACCAGACCAGGCTCAAAGCCAGCCCTTCAGCCTGCCCACACCTCTGCCTCAGGGGGCAGAGGCCCCCTGTGTCAGGGAGGAGCCCTTGGGCCGAGATGTTGAGGGACAGACAGGCTGCACAGAGACCCTGCACCCTGAGCCTCAGGGCATAAAGCAAGAAGAGTGTGAGAACAGAGATGATGGGGAGAAAGCCAGCAGCAACCAGAGCCAAGGTAATGTCCTGAGAACTCCCTCAGGTTGACAGTCACCTCTGGCTATGGTGGGAGGCCTTGCTGTCCTCCTTGCAGAGCCAAACCTTGGGGCTGGGCAGCCCGTGGAGTGGCCTCCTGTCTGTAGGATCTGAGGCTGCTGCAACTGGGAGCAAAAGGTGTTAGGGGGTGCCTTTGCCAGTAGAGCTGACCAGAACTCTCCACCCTGAGCCCCAGCAGCCCTTCTGCTAAGGGCATGCCATGGAATGCAGGATGCCTTTCCCTTTCTGGCACAGAGCACTGCCTGTTGAGCAGCTCCCTTTGGAAAAGCATATGCCCTCCCTCTCTCCCACCTGGGAATGGCCACACATGGGGGCTACTGCACTTCAAGCCCCCCACATTCCGCTCAGGGGAATGATGGTCCTTCCTGAGCAGCTTGGGCTTCCTGCCCTGGTCTGAATCTGCTGCTTCTCTTGGAGACTAGGGGACTGTTTGGGACCTTTGTGAAGCTAGCTGGGCATTGGGGTGGGAATGTTCAAGGAGATACTCACCTCTAGATGGGAAGAAAGGCAGGGTAGTTGTGGGCTCTACTCTCCATTGCTTTTTTAGATGGTCCAGAGAAGTACTTGGAGGAGGAGAACAAGAATTCTGCTTCTGTCCTGCCCGGGGAGATTGATGATCTTCAGGATGCCCGGGCACCAACCATTGCCCAGCTGCTGCAGGAAAAGACACTTTACTCCTTCTCTGAGTGGCCTAAGGTGAGGTTAACATGAACACAGTTTGTATCAAAGTGTTTCTGGGTAGCCCTGGCCAGCAGTAGCTCACACAGCTCCAGCTCTGCCTCCTGCTCCTCTGCACACCCCATTGGATGCTCTGGCTGAGGTGCCGTGGAGATGCTTGCCCCCAAAGCAGTTCCCTGCTGAGCTGAGATCACCTGGGCTGGGCTTGACTTTAGTCCTGAGCTGTTGTTGTACATGGGTCGCTCATTGCAGTTTTCGGTTGCCTCCATCCAATTCTGTTTGCAGGACCGTGTGATCATCAACCGCATTGACAACATCTGCCACGCCATCCTGAAGGGCAAGTGGCCTTCCTCCAGCCAGCAGTTTGAGGCACAGAGCCTGCTGACAGCCCCAGCCATGGCCGGCAGCACCGGCAGCAGGAGCAGCTTTGCCGAGTCAGAAGCCCCCAATCCCACCTTCAATAATGGGGTCTTAATGTCACGGGTACAAAAGGTGAGGGGGGCTCTCAGGCAGTGAAAGGCTCAGGACTCTGGGGTGAGACATTGCCCAGAAGTACTCAGGAGTTTCCCACGTGTGGCCCCTTGGTGCCAGTTGGGGTGTATAACACATGGCTTAAGCCACCTGGTCCCCTGGCGGTAGCTCCTGGTGGGTGCCCCATGCTCTCAGCCCTGTCCCCCTCCTTGGAAGGCAGCTGCTGTTGGCAGCTCCACAGCTCCTGTGGCTCTGAAGGTGCTTCCAGAGTCAGCACTGGAGCGGCTGACATGGTCAGAGGGGGCATCCCACTGGTATCCCAAAGGAAGGGGTGCAAGGAGCACTGCCTTGTCGAGTCCCCAGCTCCCAAGTCCCAGTGCCCCAGTCCCCAACAGTCACATTGGACAGACGGGAGCTGATGGCCTGGGGCCCCAGCAGCTGGCAGAGCATGGTTATAACACCTTGAGATATCTGAGTGTGTCCTGCATCACCCCTGCACTGGGAAAGAGATATGATATGCCCCCAGAAGGGACATCCCTCAGGCTCCTTGGAGAGGCAGGGATGGCTGTTAGCTCAGTGCTGGTGTGAGGAGCTGTGGTCGCTGGGCAGGGTGGGAGCACCTGTAACCCTCTGTGCCTTTGGTACACACAGGAAGGTTTCCTGAGCCCTGCCTTTGCAAAAGATGAGCGGAAGCACAGGAGACCCTATGAATTTGAGATGGAGAGAGATGCCAAACAGAGGAGCCTGGAGCAGCTGGCAGCAGCCCACGTCCATCCTCCCATTGTGCTGAACGGCTGGCGCGAGGCAGCGGTGGACTTGTCCAGAGGCTCTGATGGGTCCCCAGGGAGCTCCTCTCCTTTCCCCCTGAACACAAACATGCCCAAACTGGGGACCGTGAATGCCCTCCAGAGCTCCCTGGGCATGGACTTGTCTGGCATCCTACAGGCAGGGTTAATCCATCCTGTCACTGGACAGATTGTAAATGGCAGCCTCCGAAGAGATGATGCTGCCATGAGGAGGAGACGGGGCAGGAGGAAAAATGTTGAAGGGATGGACCTCATCTTCTTGAAGGAGAGGCCTCTTCCAAACAGGCTGCAGGTGGGTTGATGCTCCCCACTTTCACATGAACCCAGTGGAGTCAGCAATTTGTTTCATGGCCCAGCTGCCCCCCTCCAAATTCTGCTGTCCATACACTGCACTGCTTCCTCCAGGACAGTTTGGTTTGTGCAGGACCAGGCAGGAGTAGATACTACAGGGAGGAAAGGAAGTTATCCCTCTGGTTTACAGCACTCTGGAGTGTCTGAATCCTTTTAAACATTATTAAAAGCAGCTGTTCCACCTCAGGGAGTGTTTAGGTTTAGAGAAGACAAGGAAGACAAGATCCTAGTACACCCTTTCTCCTTCTATCCTGGGATCCACTCAAAGAATAGAGCAAGGCCAGCATCCCTAGACCACTTTTAGGAGTGATCTGAGGGGAAGTTGGTCTTCCTGGTGATTGGAGTGTTTCCTTGTGAGTTCAGAAGCATATCTCAGCTCTCTGTGCCTTCCCTACCACTAGTGCTGGGGATGGAGTGGAAATGTAATGTGGTGGTGGGTGGTGATTTAAGGAACAGGCACTGGGAGTATCTGGATTAGTGTGTGTGATGGGAGCAGATGACCTGCTTTGGGAGCTGGGCTTCTCGGGGTGCACATGCATCACTGCAGTTGCTGATGGGCTGTCCCTGATCCTCCTTCCATGGCAGGACGTTCAGGAAGAGCAGCCACAGCCCCCTCAGAACAGTCCCCTCCCTGATGGGCCAGTTGCTGCTACCTCAACTCCACAGCCAGTCCCAGCTGCAGGCAGCCAAGAGAAGGCTGTCCCGAATAAGAGTCTCCTTGACTGGCTCCGGCAGCAGTCTGACTACACACTCGATGTCCCCAGCTTTGGCACAGTAAGGGTGGCCTTCAGTGGCACGTGTGTGTGTGGTGTGTGTGTGTGTGCCTGCCTTGTGCGTTGCCCTTTGTGTTATGTTCTTTCTTGTAACATGGTTTGTGGTGTTCATTGGGGCTGTTCAGGGATTCATGACATGTTCAAGAGGTGAGCACTGTTCCCCTGTACAGCACTTGCTGCTGGAGAACTCCTCTCCTTTCCCCCAGAACACAAACATGCCCAGACGGGGGACTGTCAGTACCCTTAGGGTTCGCTGGGCACGGACCTGTCTGGCATCCTCTGGGAGCTGAGCCCTGTTACCCAAGGTCGGTTCTCCAGCTGCAGTGCATCTCTCTGCCCAATGCACAATGTGTTCTAGAAGGGCCAGGGATGGATGGGGACAGAAATGAGAAAATGGATTTGAGGTGTTCAAGGTCTGTCCATGTTGTTCTTTTTCACCTGTGGTCATTATAGGCAGTGCTGTTGTACTAAATAAGGCTCCCAGGCAAGAGAAAACCTGCTCTCTTTAAGAGCCACACTGAAGAGGCTGTGTTGGAGGCTGACAGGCTGTGGCCATGTGGCCATGGATGCTCTCAGAAAGCAGTGGCTCAGAGTGAGGTGCACAGTCTGTCTGATTCTTCCTGCTCTCTCATAAACCTCCAGCTCTTGGTTTCACAAGTTGCTTTGCTACAGGTTTCAGCTTATTTAGGCTGTTTGACCATGTGGTAGGCAGAGCACAGACCATGAAACAAAGCAGGAAGAAATGTGGTAAAACAGAAAATACTCTGCATCTTGGTCCTGGAGGATCATGTGCCTGAGGCTGGAATTTCCTGGAGCTTGAAGTACAGGCAAGACATGAGTGTTTTAAAGCTTGTTAGAGATGAGAGCTGAGGAGCCCAACATCTGCTCAGCAGGATGGTGTTTGCTTTTCAAACTTCAGAGACACGTCCAGCTGTGTGCCCAGGGCTAGGACCTCACTGGAGCAGGTGTGGAGGTGTCTTCCCACTCCTTCCCAACACCCTTGCCTTCCAGGGAGGTACTGGAGCCTGTCCAGTCTGACTGTGCCTCTGGTGAAGCTCTTGCTCCCAGAAAGCCACAGTGCCTCAGGCCAGCCCTGCAGGATTTCTTCTGTCCATGTAGGATGGATTGAGAGAGGCTTTGGGGTACTGCAGTAGTTCAGTTCAAAGGATGAACTGCACTCAAGGCTTTTTTCTGACTCTCAGGAATCTGTGTTTTCTGGGTTGTTGGTTATAATGCTCCATCCCTGCCGGCACATTGACAGGGGGTGTGCAGTGACTTGGCTGTAACTCAGTAGGTTGCAGTTCCAGAGGGCTCTGATCCCAAAGAAACATGGTGCAGCATCTCTGTGGTGAAAATAGGTGGTGAGAAGCAGGTGGCTGTATGAGAGTGACACAAGTGGCACACACAGACCTGTTCTCTCTTTACTGGGTGTATGCAGTGTCCTGTTTACAGGTGCATGTGTAAGAAGCTGCAGTGTCAGGAGTGGAGGAGAGTTAGAAAGGGCTAGGGCGCTCTAAGTGGGGTGCACTGGAGGCTATATCTACAAAAATCAGTTTTGCTTATTTGAGAGCTAGTCCTGTGGCAGGGACCCGTTTGTGCTGCTGGTGCTACTCCTGCCCCAGACTGCAGGGATTCTCTGTCCCTTGGGAGCCCATCCATGCTGCTCTCCTGCAGGGCTTGTAGCCAGCCAGGCTCATTAAGCCATCTAGTCTCATTAACATTGTCTTGTTTGCACTCCAGAATTTTTCAGACAAGCCCAAGCAGAGGAGGCAGCGCTGCAAGGACCCCAACAAACTGGACATTAGCTCTCTGACGGGAGAGGAGCGGGTGCCGGTGGTACATAAGGGTACCGGACGGCGGGTAAGCAAAGGCCTGTTCTGTGCTCTGCCCTCAGTGTCCCAAAAGGCTTAGCAGACTTTGAGCTCACCTCTAGGGGAGATTTAATACAGAGAAGCCTATGGATGAGACAAAAGTCTGGAAGAGGTCTCTAATCTACATTATCCTGTGACACATGTGTGCCCAGGGACATGCAGACCAGTGAAATAAGTGACTGTCTGCGTGAAGTAAGGGATGTAGGAGTGTCATCCCTTGCCAGGGGGCATAGACCTCTCAGTGGCAATGGGATACAGCCTTTGGCTTTAAAGCCACGCTCAGCACAGCTGTGTCATGTGCTTTCCAAACTAGATTTGATTGTTCCCCTTGAGTTCATTGCAGTATGCCACAATTTGTACCATTGCCACGCAAGTACCTTTGGTTTGTTCCTCCTTATGAGGTACAGGCTAGAGCACACCAATACCCATCCCGCTGCTGGCCGTGTAGAAAGTCGAGGGTTGGAAGGGCTTTTTCTTGCTTTCTGAGCACAGAGCTTGGATTTACTTGTCTGCAGTTTAATCTCCAGGGCACTGAGGTTCACTTCTCTGAATAAGAAAGGGGTGTTCAAGATTACTTTGCACCAAAATTAGTTCTTAAACACACCCAGGACTGTACAAGGTCAGAAGGTGATGTGACATTAATCCCATCTAAAAGCAGAACTAAAGAGTGAAGCAGAAAGGTTGTTTCAGCCACATCTGTGTTCCCCTTTGTTGCCCCCATGCTTGGCCTTTTCTGGGTGAGCTGGAGACTTTTCCAGTTCTAAATACAGCTTTTACAGAAGCTCTGTCCCCATCACTGGTACCTGAGAGGGCAGTGAGGTGGGCCACAGAGGCTGAACCTGCCTTTCCTCCCTGAGCTGTGTGTCTGGAGGCAGCAGGCACACATCAAATCCTGCAGAAAGGCAAGTGTAGCAAGGCAAGAGTCTCCACCCCAGCCAAATTGCAGCCCGAAGCAAGAAGTTAGGGGAAGTGTAATCATATTTTTTGTATTATTTTACATAACTCTCTCTGCAATAGAGGTCATCCTTCTGCTGTGTTTTATAGTTAGGGGGAGCCACGGCACCAGCATTGAAGGAATTGCCAAGGTGGCTTGATGCAAACTTGGAGTATGCTGTTGCAGCTGACTGGGCTGACATTGTTAAGCTTTCAGTAAGTTAGAGCTTTTGGAGAAATCTGTATCATGTCATCTTTTTTTTTCCCCTCCCCATCCCCACAACCTTTCTCCAGTGAGGACCTGGGAGCTGCGAGGCAGGCGCTGGGCTGGGTGTGTGGGAGGGCATGGCTGCAGAGCGGGAGGTTGGGCCGTGCCAGCGCCAGCCCCGTGGCCACAGAGGGGCCAGGCCCCAGGAGCAGGCTCAGCCTGCCTGGCTGCAGAGCCTGGGCATGCTCAGGGTGCCGGGGCAAGAGGAATGCCCTAGGAGCTGGACAGAAGGGTGTGGACAAAACATTCTCATGGGTCAAATTTTCAAAAACACCTCTATAGTTGATAGTTTTCATCAGCTCCTGTGAGCTCTGCCTGTGCAGCCCATGGGCCACCGAAAGCCCTACAGGTCACCAGGCCTGAAGGGTCAGGCACAGGCAGGGAGAGGGGCAGGACGGAGTCTCCTGTGCCACATTCACCCACTCTGTCCATCCACCAGTCCCTGCCCTGCTGTGGGGCAGAGCCTGTGAGGAGCCTCTCCCCTCTGGCCTGCCCGGCACTGCCAGATCTTCCTGCCCTGCCCCACGGGCTGGCCTGAGCCAGATTTCTCCCTGCAGTCCCTCTCACCTACTGCCTGCTTTTGGCCTGCAGTGGTTTGTGTGACAACCTTGCAGAGGGCTGGAGGGTGAATCTGTTGGTGAATCTTAGAGGTTTGTACTGCTCTCAAATTGGTTTTTCCTTGTCTCTGGAGATTTGGCATGATCTGTCCCAGTGCCCAGGAAATGGCTCCACGTCCAGGCTGGCATCAGGGCCCCACCTCTGCAGCCAGCCCCGGGTGAGCTGACAGCTCTTCCTTCCCCTGACTTGAGGGGACAATCCCTTTGCCACAGAAACCGCTGTGTGCCTGGCGCTGCCCGGGCACCTCTCCTGTGCCCTGTTCCAATGGCTGCATCCCATGATCATTCCCACCCCATGGACACTGAGCTTTTGGAGAATGCTTACCCATCCTGGCAGGGAAGGGATGCAGAAGGATGGCCAGTGGCTCTGGGCACTCAGGCCAGCAGGAGCTGGGGCTGGCTGGCCCACAGAGCCTGGGGACACTCATAGCCCTGTGTAGCTTCTCCCACATCCCAGTGGGAGATGCTCCCAGAAGGTTCTCCCTCCTTTGGCAGGTGCTGTGCTGAGCAGACTGCCAGGCACATCTAATTCACGTTTCTGCACTACAGGTGTCAACAGGAAATATTTTTCCTACCTAAATTTATTATTCAAAATGGTTCAAAGAGTGGTGGATATTGATACGCAAGGGAACCACAAATGGAAATGTTTAAATGTCTGTGTTGAGAATGCTGAAAAAGGGAGTGTTAAGTTGTGCTGTGGATCCCCCTGCACTGCTCTGTGTAACCAGATGGTCTCACCCACTTCTGGCTGCTGGGTTTTGGTCCTATGTCTCTTCTGTCAGAAGACCTTTCTGAATGCTCCCTGGCATTTCTGCGAAGCTCTGACCAGGAACTCCTCAGTCAGCACGCCCACTCTCTATGTCATCCCATGAGCTTTGCTGTCCTGCAGAGCATTGAAAATTTGGCCCTTCCCATCTCAAAGAGGATTTTTTCACCTGTTGCTGAAGGCACAATTAGAGCTGGGCAGGGAGCTGAATGGGCAGCTGACACCATACTGCCCTGGTGCTTCTCATGCTGTGAGCAGCTGGTGCTGAGGGTTGGGGTGAAAAACAGGGTAAAAACATGTTTCCTCCTCCCCTCCCTGAGCATTAGAGTGCAGGATCCTGCCAGGGCAGAATAAGGGTGTTTTGCATTTGGCAGCATCTCTTGGGGAAAAGTTGTGTGTACCTCTCAAATTCCATATCATGTAGGCAAATATTCCTGTGCCATCACCATCTGGGACACAGATGTGGGCACGGACAAGCCAGATTCCCCTCGCTGCAGTAGTAACTGTTGGGTGTTCTCTGTTATGTCTCATTTTCAGGGCTACTTACCCGAAAACAAATTCAATCGCATCCTCACCGAGCCTGTGCTCCGGGACACTGGGCCGCGCCGGAGAGGGAGGAGGCCCCGGAATGAGCTCCTTAAAGGCCCTGGTGTTGTAGCAGATTCTTCTTCTGGAATGGGACCACTGTTCATGAACGGACTAATTGCAGGGATGGATCTAGTGGGACTTCAGAACATGAGAAATATGCAAGGGATCCCTCTGACCGGGCTGGTTGGGTTTCCTGCTGGCTTTGCAGCAGTGCCCTCCGGTGAGGATGTGAAGAGCACCCTGAGCATGTTGCCCATGATGCTCCCAGGCATGGCGACCGTACCCCAGATGTTCGGTGTGGGAGGGCTCCTCAACTCCCCGATGACCACAACTTGCACCGCCACTGCTCCGACTTCGTTAACAAGCACAACGAAAGGTGGCACGGCCAGCGCCGAGAAAGCCAATGAGGAGAAACAGGGCAGCCAGGATGGGAAAAAGGAACCTCTCGCTGAAGATAAGCCTGGTCCTAGTTCATTTTCTAATCAGACAGAATCCGCAATAACTACCAGTAGTCCTGTAGCTTTTAACCCATTTCTTATCCCTGGGATGTCTCCTGGACTGATCTATCCCTCCATGTTCCTTTCCCCTGGCATCGGCATGGCGCTGCCTGGCATCCAGCAAACCAGACACTCGGAGGCGGCCAACCTGGAGAGCCAGAAGCGGAAGAGGAAGAAAGCGAAAGGGGAATTGGCAAATCCAGAGCCAGAAACTGTCTCACTGCCGGAAAAAGAAGCTGCAAACAGTCAAAACTGTGTGCAGCAGAGCCCGCCAGCGGCGGCAGAGAAGGAGCAGGACGGACCAACAGAGGAGGAGCGCCAAGCAGCTCACGATACCGATTAGACCTTTTGTTTCATTGAAAGAAAAACACAAAAAGATTGTGGCTTGTGAGTTTCTTATCCCATAAACTCTTTGTTACTTCCCCTCCCACCCTGCTCCACCTTCATAAACCTGTGTTTCCATGAGTAATACTATCTACCTAATTCCCTGTCAGAAAAAACTGGTGACATACTACATGTTAATAGTTGCAGGGTCTTGCCACTTTATTAGATAAACAGTGTTGTCTAGCTAGTATGGGAGGCACCGAATTCTCATTCTGTTTTTCCAGTCAATCATCCCAGCTGACAATAGCAAATCCAGTACTTGGTCACCCCCCGCAAATTGCTCACTCCTTTGAGAAGAAAAAGCAGCAAAAAAACAAAAGCAAAAGAAAAGTGTTTATCTCTTGGTCTAACACACAGACAAGGTATTTCTGTCTACAGCGACACTGAACGAAAAAGCCTATATTTGGGCTAAAAGCACAGCTATAGTAAGTGCTAATGTGTATTTTTGATTTAAAGTATTTCCCTATTTTATCATGGTTACTAGAATAGTAGTATAGACAGAAGTATATAACTAATAATTGAAAATGCATATATTCATTTCTTTGAAAGGAAAAGCATAAACTGGTAGTGATATAATTTCTTGATCACCCCACCTCAAAGGTTTGGAGACAAACTGCAGAGAGTGAAAAAACAATGTAGACATTCTTTTGTGTTTTTTAAAACCAACGTTTGGTTTTATGTTATGTGGAATTTAGTTGCCCTTTCCTTGGTAGTTACAAGAACTTTCCAGCTTGAGCTGGAAAGGTTTTGCACACTTGCATGACTTTTCTGGGGTTACTGTATCTGTAGCAGCCAGTTCCTTCATCATTCTGCTTGTCTTCAGTTCTCCTCTCTGGCGTTAGTTCTCAGCTATGGCATTACAGGTGCTCTGAAGGTATTTTTTCCAGCCATGAACAGACCACACCATTTTTAATGCTCTTATATGAACACTTAGGCTTTCTGAGTTTTTATATTTCCCACTCCTTACCCCAGAAGTGGTGTTCTTTCAGCAAACACGGAGAAGGCTGTAGGCCAGCTTCCCTCCTTGGGGAGTCCTCTGAGAAGGACCCTTGAGACTTTCAGAGCCTGAGTTTCTTACTTCTAGTGGTGGACTGTGAAGAGATGACTTTGGCTTCTTCCCATTCCGTTTGCTGTTGAACAGTATTTCCAGTCCTCCAAATGATTTCAGCATCTGCATTTCAAATGGACGGGTTTTAATGCTGCCAGCCCCCTGCTCCAGCTCTGGGTACTGAGACTCCTCCACAGGCAACTCTTCTGATTTCTCCTTCCCCTCACTCCTTTAATTCTTCTTTCTCTTGAGGTTCTTACTTGCAGCTCATGGTCTGAGAATTGAATAAAGCCACAGTGGTGCAGCAGTGAGTGAAGGGCAGGCGGGGAGGGAGTTGGAGTGTGCTACTCATCAGTTTCACACTTGGTTGTCACAATTTACTGTATTTTTTACTTTTTTTTTCTGTTGCAGTTTTGCTAATTTATCGGATGGTCCAAATGTTTTGACATAACTATTTCAGTTTGCATTATTTATTTATGATGCTTTTTGTCATTGTCTTTTATACATTTGGGATTATAAATTATGTACATGTTAAAATTAGCATCTCAAAGAAGTCTGTTACCCGTGGTCAAAAAAAACAGCTGGTTTATATTTTCGCAGAATTTATTCCCAGTTTACTGGATTGGATGATTTTTTAAAGGATTTAGCTAATCATAATGCAATCCTCCTCCCCCCCAATAATTGTGTTCTATTTAATAACATTCTTGTAGCATAGATACTGTATCACTATCGACAGATTTCTTAGAAATGCTGCTATCTCTATTTAACTAACATTTTGTTCAGTTTTTGCCTCCAGTGGAAGCAGAAAGGGTTTTTTCAGCTGTTAAATCCAAAATCAATATAATTTATTTATGTAAAAAAAAGTCACGACTGATATATTTTTGAACCTTTTAAGTACTAACTTTGTTTTTATTCAGTGGAAGAACATGTACTTGCCCTAAATCCTTAAAATACAAATGCTATAAAACTTCATATATCTTCAAAGCCTTACTGTGAATGGATACAGAAATCTCTTCCGAGTCCATTTCTTGTTATGGGATGATTTTTCCAGGGTTACACGCATAAGGAACAGGGTCTAAAGTGAAATTTATTTAATTAGCCAGCATGCTCTATACCTTGTTCTTCCTTAGCAGACATGTATGCTACGTCTCTGGGTGTTTAGGCTTCTCTTTGCTACTTTGTGACCCTTTTGCAACCCGATATACTCTGTGGATTATTTAGACTGTAAGGCGTTAAGTGGCTGCTTCTTCTTTTCCATCATGTCCCTAACAAACGCCAAATTTTCACTGGTTTTCATGGCTATTCACACACATACATCCTTCACAAAATGTGCTAACAAAATAAACTGTCTGTGCTCTTGAACATGGATAAAAAGAAAAATATTTAAAAGTCAGATTTTTATTTTTTTAATTTAGTGACTAGATGATGCTTATCTTTCAGACTTGGGAGAGCCTTGCTACAGATGTATATAATTTTTTTCAGCAAATATATGTGAATGTTTAATTCACCTGACTCAGTGATAAACGTGACTTGCCTTTTTCTCAGCATAATCCCATGAGAAGCTGTTGGAAACAGCAGCATGGTTGCTGCTCTAGGCTGCTCCTGGTGCCCTGTGTTACTCTGCTGCTCGCTGTCAGGGGCCGAGCCTGCAGCTCCCACAGCACCCTGGCTGAACTCCAGCCTGAGGGAACTCCTGTTCCACATGGTTTGCAAGATGCCAGGAGCAGCCCGAGCTCCAGGGACAGTTTAAAGCACAGGATGCACAAGGGCTCTCTGCTGACCTGCTCTTTCCACAAGGGTGGGTGGAAGCCCAGAGACCGCCACAGCCATCACACACACCCCACCGTACAAGCAGTTACACCCCTTGGCATGTGCACTGGGGGTGCTGGGCTCCTCTCCCTGCACTTTCTGCACCTCCAAGTTTTGTGAAATGCTTGTCCTAAATCTCTGTATAAGGATCTCAGGCTTTAGCAAAGCAGGCATTCATCATTGTTTCATCAGAATGATATGCAGGACCAGCTCCATTCTTCCAAGATCCAGGAAAAAGGACACAGAGTAAAACCAGTGCTTTTACTGCTCCACCTGCCCTGTGTAAGCACCTTGTCCTGGTATTTTGTTGCTCCTTTGGGGAAGAAAAAGAGAAAAGTGTCCTGCAGAAAAGACTGGCAAAATGGTAGTGTGAACTGTGAATTTCCAGTTCCAGAGTCTCTCTTTAAAATCTGGCTCCGCACACTGCATCATCCTTGCACCTCGGCATCCATGATGCAGGATATTTGCTGGCAGAAGTTGCAGCAGGAGAGCCATGGAGGAGCTTTGGGCTGTCACATCCGTAGTGGCTGCAGTGTCTCTGTCTCTTCAGCCAAGGTTTGCTGCCTGCTGGTGGCAGTGAGTGGGTGTGGTGCAGGATGGGCACTGTGGGCACAACCTGCTCCCTGTTATGCTTTACAGGATACAGGTGCCCTTTCCTGGAGAGGGAGTAAAACAGGCACAGCTGCACATCCCTGCTGTCTTTGCCTGGTTTTCATCTGACAGACACACAGAAGTCTCATAATACATTTAGACAGGATCTCTAATTCCCTTTATGATCACAAAAAGGGGAGGAAGAATTTTCCTCAGGACTGAGCCATGGTTGGGGGAGCTTTACTTACCCCAGGTGCAGATGTTCCCAACTCTGGGCTCTTGACAGTTACAAGAAAGGATTTGCGGTTGGAAACCGTGCCCAGCAGTGAGCAGAAGGCAGTTTCTCGAATGACATCTGTTTTTTATTGAAACTTAAGCTTTTCAGTGCAGTTTTTCTCCTCTCCTCTTTAGGAGCCACTTCAGCCTCAGGGCTCTGGAGCATGGGCTGAGTGACAAGATCAAATGTGAAGAATCTCCTCACATTTTACATCCTCAAAGCACTTTCTGGGCACTACACTTCAGTTAGAGTCCCCACATGCTTCACGCCCATGGGCAGTGCCCAGCTGCCCATGGCACCCGTGCTCGACCATGAGCACCAGTCAGGCAGGCAGTGCTGCCAGGAAAGTGCTGCCAGGAAAGTGCTGCCAGTGCTGCAGAGCAGCAGCTCTGGAAAAGTGGAGGGGAGAGAAATCCAGCTTCTCTCTCAGTTCCGTTCCCATCAATCTGCACAGTGTGCCCTGTACATTTGGACAGCAGGCCTAGGAACATCATCCTCACCCTCCCATGTGGCTTTTTGGGATGCTGGTTGTTTCATGGTGCTCACAGGGGTGGCTGAAGACTATACGTGCAGTGCCATAGGTGACACTAATTCCTGAAGAATCAAGGTTGCACCTCAAGAGGTATAAAACAATGCAAGATCTTCAGCCCAGCAGAAGATCAGTCCCACTCCCCATGTGGCCTTGTTCTTCCTCCAGTGGGATTTTAATTCATTAACAACTCCATACAGCACCACTACCTGGCTCCATTTGCCAGTGGTCTGGATGGGATGTGACGTTACTGGTTTAACTTGGAACTCTGTCCCAGCCTGCCTGAACACATCAGTTCAGGCAAGCCCAGCATGAGCCTTCAGAGGGTTTCAAGAAACAGCAGTCGTGGACCTGCTGCAGGAGCAGCTGAGGGGAGTGAGAGCCATGGCAGATGCTCCAGCCTCTCTCTCTGGGCTCCTGCCAAGCCTTGGTTGTCAAGTTTCTCAGCTGGTCATGCTATAGCACAGGGAGACATTGTACAGGAATTGCCTATACTCTTTGGAAAAATGAATTTTTAAATGAAAACCTGCCAGTGACTTTTTTTCCCCTCCAGAAAAGGACAGAGATTTCTGATAGAAGAAGAGATGCACGAAGAACAAAGCTTGGCTCACCTTGAGGAAGACATCTCTCCAAAAGGAATAAATAAGCCTGTGGGCCCCAAAGCCTCAGTATGAAATCCTAAACGAAGTACATTTCCTGTCTGCTTATGACAGGCAGTTTTCCATGCTCTTATGGCCAATCTTTTTCCACATAGATTTAGATGTTGGATTAAGGCTGGTTTTTATGGAGACTAATGTTTTGGAAAGCACGGAGCTGATCTGATTCTCGGTAAGGGACTGGCCCTACCAGCCTGCGGATCCCACAAGCTGATCCCTGCGCTTTGTAGAAGGGCATTTTCAAGAAAACCAACCCCAGGATCTGCGAGTGGGGTCGGACGGAGGCCGGGGCAGGGCAGGGGCTGCCGAGTGAGCGGGTGCGGCGGGGCCGGGGCCGGAACGCGCCTCTGGGCATCCTCCAGGTACCGGGAAGGGGGATCCGCCGCACCGGGCGCTCCGCGCCTTCTCCGTCCCACGCTGTCCCGGTAGGAGGGAGGCGGTTCCGGTGTCCTCCGGTGCCAGGCGGGCGCAGAGCCCGTTCCCTCTCCCCGAACGAGCGCTGCGGACGGTGCGTGACTCGAGCCCCTTCCGGAGCTGCGGGAGCCGCTCCCCTGCCCACGGGGGCGGGCGGGGTCCTCACAGCCCCGGCTCCCGAAGGACGCGAGTGCTTCCAGTGGGCTCCGTCCATGGGCGCCGGTTCCGGTGAAACGGCACCTGGAAACGCTCTGAGCGCCCGCCGCGACCGGGACCGAGGCGGGGCCGCGCCACGAGGGATAAGGAGCGCGGCCCGGGAGCGGAGCGGCTCCCCGACGCCGCCGGGGAGGTGCAGCCATGCGTGTACCGGGGCGCTGCGGGCCGAGGAAAAGCCGCTCCTGCCGCGGCCCCGGAGCCGTGGGCGGGAATGGGCCGCGAGCATTCGCCTGCACCGAGCGCTCGCCTGCAGACGGGAGACGATGGCTGACCCCGGACGGCACCGGGTGACCCCGGGCAGCACCGGGTGACCCCGGAGAGCACAGCCTGACCCCAGGCGGCACCGGCTGACCCCGGGCAGCGCCGCCTGACCCCGCCGGCCGCCACCGCCGTCCCCCGCGCGTATTCCCGTCCCCGCCCCCTCGCCCGCGCTGCGGCGGAAGCGGCCCCGCCCTTCCGGCGGTTTTGGCGCGCGCTCCGCCGCCATGGCCCGCCCGGGGGCCGCCGATCCCGGTGCCGCCGTGGAGCGGCTCTGCCGGGAGCTCAACCTGGACGTGGCGAGCGCGGCCGAGGCGCTGCGCGACTTCACGGCGCTGCGGGGCACCTACAGCCTGGAGGTGAGCGGGGCCGGGCGGGGCTGGGCGGGCGGGCAGGCGGGGACGGGCGCCGTCCCGCCCTGGCCGAGCCCGCGGGACGCGGCGCTGCCCCGGTGACAGCGGCGCCCGTGCCCGCAGGGCGAAGCGCTGCACTGGCTGGCCTGCGCGCTGTACGTCGCCTGCCGCCGGAGCCGCGTGCCCACCGTGGGGAGCAGCCCGATGGAGGGGAACGGCGTCTCCCTGACCCGCATCCTGCGCTCCGCGCGCCTCAGGTGAGCGCCCCGCCCGCGGGCCGGGCTCTGCCGGTGCCGAGCGCCGGGAGTGCCGTGCCCTGTCCCTGCCGTGCCCTGCCCCTGCCCCTGCCCTGCTCCGCACGCCTCAGGTGAGCGCCCTGCCCCTGCCCTGCCAGAGCCGCTAGCCCAGGTGCCGCTCCTTCGCTCCCAGCGCTGCCAGCCGCGGCGGGCTTAAAGCAGTAAATCCGCTGCTATTACAGATGTAAATTAGATGCAAACATTAATTTCCAACTTCAAGCCTTTAGGAAAGCACCTGTGTCGGAGCAGCAGCTGTTCTGCACACGCCAGTTGTTTCTCTCAGTAGTTAATTTTACCACAAACATCTCGGCGTGTGCCATCCCGGTATAAGGTGTGTCTGGCTCAGGATTCAGGCCAAATTCCGACGCAGTGCTGGTTTTTCTGGGAACACAGCACTGTTGGTCACAGAACTCACCTTCTGCACGGCCCCCGGCGCAGCTGCCCTGGGGACACAGGGCGGAATGTTGCTCTTGCTCGTTCCATTTAAAGACCCCACTTCACGCTGAGCTGCTGGAGGGGTTGGGAGTTATTTACATCCTCAGCTGACAGGTGTTTGTGCAGGTAACTTTGACAGGCATCTACTCTTGGCTTGTGTTGTTGCCTGTCCTGCCTCCACCTGCACTTTGCTGCCCACCCCTGCCCTGCTCTGTACAGCCATGCTGGCAGCCTCCACACCAGTTTAATGTTCCCGTGCCTTAAAGAGGGTGAAGGAGAAATCCCAGAGTGATAAAAGACAAAAAGCTGATAACATATGGTTTGGGAGTCTTATCAAAATAAATTGTAAATCCACATAGTAATTATGTCAGTCTTCAAAGGAGTGAGTATGTTGCATTTTGGCTTTTTAAAATTTTAGAATGGAAGTTAGTAAAAGCTCAAAACAGACTTTTCTTTTTTTCTTTTAAGTTTAATTCAGTTTTTTAGCAAAATGAAGAAGTGGATGGACATGTCAAACCTGCCCCAGGAATTCCGAGAGCGAGTTGAGAGGCTGGAGAGAAATTTTGAAGTGTCAACTGTGATTTTCAAAAAGTTTGAACCAATATTTTTTGATATATTTCAAAACCCTTTTGAAGAAAGTTCCAAACCACATCGAAGCAGGAAGCAGAGGTATTTTTTTAGATTTGATGTGACTTTTCCCTGGAAAGAGTTAGACTCAATATAAGTTTATGAAAATTAATTTCCAGAGTGATGGTGTCTCTTTGACTGTGAAATGCAGCCAGTGCAGAGCCACCCCTGAGCCCAGTGGGTGCCACTCAGGCCAGCTGGGCTCCCCATGCAGCTGCTGTTGCACAGGAGCTGTCCCACAGAGAGGGTGTCAGGGCGTGCTGGGGACAGGTACCATGAGGTGGGTTAGCTCCCAGGTACAGTGAGATCAACGCTTGAAACGTTTGGCAGAAATAGTGAAACAGCACAGGAGTGTTTTGTGTTGGCACAGTGCTGGCTGCGGGCTGGTGTCACACACAGCATGATCTCCCTGCTCAGGGCTGTCACATCCCTGTGGCCTCCACGCTGCCATGCTTGCCAGGTGAGTGGGAACACAAGTGGGAGGAAATTACAGCTGATCTGCTCGTTTTTATGACAAATTTGGGAACTGAAATGAAATTTCCTTTCGGGAAGGGAAAAGGAATCTTTCTATTTCAATGGGGACCAATAGAGGAGTCTTTGGTGCATGTCCCTGCCCTTGGTGTCATCTTCAACACACACATGGAATGTCTGCCTAACTGAAAGGATCTCATCCATGCTCCCTGCAAGAATATGTGGCTGTGACAGCTTTGTAGTGAGATTGTAACCCTGGGGATGAGGGAGCCAAGCTGTGGGTCTGCAAGGTGTTTTTGTCAGTTTATGTGGGTTCTGTGGATTTGAGGGGGGATAATTGTTGTGGTGCAATGCTCCAGTGTACTCCCACAGGCAGAGTGCAGGGGAGGTGCTTTGTTGGTGTTCCTTTCACAGAGCAGTTTTGGTTGGTGCCACTGTGGCTTTGGCTGCTCTGTGGGTTGAGTCATGTCCTCCTTGGTCTTCCAGCTCCATGGGCTTGGATAGTTCTGCTCCAAACAGGAGTCAGCAGCTGAGCTGTAGTACAAGCTATAATTGCCTGTTCTGAAGGGATGGCTGATGCTTTAGTAAAATATTTTGGAAAAACCATCACTGGAATATATGTAGCCTTTGTCACCTCCCCACGTGTGGCTGTAGGAGGGTTCTGTGGGAGGTGTGACACCAGCAGAATAGTGTGGCAGGGTCAGAGGCCAGAGGCAGCCTTTGGCTTGGGAACAAGGTTGGGAAGTCGTGGATGTGTGCAGGACACTCTGGAGCTAGGTCAGGCATTGTCTGTCAGGCAGTGAGAGCTGAACTCAGGACATGTAGCTTATATTGTGCCTTAATGTGAAATTAAGACAGCAGCTCCAGCTGCTCTTTTGAGCAGGGAAATGGAATGAAATTTGAACTGTAGAACAAGGTCTGGCTTCCTGGAACTGAAGAGTAACTTCTCCCCCTGTTGTTCTTGTTGACAGGCGGGTGCCATGCAGTGTCAAAGATCTCTTCAACTTCTGCTGGACTCTCTTTGTGTACACTAAGGGTAGGCTGCTTGCTTTGCATGGTTTGTTTACATTCCCAGCTGTCAACTTCTGTTTTGTTGCTTGACGTGATGTGCTGTCTCTTAAAGGTAATTTCCGTATGATTGGAGATGATTTAGTAAATTCCTATCATTTACTTCTGTGCTGCTTGGACCTGATTTTTGCCAATGCCCTTCTGTGTCCAAACAGAAGAGATTTGCTAAATCCATCATTTAAAGGTATGGTGGGGATAGATTATTTACAATCAACTGTGCTTTGTTCTCTTGGCTCATTTGAAGTGAAGTTGAAAGTTGGTTGTGTTTCCCCTCCTCCTGGTTCCCAGGCTTACCAGTGGAATCCCACACTCTGGAGATGAAAGGCTCTGAGGATCCTCCCTGCATCATTGGCACGCTCTGCGAGCTGCACGACGGGCTCCTGGTGGAGGCCAAGGGCATCAAGGAGCACTACTTCAAACCTTACATTGCGAAGCTGTTTGATAGGAAGGTACATCTTGTGACTTTCATCAGCACTTGCTGGTGCTCCATGGTGGTCTCGAGATCATTTAAGTCCTGCAGGTTCCACAGGGAACTTGTTAATGAGCAGAGGAACTCAGACTGGCTCAGGTTTTCTTTGTATTTTAGCAGGAGCAGAATTCCCTCACACTTTTAATGCTGTGTGCTGGAAGGTCTCCTCTGTTTCAGCTTTTTATGTCCGTAAAGAATCTTTCCATTTTTGGCAGTGTGAAACTGAATCATGAAGGATGGTGTTTTCTTCAGGCAAAGGAAAAGTGATCTCCTTGTGAAATAATTGTGTGGAATGTCTGTCAATGGGGTGTGTGTCCTGCTGCTTTTCTTGAAGTTGAGCAAAATGCTTTGAAAGGAGAGGTCGAGGTTGCAGATGTACAAATTGTCCTGGCTAGTTCTGATCCTGGAAATGTTTTCCAAGCTCTGTGGAAGCTTCTTTGTAGTTGCTCATCGAGCCAGTCCCTAAGCCAGCAGTGAGCAGATGTGGCATTGCAGGGCTGGCTCTGAGCAGTGACTTTGTCTGGAGCTTGGATCCAGCTGGGCTTTGTGCTCTGTCTTGGTAATGGCACTGTAGCCCTTTGGTCCAGGCCAAAAACAAAGTCCGGTTATGCACCTAAATCTTGGGTTTTTTTACTAAAACCATCATGCTCGCACACCTGAAACAATTTTGATTTTATTATCTAAGATACTTCTGCTTTTTATTCTTAGATCTTAAAAGGAGATTGTTTGTTGGATCTTTGCAACTTTACAGAAAATAGGTAAGTTACAGCTTTTGTTCTCAATCATAGGGCTTGGTTCATGTCTAAAGCACAGGCCTTTGTGTACTGAATCTCAGTTTTACTGTTCCATTGTGCTTCCATATCTAATGGGTTTTGAGTATTTGACCACCAAAGCTGCTCTCTGGCTGAAACACTTTCTGGATCAGATGTGTGGCCAATGTCAGGAGTTCAAGCTGCAGGGATTTTTTCTTGGTACCAGGTTTTTTGGTGCTTGCTCTGATTTTCTGGCAACCATAATCTTTGAATAATGTAATGCAAACTAAAACCTTGGCTCTGAAGGTTACAGATGTGCTTCTATACACATATTATTTCCAAGTAGGGAAATCTCTAAATTTATTTCTCTATCTCTAATTGAGTGTATAAATCCGTGGATATGGCAGATGGACTCTAAGGGAAGCAATTGCAAAACCACAAAAAAGAGGTGAACAATTTCAATGGGAGCGAGGTGTCGTTGTTTCAGAAACTCTGAATTAGCTTCTGAAAGCTACTTTAAATGCAAACTATAAAAAATCCTTGTCAATTTTTTTGCCTTTTGCAAAAATACCTATTAATTTGTTTCTGCCTTTTGTTTGTGAGCTTTTAACTTGTTGGTTTGCTTTGGGAATTTTGAGCTAAGACTCAGTTGTTTTAACAATGTAGATAACACCTCAATTTAGATATAAACTCGTTTCTTTGATCATTGAAAATTGAATTTCTCCTAGTATTTCTACTTTAAGATTAATAGTCTTCCTTCAGTAACACTGTCATATGGAATGATACAAAGGTCCCTTTTCTTTTGCAAGTAGTCTGACATCTCAAAGACTCTTGTAAGCATCTCTGGGTTTTTTTTTTTTTTGTCCAGCTTTCCACAGACCTTTACATTTTCCTAAAAGACATGGGACAGCTGAACCTGTGATGCAGTGAGGTTTCCTGTGTGATCACAGGTTGCTTGTGCCATGAATACATTGTTATATTCCATTATTATACATGCTGGAACTGCATTCCTGGCCCAACTGCAGGCAGGATTGCTGGTGCAAACCATTTCTGTTTTTCATCCAGAAGTTCCATTCTGCTTCCCAAGTATATGTTTAAAGCCTTGCAACCTTGGTGGGATTAAACATTCCTTTTTTCCAGCTGGGTTTGGTGGAATAAAGAAAATGAAGGATTTGTTTGGTATCACATGTCAGTGATGATTTTAGAAATAAAACCCAGTCAGGAAACTCCTCACTTTCCCCTCCTCTGCACCATTAGGAGAATTATGGGCTACAGAGTGGCAAACCCAGAAGTGCAGCATTGGGTGCAGTACTCCCTGGGGAGAACAGTTGAATCTGTTGGGTGCACAGATTTAACCTCTGAGCAGCTGAGCACTTCCAGATTGGTTGATTCACAACTGGCGTGAAAGCCAAGTTGGTTTTTCCCTCTTCTTATGATATCCAAATTCTGGTGGAAGGGTGATTCCTGCAGTGATCCTGGAGAGCTTTGGGGTCCAAGGGCAGGCAGGGATGACCAGGGCAGGCTGCTCAGGGAGGTGGGAGCAGCACTGCTGCCCAGAGCATGAAACTCTGACCCTGTGTTGGTTTGGGGCAGCACCTGAGCTCCTGGGGCACCTTCTTTGTTTTTCAGCAGCTAAACCTTTGCTCTCAAACCTGGGCTTCTCTTTCAGCAAAGCACTGAATAAAGAGTATGAAGAATATGTTCTGACCGTGGGTGACTTTGATGAGAGAGTTTTCCTGGGAGCTGATGCTGAAGAAGAAATTGGCACTCGAAAATTCCCTGCAGATGTGCCAGGAGAGAAAACGGCAGCACGAGCTCACATGGAGTGTCATCTGCAGCAGCATTTTGAAAAGGTGATTCATTTAACATGGCAAGCTCACTTGAAGATCTCCTTCCAGTTTTCTCACCCTTATGCACTCTTTGAATCATTGAGGTGACTTAAAATTTCTTCCTCCTGAGAGAGGAAGATGAACACAGGCTTCAGTGCTGTCTTGCTATAAGGAGAAAAGGTGGTATCTTTTTTCCTGTGGAATTTTTAAAATAACTATTCCTTAAACAGAATGAGTGCACTTTCATGTGTATAGTTTGGTTTTGTCCAAGAAAAATCAGTAAGTAATTAATACTCAAATACATATTTGAGTATTAGTTTTGATCGAGCTTCATTTATACCCCATAATCCTACCACAAAACCTTGACACCCACTGTTTCATTTCTTAGGAAAGGAAAAGTCAACTTTTCTATGGAAAATAGGATTCACACATAAGCCTTAACAAAGTCTCTCTTCATTACAAAAAGTAGCCTATAAACAGAGTTAATGTTTCACTGTGTTTAAAAATGTATCTAATGAAGCTGACATGCAGGAAAACAGTTGCTTGATGACTTTTTAATCTTGGATAAGGGGGAAAAATAGTATTGGCTGTGTGAAAGAGCCATATACTGTTGGATTTACATGTCAATTAAAAAAATAAGAATTTTTATTCTGTGATACTTGTGCAAGTGCAAATGAATCATAGGTCTTGGCTTTTTCTCCCAAATATAAGTGTATTCTATAACCAAGCACATTAAAGATGGGAGTTTGGAAAGGGTTTTTTAATTCTAAGCTTCAGTTTCTGTAGTACAATAATATTACTGTTTATGCATAACAGCTGCAGGCTTCACCTTTTCTCACTATTTGCCTTGTGTCTTCAGAATGTTGTCAGTTCAGATAATTAAACCAAAAACTTTATTGTGTCACTTCCAGACAGCAGGATCCAAATAGATAAGTACAGGCCACAGAGCTCCATCTGCTCAGTGCCACTTCATCCTTTGGATGGAGGATGTGGGGAGGCCAATTTCCCAGGGAATGTTCTCCTGGAACCTCTCCTGGGCAGCTCTGCCACCCACTCCTTGTGTCACCAGCTAATGCAGCTGGCAGCTGAGAATGGAAGCATGTGCTTCCTCTTCTTTGCCCTGCATTTTTCTCTTCCTTGCCCTGTATTTTCAGTGTTCAAATAAGTCTAAAAAGTTACAGGTTTTAAGATTTTAGGTCTTGTTTTACTGTGTTTTAGTTGTAAAATCCCTTTGAGTCAATTTTTGTCTGCTCAAAGATTTGTTATATTTTCTATTTATGGAGATTATATTATAGATATATTTTCTATTTATGGAGATTTTTAGTCACTTCTGAGCTCTCAGGTGAAGCCTTCACGTGGTTCTACTAGTGGTGTAATTTTAATCTTTGAAGGAATTTTGCAGGAGATGCTCATTTGGAAGGTAATTGAAACAGTGTTGTTGTCTGATTTCTGTTTTTTATTTTTCTCTGTCTGACAGAAAAGGTCATTTGCACCTTCAACCCCACTGACTGGCAGGAGATACCTGCGAGAAAAGGAAACTGCCTTCACTCCTGTGGCCTCAGCCACACAGAGCGTGAGCCGTCTGCAGAGCATGGTGGCTGGGTTGAAAAATGCGCCAAGTGAACAACTTATAGCTATTTTTGAGTGAGTATGTCCACTTTAGCTGCTTTCATGGACACAGAAACTCATCTTTTGGCTTTTTTTTTCCCTTTGGGGCAGAATATTTTGGTCTGTGTTTCTGTATTATTTCTTGTTGAAGGATTTTCTGTTTTCTCGATGATCTCTCCTGGAGAAGGATGGCTGGACACACACACCCCCCATCTGACTTGTCACCACCATTGTGTTAATGGAGCTTCAGCTTTTGCTGATCTTGATTTATCTGTCTGCCTGAAAGCCAAATGCTTTTTTTATTTGTTTACATTTAAAACAAGTACTTATCAATTAAAAGATGTGGTGACCATGTTGGCAGAGATTTTGGAGAAGGGCTTGTTCAGCTGAACAAGCTGCAGTCTTTGCCCTCAGCTGGGAAGATAAAACTAAGAGCACATACAAGCTGCCCATTTCTCCTTGACACTGCTGCAGGGTGTGTTGGTGTTACCCCATGGCACAAGGATGAGCCTCTCATGACCCTGGTCACTGTCAGTGCTGACCTGGAGTAGCAGCAGCCACGTTTCCCACTCAGGATGTTCTGGTGCTTGTTCCCTAAGCACACTTCAGATCACTGCCTTCCTCCCTGAGCACAGCTCATAAAAAGCAGTCATTGAATAGTAAATACCTGTGAAGTTACTGGGTGTTTGCCTAATATCTTTCCAAGTTAAGGTCCTGCTGTGTTACAGTGTAAGGTCTCCAGATGTATTTTTACAAATCAGAATGATATTTAGTATTAGCACTTAATATTTGAAGTCCGAAAGCAATGTTCTATTTAAAGTAACCATCATAAACAGGTGAAAAATATTACTTTCTGTTCTCATCTTTGGAGTTACGTACATTCGAAAGTTTTGCTAGCACTAGTTCCTAAAAGTTTACAGCTGTGCTCTGTGGGATACATTTGTTTAGAATGTTTCTTTGATTGTTTTTATAAGGACTGGTACTATTTATACTCTACAATTAAGACATTAATGTGTCTGTAATCTCTAATAAAACATGTGGTTGTTCCAAATAATAAACCAGACTGTCAAGAAAGAGGTAAATATTAAAAAGGGAACAAGAATTGAATAAGCCTTTGGCAAGAGCTGTGATGAGTACTTTGCTCATCCTGGATGTGAGTTCAGCAAGCACTCAGGTCTATGTACTGTGTCCCTGGAAGAAATGGAGAAACTATAGTTTGGACTGTGTCATGTTCTATGCTTTTCAGTATTTTCTTTTTCAAATTAAAATTCCATGGAAAAGCTTTGAAGTTAATTAGAAGGCTTTGTTCAAAGAGAAACTTTAGCTGATTTTAGTTCTAACTTTTCAGAGTAATTCAGTGTCTTAATATGACACAAGCCTCGGGCCACTGTCCTCTAAAACAGAGTTGCTGGAAAATTCAGAAGCATTCAGAATGAGCATCTCCAGCTAGAGATATTATGGCCCTTTTTATGGCAGTGACAATGTGGAGTTCATCAGTTCCCCCAGTCTTGGCAGGGAATGGGAAGATGCTGCTGCCTCTTCCCTCTGAGCTTTCCTGTGCTGCCTCAAGCTGAGCCTGGCCAGTGAGGTGTCGTGGGTGCCTTTGGATGGATGGTTGGTTGGTTGGTTGGTTGATTGGTTGGATGGATGTTTGCTTGGCTGTTGCAGTATCCTCCTCACTCCTGGCAGGTTCCTCTTCCTCCTCCCTGCTGCTGTGGTTCTTGCTTTCTCCTGTGTTTGTTCAAGGTCTGCAGATCCTCCCTGGCCCTGTTAGGAAGAGAGGACATGATGCTTGTGTATGTTTTATGTTTTCCTCTGTCTGTGTGATACAGGTTCTTGCTGATGAGGAATGCTTGGTGTAATTGGCTTATCTTTTTATTTTGATTTTATGGTTGTTGTTTCTTGATGTTTATGTTTTTAAACTGGTTATTAAATGATATAAACAAGGCTTTCTTTGCCTTTGGCTTCAGGTCTTGTGCCCGCAGCCCCTTGGAAAGCATCATGAGCAGAGTGAAGGAAATTGGTGAGACCTTCTGCTGCTGCTACACTCAGTCAACAGATGAGCAGCCAGGATCTCACATAGGTATGGACTGAAAATACTAAACCAGGGCAAACAGAATGCATACCTGTACTGTTTTCTGTATTTAATGCAGTGGGGCTGGTTTTATCCCAGGATACACCCAAGCAGAAAACTGCTGCTGTCAAACAGTACACTGTAAAGAATAAAAATTTATGGCAGAGTAAACCCAAGACTGCAGTTCAAACTAGGATAACCAAGAAATCATGGAAAAGTAACTCTTAGCAAGTGTAAACTTGCAGTCTTGTTAGCTTTATAATTTCAAGGAAACTGAAAGCAAATAGGAAAATAATTATTGCAAAATTACATCACAAGAGATATTACAATAAATAATCCTTTAAAATATTTATGGAATTTCATGCTGTGTCTGGGACTAGTGGATTTCTGAATGTTTTTTTTTGTTGTTTGCAAAGTATATATATACTCATGTGAACTATTGTTTTGGATGAGAACAGGTGCTGGTCAGTTTAGTCTTAACCCTGTTTGTGCCAGTGGCATTTAACTTAATCTCTGTTGATTTTAAATTTCAGATTTTGCTGTAAACAGATTAAAACTGGCAGAGATCTTGTATTATAAAATCTTGGAGACTGTAATGGTGCAAGAAACACGGAGACTGCATGGGAAGGATCTGACTGTAAGTAAAGAACCAGTGAAAGATGAGAACACTTTTTGTAGCTATTTCTTGGGAGTTTATCTTCAGGCAGTTTCAGAACAAAGCACTGTAAAGCACTCTGTGTATGTTCTTAATACTAAAAAGGGGAAATACATGGGGAGCTGCCAAAATGTATTTTTCTTCTACAGTTTAAACCAGTATAACTATCATAACTAAACATTTGAATTTCTGTTGCCTTCTAGAATTACAACTTTATGGACTGATAACTTTTATTATCTTCTTTACCCAATGAGCAGTACCAATGCTTCATGTTAGACAGCACTACATTTGCTCTGCTTTATGATGCACAGCAATGGGGCCAGCTCATTTGTCCACAGCATGCAAAATGTGATCATTTTGGTGTTGTTACTCTACTTCTGTTCTTCTCAACGTCCCTGTAAAGAGGAGGTTGTAGATTGTAGTAGGAGTCCTTGTAAAATCTATGTATTGTATAAGTGGCCTTGCCCCAATCCTAGTTGTTCTAAATGGGCTGCAGCTGTGATGTCCTTAATTGGGCAGCAGCTGTGGCTCATGAAGGCAACTGGGATAAGAGGGGGTGGGTTGGCCAGAGGGAGCCTTGGAGGAGCCCTGATAAAGCAGCAGGAACAGCACTGCTGTGAAGAACTGCTCATGAGAAAACCACCCAGAAGGTATAGGACTCTAGAAATAATATAGCAGCAATATGATTACAATAGTAGATGGGAGAAGAGGACAGCTTCTTTCCAGCAATAAGCTGTGTAGTGTCAGTGCCACAGAATCCCAACCTGTGTTTCCCAGTTGTGAGGGCAGTGGCCCGTGGTGTGCTCTCTGCAGGCTCTCCTGGAGCAGGATGTCTTTCACCGCTCCCTCCTGGCGTGCTGCCTGGAGATCGTGCTCTTCGCCTACAGCTCCCCTCGCACCTTCCCCTGGATCATTGAGGTGCTGGACATCAGGCCATTCTACTTCTATAAGGTAAATAAGCACTGGCCTAGGACAGGATTGGTATTAAAAATGGCTTGTTACTGGATTAAGAGTCACAGAGTTCTCCCTAGGGAGTCAGGTGAGGCAAGGACTGATATTAAGCGTGCATCAGGATGTGACTATAAGACACAAAATAACACAACGTGGACACACTGGTCTTTCAAGGTAAAAAGGGACTTTTTAATTTCTGACTCCAACGTTTATAGATTTCCAAAAGTGACAGCAGATCGGAGGGTGACAGTGCCACCTCTCCAATGACACTGGACAAACCAACAGTCCATCAAATTTCTTCTCCTCCATAAAGGAATGCAAAACAATGAATTATTTACATAAAGGGTGTGAGAAAGTTTGTTACAAGAATGTAAACATCAGAAGGCTTAGATAATCTTAAAAAATCAGGGCAACATCAAGCCTATTCTAAATGCTGGCTGTCCTGAAATGTATTACTTGGAAGGTATAATGCTAGAGCTGAAGCTGAAATATAAAGAACAAAACCCATTTTGTAAATTGTACTGATCTTTAACATACTGCCCTTCTACTAGACTAAAGCCTTCAAGCATATATTTTTTTGATCTTTATTGACTACAGTGTAGTTCTAAAATAGCAGATACAGATCTGAAATATTGGCTTTGGCTGCTACTACTTATCACAGGCTTGCTTTGCTAAGTTTGGGATCTTTTCCTTTATGTGACAAAACATAGAATATCTTTTCCAGTGTTTTCTCTGGTTTTGCTCTTCATTTAACCACATTTTCCCCACTTCCAATGTAACTTGATTTTTGACTACTTCAATCCTTTTATCACCTATCCATATACCTCCAGCTTTTGCTGGATGCCTAGCAGCTTACTGGGGTTAGTTCTGAATAAATCAAATAGTTCTCTTTAGATGACAGCAACCAAAAAATGGAAGCCTTAGAGAAAGCTGGTTCATTATCTGGCCTTCCTTTTTCCTTTACTGCTCAACTGTGCTGTAACAAATCTGTCAATATTGCTGTGGCTGTTGGTAGCCTCCATCAAAACTGGTGCACATCCAACTTCATGGAACAGATTTATGTTTGATTTGAATTTTCTCAGCTATTAGTGTATATTCTTGCAGCACTCTTATTTGGACAAAAATTGCCATTCTAGGGGTCTCACACAGGAGAGACTTGTGACATTTGTAACTTTGTTCTCTAGGAGTAGCTTCTGTAGCAGGAATAAACAAAACTGGTCTTCCATGGAATTTTTGTGGCATTTCCATCCTTGGAGCTTTAACAAAACAGGCTGAATGCTGCTCTGATGGAATAACACAGGGTGGATCTTGTGTTGGAGTATGATACTGCAGTCAGCTCTGTTCAACCCCCATTTGTCCTTGTTAAGGGTTCTGAGTGCTCCTTAAATGAAACTTTAAGCAGTGGTTTTCAGCTCCTCATGTTATGGGCTGCTTGTTGGCAAGAGCTGAAATGCTGGGGCTGTCACATCCCCAGCTGTACCTGATCACCTGTCCCAGGTCAGTGCTGCATGTGCCCAGTGCCTTCACTTGTGCACAGTTAGCAGTGGTGAGAGAGGCCCTAAAAACCCCAGAGTGGATTGTTCTGCATTGTGGCATATCTGCTGTCCTCTTCCAGCTCCAGGTTGCTTTGGGAAAGGGGGTTAAATGAAGAGGGTTGGGAAAGATGAAGATGTGAGGTGGAGGCTGGAGCACTCTTGTGTTGATATTTTGAACAGGAGCCTGAAATAAATAACAGGTAGATGGTGTTAAACATGAGCAGTGTGACATTGCTGTGTGTGTGTCATTGCCATCAGGTTATTGAAGTGCTGATTCGGTCTGAGGAAGGACTGTCCAGAGACATGGTGAAGCACCTCAATAGCATTGAGGAACAGATTCTGGAGAGTCTGGCCTGGACTCGGAACTCAGCACTCTGGAGTGCACTCGAGGCCTCAGAAAACAAAGTCCCAACCTGTGAAGAAGTATGTGATCTCATTCCTGTTACTAGGAAATTCATGTTCTTTTTGTCACTTTTTTAATTTGGAAAACTGTTCAAATGAGATTGTTACTGCAGAAAATCTTCTATTAATAGATTGTCACAAAGAAGGGAAATTAATTTATCTTAGCCTGACATTTCTTACTTCCCAGGTGATATTTCCCAGTAATTTTGAGGCTAGCAATGGAGGAAGTGGGTTTGGGCACTTGCCCATGATGCCATTATCTCCCATAATTCATCCTCGAGTGAAAGAGGTTCGGACAGATCTTGGTGGGAGTTTAAGACGAGGTAAGTTTAAAGCTTCTGATATTATTTGAATGTGTGAATTTGGGGAGAGGGTTACAATTCTTTGTAATTGGAAAAAGCATCCTTGAATCTGAATTGAGAGTTCAGAATTGTGAAGTTTATTTGAGCAAGAGAAGGTCTAGAAGCACCCAGTCAAACCAGTGCTGTGACTCACTGGCTGCAGACAGTGCTCAGACAGTGCTTCCCTTCTGGACTGGAGATTTTGCTGCTGGCTTGATGCTAGGATGACCTTACTCTGAGATGGATTGTCATCAATCACTTACTGTCCATTGATGTTCAGATTTTTCCAGGATTGGTTTTTTTGTTGGTTTTTTGTTTGTTTGGTTTGGTTTTTGGGGGTTTTTTTTGTTTTTGTTTTTTTTGCTTTCTGTTAGTTTACAGTCAGTGAGTTTGACTGGATTTTAGCTGACTTTTTTTTTTAAATATAGTGGCAGAGCTACACTTAACTCCCGCTTCCTACAGAACTGTTTTTGTGCTGGGTGGAGGACAGTGCTTTGCCTGCAGTGTTCTGTCCTCTGAAGCTGCTCTTTGCAGATTCCTGGATCTCACACAGAACTGTCTCCTGACACTGAAGGGTGCAGAAGCAGTGCCAGCACTGCTGTTTCCTTTGCATGCTTCTCTAGTTAGGAATCGCAGCTTTTGTTGTATCCCAGACACTGGTCCTTATGTTCTTGCACGTGCTCTGTGAACTGGTGGGTTGTGTAATGTTGTCTCCTTCAGTGTTTGTGTGGCAGCAAACGAGGCAGTTTGGTGATTTTTTAAAATACTCCTTGGGAAGGAGATGTATGAGCAGTTTCTGTGTTAGGGTTCGCTGATGGAAGAGGAACCGCATTGGAGATGGTGAATTACATCTGTCTCTCAATCCCTGCAGTCTCCAATCAATCTTACCTAGCCAGTTATCCAGATAATTTCTGACTCATGGGAAATAAGAAATTCTTGTCGCTGTGATTGTCACAGACTGCAGCAGAAATGCAAAAGGCCTGTGAGCAGAAGCCTGGTACATCAGTGCTGTGTACTTCAGGTTTATTACTGGAGCAGATGTTTGAAAGCAACAGGAAAGCCGAGAGGAACTGGGGTTATGTGAGAGTGGAGTCACCTGCCTGGGAGCAGTTTAGAGAGAGTTTGAAAGCCAGAACAAAGGGAAGGCAGCATGTCCAAGGAGTGTGGTCAGGGTTTCTTGTAGAGGAATGTGTTCACAGGAGTAACACTTGCAAAAATTCCCTAATTGCTAGGCTGACTGGAGTAAGTACCTCTGATCCTGTGTGTTCCTCAGTCTCTGTGGATCAGAGTGACTGCTCAGCTTCCATGTGATATCTGACAGCAGAACTGCACTGTCTGGGGTGACTGCAACACTGAAAAAAGTCAGACTACAGATCTTGTTCTTATCACCTCAGAACAGTGAATTCTGAGAGCAGGCCTGAGGTATAAGTGATCTCTGCTGGTGTAGTTGGAAGGTATCCTTTCACCTTCTTTGCAGAAGTATTTCCATTAAGCTGCTATTGTTAAGGTTTTGTTGGGTTTATTTTTTCTTCCTTGACATGCCAGACGTGCAGCCATTGTCTCCAATCTCCGTTCACGAGCGCTACAGTTCTCCTACAGCTGGGAGTGCTAAGAGAAGGCTCTTTGGAGATGACAGCCCCAAAGAAACGCAGATGGAAAAAATCTTAACGAAAGGAACGAAGCTGACAATTGCTCCAGCATCAAGCGTCGGTGCTGAAAACATGTCAGCATCTCCTGCCCAGACAGTGCTGACCATGACAACCACTACAGGACCAGGAAAAGCAGGACAGAAGGTCACTATCCCACTGCATGGTAGGAATTCTTGCTGCTTTTCTTCTCTACTAGGATATTTTCTTTAGTCTTAAGTTATGCTTAGACCAACCATGCATCTTGAAAGTGTGTTGTTTTTTCTTTTTAAAAAAACAGTTGTTTTGTCAACACAACTATCCTGGTTTGAAGGACAGGTGTCTATGAAGGAAGGAAACCTCCCCTGGAATGGAGAATATGATCCCCTTCCCTCTGAATTCTTATAACTTTGAAATGACAGGGCTTTCAGGCAAAGATACCAGAAGAGGAATAGCAGTTCCTTGCTAGCGTGTGTGTGTATAAGAAGGCAAACCAACCCCAAGGCGGCAGCACCGACGAGCAGACGCAGAGCCCCAGGGCCGGCCTTGTCCCGGCTGCAGGCCCCTTCCCCTGCGGTGCAGTTCCGGGCACAGCCAGCAGGGGCGCTGGTGGCTCCCGGCCGGGCAGGGTGGGGCAATGATTCCCCCGGGGCTGCAGGGGGCGCTGTGGCGCGAGCTCGGCCGCCTCTCTGCGCACGGCAATGGCGGCCGGGCTGGCGGAAGGGATGCACAAGGGGCTGCCTTTGGAACCCTCAGGGACGGCCGGGCCCGCTGCACCTCCGGCTGGGGAAATGGACTGCAGCAGGAACCTTGGCAGCAGCTGGAACAGCAGAGGCGAGCAGATCCTGTTGTAATAAATGAGATGTAGCAGAAACTGCAGAGCTGTGGCCCCTGCCGGGTGCCCCGGCAGGCAGGGCTATGGCACTACAGGGTAGTGAAAACTCAGAAAAGCAGCAAAAGAAGGGCAGGGGCGGGCAGGGGTGGGCAGGGGTCTCCTCTGCAGCAGCAGCATCACACTGCCAGGGAAATGCATCCTCCGGGACGGGGCTGAACTCAGGGTCCTGGTGTTTTCCCCTGAGGCACCCGAGCAATGGCAGGGTCCTTTCCAACGAGACAGGGTGCCAGTGATGTCCCCGTTCGGTGGCTGCTCTGATGAGCAAACGCTCACTCGTGGCACAGAAGCAGGACAGGGCTGGGCTGCAGCAGTGAACTCCCCACAAACAGCAGCTGGAGCATCCTGCTCTGAACCCAACGACGAGAGAGGGCAAGGAGCCGAGCCAGCCTCTCACCACCCAGCCAAAATTTGAGGTATCTTTTATCTTCCAAAGAGAAAACCTACCAGGTAAAGACAGTAGCCAGCCGAACCCTTCCCATCCTTACCCTGAGCTAAGGCAACTTCTTTTATCTCTCTACCAGTGGTTTTTGTCTCTTAGAAATGTATGGGAGAAAATTGCCTGAGAAAAAGAAAACAAAAGGAGCAATCCTAAGCTCCAACTGCTACTAAAAAGGTTAAGTTTATATTGACATCACATCCTTGGAGACATCTGATCCCTGGCAAACACACTGAGGATTTCTCCTCTTGCCTAAGAGATCATGTTTGTGCTCTTTCCAGTTTTACCTCACACATTAATTGGTATTTCAGTTCTCAGCTCCATTAATGATTTACTGCAATTTGTCTTAATTTGTCTGTTAAAATCTCCAAAGGCTCTGGAACTTCTAGATAAGAGTTACATGCTAACATTAGAAAAATACTGTGAGACTTCTGTTTTGTGGAATTTTGGTGATACTTGAATATTTCTGAAAATGATACATGAGCAATGAGTTTATAGCCATTCTTAATTTAAAAATTGGGTCTATAGTTAAAGATTAAAATAAAAATTCTGCACTAATCATGTTTAAGGAGATTTTCAGCAAGATAATTTGATTACTGAGGAAACTAATGAGGACTGTATAGGATATGCTGCCAGTTTTGCAGAATAAGAATTAAAAAAATAGAATGCCCACCTTCCACCAATAGACTGGAAAACCAAGTACAGAAATTGTGATTGCTTGTAAACTTTGTACTTTAGGATAACCTTTAGAAAAGATCATTTACATTCAGATTCTCCTTTTAAACCTTACCAGAAATGTAATTTTTACTATTTCTAAAGACTCTGTGGGACAGACTGTAGTACAGAGGATGAAATGTCGTCAGTATCAAATGTTCATAAATGAGTTTGATTTGCTGTTTGACTTTGCAGCATGAAGAGAGCGGCCAGTTTATTTCTAGGTATGTGTATCCTCTCCAGGTATTTCAAATGACATGGGTGGAATCACCTTGATCCCCATTTTGATTAATTTAGGCCAGCCATGTAAAGTGGATGCTCAGGCTCCCTGCCACCCTCCTGGGACCCAAGGAGCAGATGTGGCGCTGCCCGTGGCCGGCAAGCCGAAGAGAACGGGCTCCTTGGCACTGTTCTACAGGAAGGTGAGTGCCCTTCCTCCTCCTTGGCACTGTTCTTCAGGAAGGTGAGTGCCCTTCCTCCTCCTTGGCACTGTTCTTCAGGAAGGTGAGTGCCCTTCCTCAGAAGGGGGCTGTGCTTGTGCTCCTGTGTAGGAGTTGCAGGGGGTCGCACGGTCGGGACGGATGGAGATGAGATCTCTCTGAAGCCAAGTCCCATAACTTGTAGTTTATTACAAAGGGCGTGGGTGAAGGGCCCTGCTGGGAGCTACCAGCCGCAGCTCGGAGCAGGGCCGAGAGAAGAGAGGCTTAAAGTGTAAGAGAGTTAAAGACAAAGGTTTAAGAGCAGAGAGCATGTAGAGAGGAGGGGGTGAAGGAGTGCAGAGGGAAGACAAAGAGACAAAGAAAGAAAAGGGTGCGAAGAAGATAAGGGAGAAGAGAGATAAGAGAGCGTGAAAAGAGAGCGAAGTTCTCATTACAATACAATAAATCATCTTCAGTGCTGAATATTCAGATTCTCATTAATTAATCTACTACAGCATGCATATCTTATAACATTTCTACACAACCTATAAGTATCACTACATTACCATACTATGTTTACATGTTAAACCTTAAATCTTATTCTTTGGGCCCCATCTGCCAAGCTGCAAGGCTTGCTCTGACTCTTAGGCCTGCCTGCTTGCAGAGAGAATTGTTTCTTCCAGGGGGGATTACATTCAACTGGTCACAACTAAGGTATCTCAAAGGTTGCTTTCATTTCAATCTCGCTTATAGTTTCTATACTCTCAAAATCTTTTGCCAGGCAGTCATATTTAAAAGGCTTTCTTGTTTCATCCTCCCCAACACTCCTGGCCATGCTGGAGCCTGCCTCCCTGTGCACCTCCCAGTACCTTCAGTCCTCATGTGCCTTGAGCTTGGCACATGCAGTCCTTGTATACCTTGAAGAAGAAGGTTAAAAGATGTTGAGTGTTGCAGAGAGTCCAGTTTTCTCCTTCCTACTGATGGGATTTTTTTTTCTTTTTAATTAGAAGCTTCTGTTAATAAATATCAAAGGCATACTTGACTTCAGATTTTACTTCTCTTGGCTATTTTGATTGCCCCCACATTTGCAAGGGTTAGACAGAGCTGACATGAGAGGGTTTTCCTGTGTGTCACTCATTCAAAGCTGCACTGCTGTGGATCCAGCATTGGAGATGCTCCTTTGCCATGTTTACATCTGCCCAGCAGTGCTGATCTTGCTGGGCTGGGGGCTCAGGAAGCAGTGATGAATAACATAGTAGCTTAAGGTTTCTAAAAAGAATGAGTTTGAAGTAATGCAGGATTTAAAGGTTAAGTTAAGATCTGGGTGTCCTTCAGAGTAACTTCAGATGACTTACTTAGAGTTGCTTTCATTTTCAGTGTGCATTTTGTGAAGGGTCTTTGGAGAAAGCAGGATAACTTGGGCTAGATGACTACAAAGACTATATCCCTAAATTAGTCTCTCTCTAAAATACTAGAAGATTTTCCTTTGCTGTTATTTTCTTACTAGGTAAGTTTTATTTTCTGAGATTTTCCCCTTTGAGGGTATCTGTATAGATACAGTAGATCTTGAGAAGTTCTACCATGAACATTCTTTAAGGTGCAGCGTAATAAAAAAATAATTTCTGAAAACACTTGTAAGCCACTTCCTTTGTCTGAACTATTGGTTCTTTAATTTTGTCAGTGACAGGCAGTTTCTCTGAGAAAGGATTAAGGATTGATCAGTCACCTGCCAGTTGGGAATGCTGCATTTTGGAAGTTTTACTCTCAGCTGGGAAGAACTTCAGGTGTAGCTGTGTCTTTGACTAACCATGTCATAGACAACATAATTCCTCTTACTTATGAAGAAGAACTAAAACCTTGACTTATATTTGTAGTTAAATTTTGACTTTCCATTTACAGTGATCATTGTACTCAGAATGATAATTTTCCCCTACTTTCCTTTCTTGCTCCTGTTCAGTAGAGCAAGTGAAAGTGACACCACCCCTTCCTGCTTTCCAGCTTAAGGAAAGTGCCTAATTAGTTAGTGAGGGATATGGTATAGAAGCTGTAGGCATAATGTTTTTAGGAGGATTTTCTGCAAGTGTTAGAGGTTCAACAGTTGGAGAGTGGACAGCTTAGCCTTTGAATCCCAAAATTCCAGAATGATTTTGGTTGGAAAGTACCTAAAAGATCAAATCATTCCACCCCCTGCCATGGGCAGGGACACTTTCTGCTAGACCACACCCCATCCAGTCTGGCCTTGAACACTCCAGGAGAGGGCAGGAGCAGCTTCTCTGGGCACCCTGTGCCAGGGCTTCACCCCCTCCCAGGGAAGGGTTCCCTCCCAGTGTCCCATCTGAGCCTGCCCTCCGGCTGTGGGAGCCACTGGCACTCCAGGCCCTTGTTCCAAGTCCCTCTCCACTCTCCCAGAGCCCCCTCAGGCAGCAGAAAAGGCTCTGAGGCCTCTCTGGAACCTTTTCTCCTCCAGGCTGAACAACTCCCACCCTCCCAGATCTTTCATGGGAGCAGTGTTCCTTCCCTCTAATCATCTTCGTGGCCCTTGTAGAATATCTCTGCTTGGATGTCTCTTATTTCTGCAGGCCAGGATAGGCTTGTTTGGCTTCACTCTTTGCTGTGTGTCTTTTCCTCCCAGGTGTATCATCTGGCAAGCGTGCGCCTGCGTGACCTGTGCCTGAAGCTGGATGTGTCCAACGACCTGCGCAGGAAGATATGGACGTGTTTTGAGTTCACCTTGGTTCATTGTGCTGATCTTATGAAGGACAGGCATTTGGACCAGCTCCTCCTCTGTGCTTTTTATATCATGGCAAAGGTAACATGTAGTTTTAAGAAATTCATGTAATTTTATGTTCAATTTTATGTTCAAAATGTCAGGTGTGTTCAGCATTTACAGTGTGACTGATTTGTGTCGTATTACTGGAGGGAAGGGGAAGGTCCTTCCAAGAAGTGGATGAAGTCTCAGTATGGTTTTTTTTTTTCCTTGTTTTGCATATCTTAGCTCACTGGCTCATTGATGGAAATTCTTGACAGAGTTTTTCTTCTCTTCTTGGGTGCATTCACAGTAGCACTGGTTCACACAGACAAAGCACTGTGTGGTCTTATTGCCCTGTATTTGTTTTCTGTCGCATTTGTCATCTTGACAATCTGTTGATCTAAACTAAAAATTCTATTGCAATTACAGAATTAGGCAGGTGCAGAAATTTGCAGGAGCAAATTTATGTGAGGTGGTTTTTATTCCCAAAAATCCTTTTAGCTTTTGATGATTCAGGCTGAGGAATTGAGGTGGTTGCCTGTTGTATTTCATTTCTTGTTTCATTTGCCAGCTTTAATTTAAGGTGGTGTTAAATTGGATTGTGAAACTGGACTATTGGTTTGACTCAAACTTGAGCTGATGGTTACAGTGTCCATCAAGCCTAATTCAGACACAAAATTCAGGAGGCTGGATTATCTTTTCTTGAGGGCAACTGAAGAGTAGCAGTGTGTGGTGGGAAACTGATGATTAAATTGTGGCTGCCTGTGCTCTTAACTGCAGCATGGGTTAGGCTCACCTGATGTCAACACTGGTAGCAAAGCCATTTAATAGTGCTCTGTATTTTATCATGTAATTCGTCCGTTGTTTCGGGGTTTTTTATAATCCAAGCTTTTGAATGCTGTCTCCTGTGCAGAGACCTGACAGCTTAGCCAGAGACATTGATGCATTGTCTCCTGGCTCCTACTACAAAAACTGTTGCTTGTCTGCTCTTAAAATTACAGATGTAGGGCTGAAAAACAGAGTGCTTTAAGAAATGAGCTATTTTGAAGTAAAAAAGCTAAGTGAAATTGCATGTGTGTACCTGCCTAATGTCTTGTTCAGGATTTCCCCACTTTCTGTTTAGAAAAGTTAGGGATCCAGTTTCAAAATTCACAAAACACATTTTTGACTTAATAATATTTCCTTTCTTTAATTTTAACTGTCACTGGAAGAAAAGTCTGGAAAGGAGTAATTCCTAAGCATCATAACTAACAAAAAGCTTTAGTAGCTAAGAAACAAGGAATTCCTGAACAAGAAAAATCTTTGTTGTTTCATGCTGTCATCACTAGAGATAAATTTTTAAACTGTGTATCCATAATAATACTCCTCAAAAAGCTGAATTCTGGACCTAGGCAGTGCAGCCTTCACACTTTGCACTTGGTCTTCAACAGCCTTTTCTTTTCCAGGTAACCAAAGAGGAAAGAACTTTTCAGGACATAATGAAAAGTTACAGAAATCAGCCCCAGGCAAACAGCCATGTAAGTCCTTAACACTGGCTTTACTTTTTGTAAAGCTCAGAAGTGGCTTTTGAAGTCTTTGTGCTCATAAGAGAAGTGAAATCCTCTGCAGTGTTATACTTGCTCCTGTTCAGTTGGATTTCATCTAGTCTCCTGACCTGCTTGCTTTCCTTGACAAGAGTGTTTTTCCTTGCTATCTTGTAGGTTTATAGGAGTGTCTTGTTGAGAAATACTTCTGATGATGTTCCATTGGACAACAATGCAAACCCAGATATGGAGATGACAGAAGGTGAGTACAGCAAAGGAATTTGCTCTTTTCAATAACATGCTTGGGGCTTTTAAAGAACTGAACAGTCAAGTAATAAGTGGAACAAGTTTTACAGTTTTAAGTGTATTAAAGAAAAATAAATGTATTGTTGAAAAAGAAACCATCTTGTAAGTAGCTCTCCTGTGTATTAGGTATGGAAAATAACCCTTCCTAGTTGGAAAGAATATTTAATTTCATCTACCTAAATTTGGTTGCTCAGGGTGGAAGTGTTTTCTTAGTATGTCAATGATACTGTGGTTATTGGATGGCAACATTGATAACAAAGAAGAATGAAGATAAACAGTACCTGGAATATTATGGTGGGTTTTTTTAATATCATCTATTCTGAAGACTGAAGTAGAAAGAACTTGTTTCAGAAAATAAAAATGCTAACTCTCCAGGACTGCCATTTTCTTATATTCAGGTTTCTTTTAAATAAGTAATGGTTTCTTTGCTCTGGGTTAGAGAAGAAAAGGGATCAGAGTGGTATTTGAGAAAAGGATGGAACTGTGCCATGCCTGTTGTGAGTGGCATGTCAGGAAAGTGAGAGATCAGCCCATGTATGAACCCATGAGCAGATCTGTATGTCATGTATGAGCCCATGAGCAGGACACACATAGAATTTAGTTTGTTCTTTGTGGCAAATTCCCTCTGGGTGGGATTCATCTGCCTTAATGAATATTAGAGCCATTTTTAAAGGCCTGTTGAGGATTCTGTCAGGGTCATGGAAGGTGCTGATCTCCTCTAAATTCTGACACCTCCACAGTTACTGGATGACTTGGAATATCTGAAGTGACACTGGGCTCTGGTATTTTGTCAGACATATATATGTGGTTACAAAGTTCTTTAATGGCTTCTCCTACCAGACTTTCTTCAGTTTATGGACTCATGTCTCCTTTACACAGTATTAACTCCAGGTCTTTTGATGCCAGTTCACAGGAGCTGTGCTTGTGTTGTGAGAGGAGGAAGGCAGATGGACAAAGGAGTCACTTATGGGTGTCAGCTGGAGCTTTGGATGTTTGTCTCAGTGCACTGATTGCCAGAGACTTTGTGTGCTGCTCTGTTTTACTTGGCAGACAGCAGAATGCAGGACACATAGAACGTTGTGTAGCACTTCAGCTTAATTAGGGGAGAGCAGACATCAACAGAAATACACTTGCTGTGTGGCTACAGCTTTTCCCACTTAACAGAACACGCCTGAACAAATGGTGTCATGACTGCCTTGGTGCAGATCTGAGTTGAGCACCAAGTTTTTCTCTGCTAGCTGATCACAACAGACTTTCAGAGAAGCCAAAAGCTGGGAGCTGTCAGACTGCTTAAAACTTAGTTTTAAGACCAAGTAATGGCTTCGTACCACTCCCCACACTCCCCAGAATAAACGTGGAAGAGGGGGTCAATTGTACTACAGTTTCTTGCTACAGCTGTTTCCAAGTTTGGAATAAAGGTTGATACTGGCCTTTTTAGACATAACCCACAAGCCTGCTCACAGCAAATGGTAGCTCCTCCTGATGTTCATAACCACCTGCAGCACACCCTGCTCCTGGCTCAAGCACATTTCTTGAATTCCTGTCATTGACTGGTCAATTTATGGACAAGTTCTTGCCAGCTGGACATTGTAAGTTCAACTCTGAAGGGCCTGGTTTGCCAATGCTGTAGTTTTGAAATCTGAAGCTCTCTTATTGTTAGACTCATCTGTGAAAGCTGGCAGCTCCTTGGGACGGTCCACAGCAGAGAATTTGAGTGAATCAGAAACAGAGGAGAGAGGAGATCTTATTAAATTTTACAACGCAGTCTACGTAGGAAGAGTAAAGTCATTTGCACTGAAGTACGATATCACAAACCAGGATCATGTGGTAAGTCAAGTATTTTGGAATTAATACTCAAAGTCATTTTTTCTGGCAGTTAAATGTATGTCAGTAACTTTATCTTGTCACCTGATGTGGGTCAAGTCAGATAATTGGAGGTAACCGTATGAGCACTTGCTTTAACAGCCTTTCAAGAGGACAAATGTAGATGCTGCTCAGTTTGCAAACCCATTTCCAACTTCTTTACATCAGTGCAATACCGACTTCTCAAACGCCTGTAGACTGTCTGTGTAAGGCATCTGGAATATTAATTCTGTTGCTTGGTCATTACTTGATCTGTTGTTTCACTGTCATGAGATAAAATACTCTAAAGAAGAGCTGGGTGTGTATGAATGTTCTCTAGTGTGGGGTTCCTGCTGTCAGTGTGTTTGGCCGAGCAGCCGTGTCCCCCTGTGCAGGTGGAGGCGCCGCCGCTGTCGCCGTTCCCCAGCCTGCGGCCGCAGGCGGTGTCCCCGCGGCGAATCTCGCAGCAGCACTCGGTGTTCGTGTCCCCGCACAAGAACGGCGCCTGCCTCACGCCCCGCTCTGCCCTGCTCTACAGGTTCAATGGCAGCCCCTCCAAGGTACACACTAAAACAAGGCTCAAAGTGGTTGAGAAAGGGTTAATTGTCTTTAATTAGGATGGGGTCTAGTGCAGTTTTGATGTGTTATAATGAGCAGCCTCTCACTTTGCACTAAAGTTAGAATTCTCTATGTAGACTCCACCACTCAGATGTGCAGGATAACCTGTTGTTCACAAGTTTGAAATGGAGTCAGAGTAACTCATTATTTTTGTCTTGATCGCAGAGTTTGAAGGACATCAACAATATGATAAAGCAAGGTGAACATAGGAGTAAGAAGCGAGCAATAACAATTGACAGTGACACTGAATCCCCCTCGAAGCGACTCTGCCAGGAAAATGATGATGTTCTACTGAAACGTCTGCAGGATGTTGTCAGTGAGAGAGCAAACCACTAAAAAGCTTCTGCTGTCTGTGGATCTCCAAGTTACAGAGCTGGATACAGCTATTGTGCTATTTATTTCTTGCTTTTGTATATAGACAACTGTCAAGTTCCTTCAACACTGAACTTTCACCTGACTTCCACAGGACACAAAAAGTAAGAGTTATGTAGGAAATGCCAGTGATCTTAATGCCCAAAGATCACACTGTGCTATAACTTACTCTGAGCTGTTTTAGCAAAAGAGTGTTCTGTGAAACCCATATTGGATGTTCTCAAGCCCCATTTGGAGCATCATGAATTCTGAGTGTAACTCAGCTTGGAATACCAGTTTTATTATTAGAATAAGAGTGATAAAGAAATTAGTGAAATCAGTGAAGTTTCCTCAAGCTTTTGGCATTTAGAAGAAGAAACTTACAAAGTGCCTTATTTGAAAAGAATACAGAATTTTATGTATTTTACTGTGGAGTAACTGGAGGGAAAAGAAATTAATTATTTAGCCTCAGGAAGAGCTGAGTAGTTTTGAACTGTCAGAACTTATGTTAAAGTGTAGGTTGTGACATGTATCTGACAGCTTTTGCGGTAACAAAAGCAATAATCTAAAAATACAAATAGTGGTGACTTAGGTTGGACTCTGGTAAAGTTCACAGTTCTGTGAGCCTGAATTCCCTTTCTCTTGAGCCAGTGGTGCTCCACTTTGGAAGCCACAGAGCAGCCTGCCCTAGATGTTCATACAGATGGCAGCTCACCCATGAGAAAATACAGTTACAGCTGAAATCAGCAGCTGGGGCTTGGCCACGTTAAAGCTGTTCAAATGTACACATTCTTATAACAATTTGAATGTCTTGTTTTTTCCTGAAGACCTTTAGCCTCTTGTGTAGTATCTACACTGAATGTAAGCCCATCACATAACCAGGTGTGTATGTGTGAGGTTTTATAGCTGTTGAAGGCTTGGGTTCACTGGAAAAGTAGAAGTTCCAGCATCCAGTTCTTGTGACTGAGTTTTTAATGCTGAAGATCTGGTAGGGTCTTTTTTACCAAAATGGAGAAAAGTCAGGGTTTACTCATTACTGTAAATCAGTAGTTTGATCTTATAATTGTATTTAAGGTTAGAGCCATAGAGAAACTTCTCAGCACTGTAATTTTCAGTTTCTGTGTAACTGAACTGAAAAAAAAAGAACAACTACACAGGACTTATTTGAGGGGCTCTGTTTCCTTCATTGGCTGGGTGGGTTAGTATGTGAGATCCACAGGTCATGAAGAGAACACTACCATGATTTTGAGCAGCCTCCGCAATGATGAAGGAGAAATTCATTTCTAAGTGTAGGTGTGCAGGAACACTACTCAGCAAGGAGTAGGAAGTTTACAAACTTGGTTTTGAGTCATTAACTACTTGAACATTTGATATTTTTTTAAACTTTTTTACTTTCAAAAAAAGGTGCTTGCTTATGGAGAGCTGCAGTATGAGGAAATGGCTGTGCAGTGGAATAGGTTTCACGTAGATATTTAATTTTATTCAAGTTTTAATATTTGCCTTCATATTTTCAGATAAAAAGTGGAGGATTGCAGCCTTTCTGCAATAGGATAGGAAATTTATGGTTAGGCATGACAGCATCAGTCTTTGCATGGTATTGTATGATAAGAGTTTACAACCATTGACATGGTTTTAATTCGATATCATGTGCACATCTCCTGGTGTCTCTGCTCCCCACACTGTCACTGCCTTCTCTGACAGCAGACAACTGATGGAGCCAAAATCCTTAATAACTGTTATGTATAGTGCTTCTTCAGTAGGAAAATGAATGTACTACAACTGGATGCAGTTCAGAATTCTTCACCTTTTTAGGTGATGTAAAAACTATTTTGGGCTTGTTGAACAGCTAAAACAATAGCTTACATGAAATTTTTGTAACGGTTTCAAAGTGCCTTCACATGTAAATCTGTATTTTATAATAAACAACTAAAAAGCATTTTAACCTGTATTGCTGCATTTCCTGTTGTTTTGCTGTGCCAGTTCATTAAGCAATGCCTTCTTATCTGCATTTTCTGTAATATCGAAGACCTTCATTATTTTTGTGCTCCCTCAGATTTCTTTGGGATTTTTTTTGTGTTTGAATTCATGACATTTCATGTGTTTTTCTGAAGTTTCCTCCAGACATTTCTTTACTGTTTGTTTTTCAGTCAGGTGTGGATTTTGGGAGAAGGTGAGTAATATATTGCATGAAGTCACCAAAAAACACTAGAAGGGAGAGAACCCTGCAGTGACAGGTGATGTGTCCACAGAGGCAGGGGTGACTCCAGCAGAGCTGAGCTGTGAGCTCCTAGTTCATCTCTGAGCACTGCAGGCACGAGCTCCAGGTGCTGGTCCTGGCTGCCTTCCTCCCAGATGTGTTTGAGGACCAGCCTTGGACAGGTTCAGATCTGCACAAGCTGGTGTCCTGCTGGTTTTGTTGCTCCAGGTAAGCATAAAGCTGGCAGGAACTCAGCTTTTCAAATAACTCTTGTTCATCTGCTCTATGAGGAAAAAAAGGTGAATTTATGCAAATTCTGCTGTAATGACTTCTCATTACAGCAAAGTAATTCTGTAAAAAAAAAAGTTCTGTTGCCAGAACTTTTGCTTTAAAAGACTAATCTCTAGTTCATAGAATCATGGAATATTCTAAGTTGAAAGGGACCCACAAGGATCATCAAAGTCCAACTCCTTGCCCTGCACAAGACACCCCAAAAATCAGCATCATAGAATAGCTTGGTTTGGAGAGGACCCTCAAGATCATCTGGTTCCTCACCCTGTGCCTGGGAGTGTTGTCCAAGTGCTCCTGGAGCTCTGGCAGCCTTGAGGCTGTGCCCATTCCCTGGGGAGCCTGGGCAGTGCCCAACCACCCTCTAGGGCAAGAACCTTTCCCTGATGCTCAGCCTGGCCTGCCCTGGCACAGCTCCCTTCCCTCAGGTCCTGTCCCTGGTCACGGAGCAGAGGTGGGAGCTGCCCCTCATGAGGGCTGACCTCAGTCTCCTCCTGGCTGGACAAACCAAGGGACCTCACGTGGCACATGAAAATCAGATGCTCCAATCAGCATTCTATTTCAGATGTGTGAACAGTAGAAACTTATTGTAAATATAGTCCTTTTTGGGATAATAAACTCAGCTCCACTTGATCACATTGATCATGGTGTGATGTCCCATTCCTGATCCTCCACACTGCACTGAGGGACCCCAGCACCTTCAAAAGCATTTCCCTGGGAACCTTACTGACTTCATTCCCTGAGCGGCCTGAACTCTGCTCTCCTCATGGCCAGGCTGGAAGTTTTGCTGACACTTTTCCTCCTGTCATCAGAGATTTTAAACTTGATTGCTTTGTGGTCACTGTAGCCAGGATGGCCACCAATCACCACTTCCCTTACAAGACCCTCTCTGGTAGCAACAAATCATGGAGAGCACCTTTCCTGGTCGGCTCCCTTAGTACCTGCACCATGAAGTTATGCCAGTGTTTTAGGAATTTTCTGGACTAGTTTGTGCCAGCTGTGTGATGTTCCCTGTTAACATCTGGCAAGTTGAAGTCAGACAAGGACAAAGGTGATTGATTACCACATGTTCCTTAGTGTCATGGTGCTGGCTGGATGGCCCATGGTAGTCACCAGCTTTGTTTGTTTGTCCCTTTATCTCACCCAAGGATTAGTTCCCAGGCAAGGGGATGATGATGGTTGCAGCTGTGCAAACCTGACTGGGTTTTAGTTTTTATCTTTGTAAACTTCCTTCTGCAGGTAACCCTGCCAGCAAGGGGACAGCATTGTGGGCAGCCTGAACTCAGAAATTAGGTTCTTGTACTCCAGACTTGTAAACCATCCTGTCTGCTGGGGGTTGAGGGATTTCACCAGTTCTTCAAATGAAAATATCACCTCCTTAATGCTCCTTGAAGTGGATTCAGAGCTTCCCTGTTTACTACAGCTCAGCTTTCTAGAGTCAAAGTTTAAAGGTTGTTAACACCCCTGTGGAGAATACCAAAAACTGCCAGCTCTTTGCACATGAGCACTATGTTAATAACAGGTTGCCACATCCCTAGTGTTGTACTGAGGTGTGGCCTCAAGAAAAATTTGTGGTTAGGCTGCAATTAAACAACTCAGGGAATCGAAACTGATTTTCTCTTTAGTTTCCCGTTAGGAATTACCCTTCTTGTGTTGCTGTTTTGTGACTCATGAGGGATTTTTGTTGATGTCTGAGGAGTGGTAAGCCATGAAGAAACTGCAAGTGTGTAAGCAGTGCTGGGATCACAGATGAAAGAAGCTGAATGTGTCTTAAGGCCAAAAGACGCCAAGTAAACAGAGATTACTCACTTTGATTGCTTTGATTACAACACTTAGTTTGATTGCTTTGATTACAGTAATCTGAGTTTGCAATAAGCACAGAACTCACCTCTCAAGTAGCAATTCTTGAAAAACTGGTGTCAAATGAACACAATGCCAAACTCCTAAAACTTTTTAACTTCTTTGAGTGACCAGAAGTGCACTGGAGGAGGGTGCATCAGAGGCAGGTTATGCTTGTGGTTCCCAGCCTGCCTGCAGCCTGGGCTCATGCTGCCCTGGCTCCATGTGAGCCACAAGGCTGGGCAGAGCTGCTGGGGGAACATTTGGTTTAAGGGAGCCCCCTTTCCCCTGCACGTGTGCTCCCCAGCAGTGCTCCTGTGATCCAATGCCGTCTCTCAGCTGGGGCACAAGGAACCTGGGCTGCAGCAGCTTTACTGCAAGCACCTTCTCTGTCTTCATTACATGTCATGCCCCGTGGTTCCCACCACAGAAAAACAGCTCTGCAAGGGTTTAGTCACACACATTTCAGCTAGTTCATGTGTAAATATGGGGCTCAAGCAGCTGTGGTTGTGGAGCACACTGGTGCCAAGTCACAGGAGGCTTTGCTGTGAACTTTTCAGTTCCTTGGTGGCCAGTGTGTAGCTCTGCTTCATGGGGTCCACCGTGATGGTGTTCACTGGGGTCCAAGGATGAGAGAAGAGACAGAATCTGACTCCATGTTTCAGAAGGCTTGATTTATTATTTTATGATATATATTATATTAAAACTATACTAAAAGAATAGAAAAAAGGATTCCATCAGAAGGTCAGCTAAGAATAGAAAAAGAAAGAATTATAACAAAGGCTTGTGTCTCGGACAGAGAGTCAGAGTCAACTGGGCTGTGATTGGCCATTAATTAGAAACAACCACATGAGACCAATCACAGATGTACCTGTTGCATTCCACAGCAGCAGATAACCATTGTTTACATTTTGTTCCTGAGGCCTCTCAGCTTCTCAGGAGAAAAAATCCTAAGGAAAGGATTTTTCAGAAAATATCATGGTTACATCCACCAAGGGGAGTCAATCCAGTGGTGGATGCCCTAACCCTGGAAGTGTTCAGGACCAGGTTGGATGGGGCTTTGAGCAGCCTGCTCTAGAGGAGGCCTCTCCTACCCATGGCAGGGGCAGTTGGAACGAGGTAAAGTTTGAAGTCCCTTCCAATCCCAGCCATGAACACCAGGAAAGTGCTACAAGAAACATGTAAAGCGAAAAAATAGAGAGCCCTTATACAGGAATAATTCCTCTTCAGCCTGAGTTTGACCATGTGCTTTGAGTTTTGCTTGCCATTGCAGGGGGATTTGTTGGCACAATTTTGGGTTTAGTGCCACGTTGCTTGAGCAGAGGTGACTGGTTTCCTGTGTGTGCAGCAGCAGGCGGGGTTGGGGAGGCACTCAGTCACCTCTATTGCACACAAACAAGTCCAAAAATAACTTTTTCCTCCTTTCCCCTTTTTCATGTGTTTGTTTCATTATGAAGGAATTTGTGCTATTCAGAACAACACCCTAGTGCAGTATTTTTTTCTTTTTCTTCCTTCTACCCAAGAGTGAAACTGGTAATCCCTGTCCTCTTGCTGTGTCATGTGTTCATCTCATGTTACAAAGTCAGCAGTTTTTTGATTGCATCCAAGACAGATGTCCTGTTCTTTCAGGATAATCCTCCCTTGCTGTTTTTTAGGCCACAAATGCAATGAGCTACCTCTTAATTTATGTATTTTTAATAAGCTCTCCAGATGTATTGGGCCTGCAGATAGGATGTATGTCCTTCAACTCCTTCCCCTCCCCAAAAAGCTTCTTTAGGTTATATAGGGCAGGTTTTGACTCTGCTTAGAAGTGAAGAATGGACTGGTGATCAATTATTCCTTAAAAAGCAAAGCACCAGTGACATTTATGTGTCACTTGTGTAGGACAGAGGAAATGGAGAAGGTGGGACATAATTTGTATGGTTGCATTCCCTAATGGATCTGGCCTGGTTTTGCCTCCTCATTTGCTTCCAAGAATTGAGTTTCCTCTAAAAGGGTGGGACCCAGCCAGTTTCGTTTCAGTGCTGATGGATCAGCACTGAGATACCCAGAGGGGATGGAGAAAGACTCTCAGCCAAATGAAAATCAGACTGGAAACTTTATATGTCCTTTGCTAACTAAAGCCAAGAAGTGAGAAAGCAAGATGAATGTTTACAAAGGAAATTACTGTATCATGACAGAAGAACATGTGAGCTTTGCTCCTCAGAAACAGAGACTTCAAGAAAAAAATTAAGAAGTTTTTATTACTAAGATGATGGGAAGTTTTTACAGTCATTTTTTTCTCCCCTCTACACATCTGAAAGGGAGAAGGAAGTGGGGAGGAGGACACAGCAACTCCAGATGTGCATTGCATTGGCTTGTGGCTGGCTGCCAGGTCACTCAGCCACGCTCTCACCTCTCCTCCTCAGCAGAGTGGGGAGAAAATACCACAAAACAGCTTTGAGACAGGGAGATCTCACCAGCCACCATCATGGGCAAAACACAGGAACTGAGGAAGATAATTTGATTTCCAATTAAAAATAGAGTAGGATAATGAGACACAAAACCAAAACTAAAACCACCTTCTCCCCACTCAGCCCTTTTGCCTAAGCTCAAGTTCATGCTTGACTGCCCTATCTCCTCTCTCTGCAAGGGTTGTAGGAGGATGGGGAAGGAGGAGGGGTCAGTTTGTAATGCTCTGTCCCTGCTGCAGCACGGGATCTCCCCACAGCTGAAGTTCCTGCTGGGATCCTGCTCCTGTGTGGGCTCTCCATGGGCCACAGCTTCCCCAGGGCCTGTCCAATTGCTCCATGAGGCTCTCCCTGGGCTGCAGGGTGGATCTGCCTCACCATGGCCTGCACCATGGGCTGCAGGGCAATCTCTGTGCCTGGAGCACTTCCTGTCCCTCCTTCCCTGGCCTTGGGGCTTGCAGGGCTGTGCCTTCTCCTCCCAGCTACAGCTGTGCCACAGTGCATTTGTCTTGGAGGCCTCTTGAGCCAGCTCTGCCCAACATAGGATCAGCTTCTGGTGTCGATGTACAGAGGCCACCACTGCCCTCCTTATTCCCCAAATGTGACCATGTAGACCCAGCACATGTAAGCACACTGCTGAGGGATAAGGTGTAACCTTCCCTGTGGGAGCCCATGCAGCATTGCAGTGAGCACAGTGTGAGCAACAACAGCACGTGCTGGGCATCACAGCACTGCTGCCTCACACAGGAGCCTGGAGGTGCCCAGAGGCATGGGTCTCTGGGATGCCCTGTCGGTGCTGCTGATGGCAGGGGAGCGACAAGCTTGTCCCAAGCAGTGCCTGGCACACCCTGAGCCCATGGGGCTGCTGGCAGCAGTGAGGGGGCGCCCCAGAAGCTGTGCTGGTGAGAGTGTCTGGTCCATCGGGCACTGCGTGCAGCTGCACGTGTGGCAGACACAGCTCTGAGAAGGCAGGCAGGGTGGAACAGGGCAGCAGAGAATTTGCCAGCCTTGCTCTGCGGGGTCTGTAATGGGAAGCCAAAGTTTCAGGCTCCTTCTGTGGCCTTCGTGGCACTCAGAGGCCTTGGGCAGCTGAGCTGTTTTTATGGATATTGGGAATTACATGAGAACAAAATACATAAAAACCAGCCCATGTGTCTGCCTGGGATGGCTGTGGTATCCATTACCATGGCTGGAGCCACAGGGCACCTGGAGCTATGGTGAGGCTGCCTCCATGGCCCATGATGTCTTGGGAATGAGATCCTGAAGGAGTTCGGGTTCAGCAGCGCTGTTCGAAGGCAGCAGCGCTGTTTGAAGGCAGCAGTGCCGAGGCATCGCTTCCTTTGGGAGCCCCACGTGGCAGCCGCTGTTTGCGGGGATGCCTGGGATTTGGGACGGTGAGCGGCAGCGTCCAGGGTTCCAGGTACTCCACGTGAATCCCCTAGAGCAGGGTCGCCGCGGCGAACACGCACCGGCGGCCCCAGAGGGGACCCTGCCGCCGTGCGGGGTGCGGCGGGCTCTGTGGGCGGGCGGAGGCTCCGCCCGGGGCTGCGGCGGCTCCCGAGCCCCTCAGGCGGGCCGGCCGCCATGACCGGGCGCGGCTGAGGGGCCGCGAGGGGCGGTGACGTCACTGCGCGCCGGACCCCCGGGCCGGTGGCGCCTGCGCGGTGCCGGTGCGGGATGGGGAGCCCGGCGGGCGCTCCCGCCAAGCGCGCGCGGTGCGAGGAGCCCCGCAGCCCCGGCAGCGACCCACGGCTGTGGGACACGGAGCGGCTCTGCCAGCACCTCGCCCGCTGCGGCGTGGGCGATCCCGGCCTGCTGCGCCGCTTCCGAGGTACGGCGCGCCAGGGCCGGGACCGTGGCCATGTGGCCCGGCCGCTGGCGCTGACGCTTCTCTTGCTCCCGCAGAGAGCGGGGTCACCGGGAGGATGCTGCTGGACCTGCCGGCCTGCGCCCCCGAGCTCATCCGCGTCTGGTGAGCGCCGCCCGCGGGGAAAGGGGGGCCGAGGCCCGGGAGCCGCGGGGAGCGGCCGCACACGCGCGTAGCCCGGCTCGGCACGGCTCTAGGCCGCGGCCGCCCGCAGCGCCTCGAGCGGAACTGTGCCGGGGGAGGGCGAGGGAATGGGCTCCATGGGCTGATCCCCGACCCTCGGAGCAGTTCCGGCTGATCCCAGCACAACCGCGGCGCGGACTCTTGCTGCCCAAATAACCTCGATCCTTTAGAAAGGTTTAACGAAAATCCCCTGGGGTAGCACGGTGGCCTTTGGAGTGTTGCTGGGAACGCAGGAGTGAGCTCCAGGGTATCCGATAGGAACTTTTCTGCCTGAAGTTGCTGCTACTCCAGCTCCAGGAGCGACAGCGGCCCCGGTGTTTGACAGAGCGGGAGGTGCTGCTCGGCAGAGGCCGAGTGTCACCCGTGTCCCTTGGAGGAATCCCGGGCATTGACAGCTCAGCCTTGCAGCACTTGGCGCTCTGTTGTGCCCACAGCAGCGTGGGCTGCTGTGGAAATAGAAATGTTGTGGTGTGTTCTGGCAGAACAGGGGCCTGTGGGTGAGTGGCCAAGTCCTTGCTGCCCTGAGCAGCCCAGAGCAGGCAGCCCGGCTGGTCATGGTCATCTGCCACAAACACGGGGACGCTGGCTGCTGTTCTAAAGTGCCTAAAGGATTGTTCCCAACAGTGAGCAACGACTGGGCCCAAAACCCTTTTATCTTTCCGGTGGTGAATATATTTTCTTGCTTTTCTGGAACAGCAGAGAGTATGAATCTGTCCTGCTGTTCTCTGTGTTGGAAAGGCCCCTTTGCCCCTTCTCTGCCCCGCCCCAGGGATCCTCTTTTGCTCCCCTCTACTGGGATGTGTGCCTGCTTGCTCACCACATACTTCCTGGTGGTTTTTAATCTTGTAATGTCTTTTCTTTACTCCTTTGTTAACCTTGTTTATACTGTTTCCCTCAAATTTGTCTCAAAACCCACGTGCTGGCTCCAGCTGTTTGCTGCTGTTGTGGTTGGTAGCCCTGAGGTAGGCTGGGGTGTGTAATCTGGCAGGTGCACACAAGTGCAGAGCTGTGCTTTCTGCTGGGGGTTGGAGCACTTTGGTGTTGGCACCTTGGCTGAAGGCTCCTCTGAGCTCATGCTGGGGCTGAAGGGCTCTTCCTCTATTTTATTGAGACATCAGCGTGCCAAGGGGAGTGGGAATGGGCGGGTGTCTGGGCATGAGTATTAGAAGAGAATAAAAAGCTGGTGTGACACAGTGGGACAAGGCAGAAGTGCTGTGCTTTGGACAAGGTAAGACGTGCTGGAGTCATGAAGGTATTTTTGATTTCTTTTTTTGTGGAAGAGGGGTTTAACTGCAGCAGTTTGAAGTGTGCAGATAGGAATGCTGTGATGTGGTGGAAGGCAGCTGAAGCCTTTGTTTATTGCTGAAGTACCAGGTAATTGCCTGACTGAAATGACAAGCTGATGTCTAGTTTTATTTAGGATTTGCCAGGAGGCTGGTTGCTTCTGGCAGGGAAGGAGCCTCATGTCCAGGACACACTGGACATGTGCAGCCAGTGTGGGGAGTAAGAGACTGTCTGTCAGTGCTGAAATGGACAGCAGGATGGGGTAGCCAGGGTCCCTCGGCACAGGATACAGGTGATGGGGGCGCAGGACTGTGGAGACTTCTCAGTTGGAGAGCAGACGGTGTTGGGTTTACAGGTGGCTTGTGCATTTTCTTTGTATAACATATTGTTAACTTTGTATATGTTTCCTTCTGTGAGATCTGACCTCTTGTTTCTCTTAAGCTGAAACTGTTGAGAGTTGGATGAGAAATTGCTCAAGCATTCTGCTCTTTGTCAACATCTCTCACTTTGCACTAAGAACAATTCTTTTGCAGTCCACTGCACACTGTCCTGCAGTAAGCTGGCTCATTTCTCTGTGACAAGCCACTAATGAATGCATGTCTTTAGTTCCCTGGGTTCCTGGATGTTCAGAGGGGAGAGCTGGGGCCAGTGGTGCATAGAGGAAGGGCAGTGAGATTCCCAGGTGTTCTCGTGTTGCTGGCTGTGGATGTTTTGTGTGATGTACAGAGCACTGAACACAGATGATGAGTGGGGCTGTCTGGCTGACCTCTTTGGGCACAGGAATGGGATTTTCTGGTCCTTGTGACCTGTGGCATGAAGGGGTATGGACCAAGCAGGGAGGGGAGTGGATGAGGAAGTGCCATTGTCACCGTTTCCAAGCAGCCATCAGTAACGCTGCTTTGGCTGTTAGAGGAAATGCAGAGTCCTGGAAAACTACAGTTTTCCGTATTAACAGGATTTGTCTTGCTTAGGGGGTCTGGCCTTGTAGACTTCAGGTGAAAAATGCCCTGTAGCTGTTTTCTATCTGAAGGAGGCTGAAGAGCAGGGAAGGTGGGGCATCCAGGCACTTGGTCACACCAGGATCCACCATGCAGGGTCTGACTTTTTCCCAGTTCTTCTCCTCGTCCCACCAGAGCAGCGAGTGGCTGTGTGGGACTGAGCTCCTGTCTGGGGTTAATCCACAACAATCCTTCTTGGAGCCCAGTGTGAAGCACAAAGGGCTGCCAGATGATCTGAACAGAGCATATTAAAACACAAATAGTGTGGCCAGCAGAATTATTGAACTATTCTTGCCCTGTGCTGGTTGGGCCACACTGTGAGTGCTGTGTCCAGTTCTGGGCCCCCCAATTTAGGAAGGATGTTGAGATGCTGGAGCATGTCCAGAGAAGGGCAGCAAGGCTGGTGAAGGGTCTGGAACTCAAGCTTTATGAGGAGTGGCTGAGGGACCTGGGGTTGTTTAGCTGGAGAAGAGGAGGCTCAGGGGAGACCTTACCACTCTCTACAACTCCCTGACAGGAGATACCTTCTCCCAGGCAACAAGTGACAGGACAAGAGGACACAATCTTAAGCTGTGCCAGGATGAGGTTAGGCTAGACATTAGGAAAAAATCCTTAACAGAAGAAGTGATTGGGCATTGGGATGGGATAGGCTGCCCAGGAGGGAGGTGGAGGAGTCATCATCCATGGGGGTATTTAAAAAGACTGGATGTGTCACTTAGTGCCATAGTTTAGTTGATAAGGTGATGTTAGGTCATAGGTTGGACTTAATGATCTCAAAGGTCTTTTCCAACCTGGTTAATTCTGTGATTCTGTGTGAAAAATAAGTTGTTAAAAGCATTCATTATCCTAGTTTAATAGCTGCTGGTCACAATGTTGGTTTCTTTGCCCTCAGATATCATGGAACACATGCTGTCTGGGCATCACCAAGGGAACTTTTCATCTTAGAATTGTGGAATGGTTTGGGTTGACCTTTTTGATCATCTAATTTAGACCCCTGCCACAGACAGGGACACCTTCTGCTATCCCAGGTTGCTTCAAGCCCTGTCCAACCTGGCCTTGGACACTTCCAGGGATGGGTGCCCAGCTGCTCTGGGCAACCTCTGCCAGGACCTCAGCACCCTCACAGGGAACAGTTTTTTCCTAATACCCAATCTGACCCTGGCCTGTCAGTTTAAAACCGTCAGCCCTGTTCTGACAGTGTCTGCTCTTACAAGAAGTCCCTCTCCCTCCTTTTATGGTCTCCTTAAGGTATTGGGGGGGCTACAGGGAGGTCTCCATGCAGACTTGCCCTCTCCAGGCTGAGCAGCCCCAGCTCCCTCAGCCTGCCTGCACAGCAGAGGTGCTCCAGCACTGCCTTGTGGCAGTCTGAGCAGCAGCTGCAGCCCCAGAGCTCCCTGCTAGGGAAAGCAGCATCAAGTGGTTGAGAGAAACACTGCTCACCAACAGCTCAAACATCACATGCCTGTAATATTTTAGGGATTGTGAATTATTAAATGATTCAGATGAGAATATGTAGTGCATCAAGCAGTACTTTTTCCTAATTGTTGACACTTTATAGCCTTATTGTGTGTTAAATTTTATGTTGAAAGGCTGGTATCAGACTGATCTCGGTGGTTAACTGCTGGGAGAAAAAGTATTTTCTCATGGTAGTGTTTGCTGTCCTACTGAGGCTGAATCCATTTAGCTCAAGGGCAAAGCTTGCAGACAGAGTTAGAGGTGTGATAGGGCATATTATCTCTCTCCAGACTTATCCCACCTGTGCTCTTAGGCTGCTGTGGCTACAGCAGAGAATCTGCACTGGAAGTTTAGCTGTGTTGTTTAGCTGTGTTTAATAATTTATTAAAAATGACAGCAAAATATCTTTGCAAAATATTAGCATCAGTCTCAGCAAAATTAGAACATGTTTTAAACTGCAGTGGTTTTGCTGCTGGAGTTGAAATTAATTTATGTAAAATTCAAGTTAATTTGATAAAATTAAACTTTAAACAGACAGTTGACTAACTACGAGAAATTTTTATAAAAATAATTTGTTGGGACCTTGACATTTTAGTTTAAGGAAGTTTTGCATCCTTAAAAAATGTCAGTTATGGGAAAGCAACGTGCAGCATCCGAATAAGTTTTAAGGACACTAGGTGTGGTTTACACAATTTTTTCATCAGTTTCCTGGTGGTTTTATTTCTCAGTTCTGTGTGAGTGGGAGAAGCGCTTATGCTGCTCTACAGACATGTTCTGTAGCTATTTGTTTCCTTCCTTCTGTACTTGATTTTATATATATTTTGATAAATACTTTCAATATTTTTTTGAAAAAATTGCAGTTGCAGTCTTCTTCCATCAAGGAACATCAAAGTAATGGGAACGTGCATGAGTAATTCAATGTGTACTGCAAATTGTAAAGGGACATGCATTGCAGACTTTGCTCTCAGTGTTTCTTTTTCCTTGTTAGCTGCGCAGCTGAGCGACTGGAAGTGCTGGCGTGCCTGACACAGATGCAACAGCAGCACATGGAGGTGATGAAGGTAAGCCATGCTGTGGGGACACCATGGCCAGCTCCTGCCCCAAGGCCTGCACAGGGCTCTGCCTCCCCCTTCTTGGCTTGGTGCTGCCAGCTGGTGCCTTTCCTTTGCACAGCAGCAAATTCTGGGCCCTTGGTAGTGGTGGTCTGTGAAAAACCACATTAACTAGAAGAAATAATAGAATCATCATGTGGGAGCTTTCAGTGGACACCTCCAGGTTGTGAGGGATTAAATGAGCACAAGAGCTGTTTGACATGTGTTGGAGAAGCTCCCTTTCACATCCCTCTGTGCAGAGCCTCTCCTTGGTTTATTTTATTAGTTTTTCCCCAGGCCTGAGTTAACAGACTCCTCCTTGCTGTTCCTGTTTCCTGTGTCCAGCTGTTTCTCCCAGTGGTGTGTGTTGCTCTAACTGGCCAGGGCTGTTCAGTAGTAGTCTGCATATCTGCTAGAGCCCTCCCAGCTCAGTGACCAAGGGTAGAGAGCACAGGTAACCCTCATTTGCCTCAGTATTTTACCAGGATATGTGTGTGATGGAATGGTTTCACCTGCAGTTTAACAGCAAAGGTTAAAGATTAAATGTGTTTGCCTTTTCTACTTGAGTCCCTGTAGTTACTGAGATGTCTCTAAAAATATGTGCTCATCAGGAAGTACTTATTTCATATTGTGGTCATTTTGGGGGTTTATATTTTGTTTTAAGAAAAAAGTGACAATCATAATTTCCACCCAGCAATATTGCATTTGATTTTAAAAGCATGAACAGTATCTGGGCAAACACTTTTGGATATCTCAGACATGCATTGCAGTATGCTGCTTTAATTGGAATAGGAGATTAATAAAGACAGCAGTTTTCACACATGTTAAGCTTTGGAATTATACAGTTGGAGATAACATTTTTAGGCATTTTGTCTTCTCTTGCTATGTGAAATAAGCAGTTTTATCTTTTTGGTGTCAAGCTTTAGTAGTTCTCCAATACAAATTTGGTTGCGCAGAGAGGTTGAGGATGCCTGGAAGTGTTCAAGGTCAGATTGGACAGGGCTTGGAGCAGCCTGGTCTAGTGGAAGGTGTCCCTGCCTATGGCAGTATGTTGGAACAAGGTGATCCTTAAGGTCCCTTCCAACCCCAACCTTCCTATGATTCTGTGATAGATCTTGATATAGAGTTGGCAGGATATGTCTGTTTTACAGAAGATGAACAGTCCCTCCAACCAAACACCTGACCATTCTAGATATCCTTTACCTTGATGCCTGCTTCTTTTCAAAGTCAAATTTTAATTTTTAATTTTTTTTTCTTGCTTCTGTAGGTCTTTAATGATCCTATTCATGGGCACATTGAGTTGCATCCCCTGCTGGTTCGGATCATCGACACCCCTCAGTTCCAGCGCCTGCGGTACATCAAGCAGCTGGGCGGGACGTACTTTGTGTTTCCAGGGGCCTCTCACAACCGCTTTGAGCACTCCCTGGGGTAAGGTGCTGCTCCTGGTGCATCTCTGGCATCTGGATATCCCTGTCTGCTTCTGCTGCTGTGGTTGTGCTGCAGCCAAGGGGCACTGCTGTCTGAGCATTGCTGAAAACTGCTGGGGACAGTTTCTGGTCTCAAATGTTCCTGGATAGCCCATGTCACTGTGGGCCGTTCCCTTGAATTTCTTTTAATAAAGACAGATAAACAAACCAAGATGGATCAATGTTAGATTTCCTTCCCCACCCTTTATTCTAAGAATATTATTATTTTATATTATATATTTTATATAATAAATATATTATGTATTTTATATAATATATTATTATCTAAGAATATTATTATAATATTATTCTTATTCTAAGAATAATGTTAGCTAAAAAACTGTGTTTTATGTTCCCCTAGTCAAAATACAAGTTTTAAAGCATAAACTTAGTACCAGGGCAGCTCTTATGATCTGCCAAACAGCTGTAATCCCTGCACATCATCCAGCACAGCCAAAATGAATTCGATCTGTAATGTTTGCCTTTGTAGGTAGATGTGCTTCGTGCAATCCATGGCAGGTTGTCAGGCTGAGAGCTGTCATTCCATTAAGCAGAAATATGATGTAGCCAAGGATTCATACATAAAGGCCATTCATACATACTAGGTCATTCACACTCCTCAGGAAAGCTGATGAATGACAAATTTGAGCTTGTTTTAAGAGTATATCTCAAAGAGCAGTTATTAAATTAAAATTAAGCTTGTAAGTGGTTTTTATTCAGATGATTTGGCCAGCCTAAATTTGCTTCTGTTGGTGCTGAAATATTGTGGAGTAAATCTGGCTTACTTATAACAAGATTCAAATGGCTGTTTGCAAAAGGGTGAGATGAATAAGGCAGCCTGGATTGATTGCATTTGGTAAACCAAAAAGACAGAAATGTGGTTGAATATAAACAAAGTTTTCACAACAGAAGTCTGTAAACTTCAGTTCTATCAGCAGCTTTTCTTTTGAACAGTTCCATTGATCTATTGAGTTAAATTTAGGACAGTTGTTCTCCACTTGTATATAATGCCAAAGATTTCTACAGTATTACAAATAGAAGAACTGAGCTTTGTGTGCTTATTGGTCTACTAAAAAGCCATCAAATGGTGAAATTTGGACTAATGAAACATATTACCTCGTCATAGAGGTAATTATTACCTTGTCCTTGTCTTGCTTTAGGCTGTTCTGAAAGGGGAGCTGTTGAGGCAAGTAGAAAAAGATGTTTGTGCAGAGGTTATAATAAACAGTTTATGGGACTGTGTGCCATATATTTGCTCCTACTGGTTTTGTGGCCATTCACTTAAATACATTTTCAAATCTAAAATGAATGGGAAGAAGGGAAATAATTCTCATGAGCTATTAATAAAGCAGCAGTTTGAAAAAAGTACCAAATGCTTTGGTGGCTGGTGTGGACCTTTGCAGTTTGCCTTGGCTGGAATTCAAGGATTCAGTGTAAGCTGAGGTGCTTTAAGATTCTCACTGTCAGTGGTGCACTGCTGTTCCCTTACACAGCTGCCATGAAATACTGCAGGATGCTGTAGAGCCTCTGTGTTTTGGGCATGGTATCCATTTGGGCATGGTATCCCATGCTTTTTTGCTTTTGGAGGACTAAAACTCTACTACAGGAAGCAGTTTGTGATTTTACCACGTCAGGGTTGGGTATTCTTTGTATGCTGTCTCTCAGATAAGGGCTGTGACTTAATGGAGCAAAACAGAGTAGGGGAGTTTCTGTTTTTCTGTTAATCCTAAACCAATGCTATATTTCTTTCTTTCCCTCCTGCAACAGGGTTGGCTACCTTGCAGGATGTCTGGTTCGTGCACTGAAGGAGAGACAGCCAGACCTGGGTATAACTGAGCGAGACATCCTCTGTGTAGAAATTGCTGGGCTTTGTCATGATTTGGGTAAGGAACACCTGAGGTGGGTTGTTGCTCTTGGAAAGCTAAGCAGGATGAAAAGCTGGCTGTGAGGTCAGAACATGTGAGCTGTTTTGGGCTGCTTAGTGCATGGCCATATTCCAAGACAGGTTTTATCTGTTGTGTTTGGTCTGGAGTACATCTGTGGAGACAGTTCCACCTGAATCTGTAGCCACTCTTAGCTAGTGTTTTGTCCTGTTTATGTCCAAATGGTGCTTAGAGTTCTGCCCTCTGTGGCTGAAGGGTCCACTTCTTTCTGTGGTTTCTCCAGGTCTCTTCAAACATTTCAGAATGAAAATTAGCGTTCCTTTCAAAAATTGTAACATTTATTTCATAGCTACTTCTTTTTTCAGAGCTGACACAGAATAATTTAATATTCTGTGTTGCTGCAGTACTTGCCTGTGGTGTAGGTGCTGGAACTGGCTGTTAAGTGCAGCAGTAGTACTTGAAGTATCTTAGGAAAGTGTACTTGCTATACCTGAGTCTTCCTCACAGGAATTATCTGGGTGGTTGCACTCAGTGGTGGTTACAGGCTCCATGTCCAGGTGGAGCCCAGTGAGGAGTGCCCTGTGTGGGGCTGGTGCTGTTGGATGTCTCTGTCAGTGATGGGGACAGTGGGATCCATGCACCCCTGGGCAGTTTGCCAACAGCACTGAGCTGTGTGATGGAGTCACATGGAGGGAAGGGATGGGGCATCCAGAGGGACCTGGACAGGCTGGAGGGACAGACAGTGGATTGAGAACACCCTCAGGAGAAGAACTTGGGGGCATTGATGGGTAAGATAGGACCAGAAGCAGCCCAGATGTAGGAGAATTCTTGGCAGAACAAGGGCAGGCTGTACTTTTACAAGAGTGGGACAACCCTGGCCTGCAGATTACAGAGTTACTTTGAAGACCATGTACTGTCCTCAGAACAAGATAGCCCATGTACTGTCCTTGAATGGATACAACAGGAAAAAATGAGCATTGTGCCAGGATGAGGCCAGATGCCAGGCACATTGTGGGACTGCTAATTTAGCACAGCTTAGCTAAAAATGCTTCTAGCAAATAACATGGATGTGTAAATGCAGCCACTTCACCAATGAGCATTAAGCACTAGTGGCATGAGGCAGTGCAGAGAGAGGCATAAATATGCCAAAGTTGCTGAATAAAGCAGAAGGACATGGAGCCATGTTGGTGTGATTGTTGGTACTTGGCCAACTCTCTGTGGGACCCTCTTCACCCAGAGCCCCCCTTGTGCTGGACTGACCCCAGCATGGGCACAGCTGGGGGGGATTCTGCCCCTCTGCCTTGCTCAGGTGACCTCCACCTGCAGAGCTGCTACCAGCCCTGGGCCCCAGCATAAGGATGGGGTGCTATTTATGCACCCCAAATTTGCCCCAAGGCCTTGGAGATACACAAAGGGCTGAAGCCCCTCTGCTCTGGAGCCAGGCTGGGAGGGCTGGGGGTGTTCAGCCTGGAGGAGAGGAGGCTCCAGGGAGGCCTTAGACCACATAAAAACGGTTTCAGGAGAGCTCAGAGGGACCTTGGACAGGGGCTTGGAGTGACAGGACAAGAAGGAATGGCTTCCCACTGGCAGAGGGCAGGGTTAGATAAGATATTGGTAAGAATTCTTCCCTGTGAGAGTGAGGAAGTCCTGGCACAGGTTGCCAGAGAAGCTGTGGCCACCCTATCCTTGGAAGTGTTCAAGGCCAGGTTGGAGAGGGCTTGGAGCAGCCTGGGGTAGTGGAAGGTGTCCCTGCCCATGGCAGAGGTCTGAATGAGATGATCTTTAATGTCTGCTCCAACCCAAACCAGTCTGAGACTCTGTGATATGTCAAGAAAAGTCAAATACAGGAGAATTCAGATCCTAAGCTTGCTCAAGAAAATTTTGCTGACAACTATGTCTCAGACTAAACCTGTGTAATCTTTATATTTAAAGGTCATGGGCCATTTTCACACATGTTTGATGGAAGATTTATTCCACTCACTCGTCCAGATTTGAATTGGAAGGTAGGCTTTTCACTATTAAAATAAAAAGACAAACCTGAAATTTTTAGAGGCAGAATAGTTAATCTTTAAAGAGTTCCAATGCTTTTGAGGCTATAGTGGTCATCTGGCCTTACCTTATTGCATCATTTTGATGGCTTATTTGAAAACTAGAATGTTGTTTTCTAATCTTGTGATGATATCCTTGTTAGGTCTGCACTGATCATTTTTGGTCAGCATTGTGCCTTAAAATATTGTTTAGAATTCAAACTTTCCAAAACAGTTGTTTGCTGTGAATGAAGTGCAACATAGTCCTTTCAGACCTCTCTGTGCTTGTAATTTCTTAGCAAAATCAGATGAGTAAACTGGTTAATCTTTTACACAGCAAAATTGATTATTTTGTCTTTTAGCATTGTAACTGCGTTGCTGCTGTTTGTCAACACACACAATTAACAGCTCTCTGCAGAAAAGTGTGTTTCTGGACTCTGTAGACCGGGTGATTTCCTCTTCTGTTTAATTGAAAATGACCAGGAAAGCACTCAGCTGCTGCATTTCACACCAGCCTGCCCATGTGCCTGCTAGGCAGTGCTGATGGCTTGGAGTAAAGCTGTGACTGCAGGAAAGATGCTTAAACTATGTAATACAATATTTGGATGGGTTTTTTTCACAGCATGAAACTTCTTCTGTTCAAATGTTTGAGCACTTGGTCACTTCCAATAAACTAGAAGAAGTCATGAGGTCCTATGGTCTTATCCTGGAAGAAGATCTGTTGTTCATCAAGGAGCAAATAGGAGGGCCCATAGATGAAACTGCCTGTGTGAAATCGGTGAGTCAGGGTGTTGCTCCTGTGCTCATGCCAAGAAACACCTTCATTTCACTGAAAGAACAGATAATTTTGGCTTCTGCTATATGTTACTTCTAGCTCTATGAAATTCTGGGAATCTTGTCACAACTGATGCTGGAGGAGTGTTGTGTTTATTTCTTACAGTGCTGGTAGATGTGTTAATGTGCTTACAGCTCCCTGAGAATTCTTACCCAAAAGCCTCCAGATCAGAGGAAAGCTGTAGAAAGTTACTTGTATTTAGGGAACCTAACTGGTGACTGGGATCCACTCAAGGGTACTGAAGAGTTGGAAGAATTGCTCACCAAAATATTTTTCATCATTTACGTGCAGTCCTGGGTGGTCCCAGTTGACTGGAAATCAGCAGATGTGGCTCCATGAGGAAGGGTCAGAAGGATAATCCAGGGAGCTAGAGGGCTGTCAGCCTGCCCTGTGCTAGGGAAGGTCATGGAGCAGATCATCCTGAATTCCATCCTGCAGCACCTACAGGACAAGCAGGGAACCAGGCCCAACCAGCCTGGGTTTAGGAAGTGCAGGTCATGTTCAGCTGGAGGGCAGGAAGGCTCTGCAGAGGGATCTGGATAAGTTGGATCAATGTGCCCAATTGTGTGAGATTCCGCAGTGCCAGGTGTTGGTCCTGCTACAGGCTGGGGTCAGGGCAGCTGGGAAGTGGCTAGGCAGAAAAGAGGTGCTGTTTGGTTCACAGTGACTGAAAATGGACCAGATGTGCCCAGGTGGGCAAGAGGACAATGGCCTGTACCAGCCACAGCATGGCCAGCAGGACCAGGACAGTGACAGTGCCTCTGTGCTGGGCACTACTGAGGCCACAACTCAAATTCTGCATTCAGTTTTTGACCCCTCAGTTGAAGCAAGACACTGAGGTGCAATGGAGAAGGGCAGTAGAGCTGGGGAAGAGTCCGGAACACAAGTATGATGAGGAGCAGCTGAGGGATCTAGGGGGCTTGGCCTGGAGTAAAGGAGGCCTCCCCCAGTCTGGATAACAAAACTGGGCACTGGCAGTGATGAGGCAGGGAGGAATCCAAGCCTGGCCCAAGAGCCAGAGCCACAACAGCTTTGATGACAACAGTGAAATGCTTGGATTTATTGCAGTAGCAAACATAGAGGATAAGACCTGAAGAAATGAGTTGCCTCAAGAAGCAAGCAAGAAGGGATGGCAGTTGTTAATCTTTGCAACTCTATGAAAGACCTCAGTCCTCTCCTCATTTTACACTTTTGTCATCTCTTCAAGGACACTCATTCAGTTGCCACCCGAGTAAACAACTGGTAGCAGCTGAAGTCAGTGGGAGATCTGTTGGGACAATCTGGTTCTAATCAGAATTTATATGTAGTCCCAAACGAGCAACCCACAAATGTTCACACTTGCCCATTATTTTCTGCTGCAGGAGTGGGTGGCAATCCCATGGCAAATACAAGGAACTTGGAGTAGTGAAATTGAGTCTGAGATCTTATAGGAAGAGGATGTCCATTTACAAAGTCCACAAGCTGATTTTTATCCCACTGGGCTCGTTTGCACACGAATCTTGGTGCCTGCCACTGGCATTGATCATGTGCCAGGTGTTTTCCCTGTATCTGGTCTGCCTTGTTTGGATTCTGTGCCTGTTTTCCAGCAGGATACCAGGAAGAGGAGTGCCACACACGGTACATGGCAGCACCTACCTGGTGCCAGGCAGCACATGGCACTGGCAGGCTGTGCACTGTGGTGCAGGCCTGTCATGACGTGGACGATGGCTGTTCAGGCACCAGACATAAACAGAGTCCTGAGCATGTCCCAATAGCAGAGCTCTGTGATCATGGGATTTTTATCCTTGATGTGCTTGCATCCTTCTGCTTGCATGTGTTTCTGTTGCTATTTACATCAGATTTAGTATTTCTGTAGTGCAGGTAACATGGAAGCTATGTTTGCATACAATGCTTTTCACTTTCAGAATTTCAGGGCTACTTTATGGCATATTTTTAGGTGAAGAATCTTTAAATTTTCAAGAAAATGTGCACCTTGTATCTTATTATTTTGGTGTTTGTTTCCTATTTACCTTATGGCTGAATTGTCCCTTGTGAGGCAGGAGTTTAAGTAGCGGAATATTCAAAATTTTTTTCTTAAAACTTCTAAGTAAGTGTTTTTAAACTGTGTTCTATGAAGTTGTAGATTGCAAAAGATTGCAGGACAGTGACATATTTGTGTATTTAATTCTCTGAAAATGAAATAATTCCAAAATTTCCCCTCTTTGTTGATATGTTGTTTTTTGTTTCTTCATTCCCAAGCTCAGGCTTTCTTTTAGTAGAGTAATGGGCAATGAATACTTGTGTTCATGGGTTTTATTCTTCTTGAGATTATGAGAAGACAGTTGCTTAGGCCCTCTTCTGGATTTCTAATGTCTGATAGCTTCTGGAAGTTCTTTTCTTGTCTTTGTGTTCTTCACTACCTCAGTGTTGGATGTTTATCACAAGAAAAGTCAAGGTGTATTCCCACTGTCTTTGAAAAGCCATTAGACATTGTTGGTACACTTTAATTTTTTGTTGTTTCTGATGTTTTTCTTCTTGGCTCCCCTGTCAGTGGCCCTACCGTGGTCGACCAAAGGAGAAAAGTTTCCTTTATGAGATTGTAGCTAATAAAAAAAATGGCATTGACGTTGACAAGTGGGATTATTTTGCAAGGTACAAATATTACATTTTATTATGAATTCCTATTGACAAAATGCTACCATATGTACAAAAATGATCCTGTGGTTGAACACTCTGTGCAATATTTCTAGGGATTGCCATCACCTGGGAATCCCCAATAACTTTGACTATAAGCGATTGCTTATCTTCACCCGGGTCTGTGAAGTGGGGAACCAGAAGCACATCTGCCCCCGTGACAAGGTGAGCAGAGGGAGCACCTGGGGGCACATAGGGGAGCTGCACCCCGTGGCTGGGGGTCCTGCCCCATACTCCCTTAGCCCAAGAGGGACAGAAGTATTGGCTGCCCTGAACGTTTTTCTCAGAAGCTGCTTTTTGGGAGAGGGACAGAGCAAACCATTGTTTGAAAGGATTTGTGGCAGATCCTGTCAGGGGAGACTCTACAGACCCGTCAGATCTGTGTAATCCTGCTCCACATCTGCTGGGCAGGATGTGAATGTGGCTGTGGTGAGGGGTCCTCTCCACTGCCTGGGGTCACTGTCAGCACTCTGCCCTCCTGCAGTGGCCTGAGCCAGTTTCAAAATTTGGAAATTGTGAATAATAATCATTCTGCTTTATGCTGTGAATGGGAGGAGACAACTAATTTGATTAATTGATTGATTGTTTTAATTTTCCTAGTAAGACAGTGGCAAAAGTAAATGCTAATAGGGTTTTTTTGATTCAGGAAGTTGGAAATCTGTACGAGATGTTCCACACCCGGACCTGCCTGCACCGGAGAGCATACCAGCATAAGACTGGCAACATCATTGAAATAATGCAAGTGTATTTTCCTTTCCTTTCTTTTCAATTTATATTTCAATTCTTGAAACAATCCATATCCATTTGGAATATTCAGAAAATCAATAAGGTGTGACATAGAAGAAAAGCTACTTCTGATCCTTGTGAAAAGACTTAGTGCTGAGGGTATCATAGAGGCTGTGGTTAGCAAAGCAAACAAAAACAGAGAGGACAAAAGCATCCTTCCACATTAAATTAAATGAGAGGAAAATTGCTAAAGGCCTGAAGAAGCACAAGACTAGGGTGTGCTTAAACCTTTTAAACTGCTGACAGCTGAAGTCAAATCCTCATCTGCAAGTTAGAGACCACTTAGCTCAAACTGCCTGGTTACTAGAGCAAGGTTGCTAACAAAGTCATGAAAGGGCTCATGTAGTTTAGCTGAGGCCTGGCTTTGTGTTTATGTAATGCAAGATTTGTTCAGGACCAACTCAGCTGCCTACCTGCTGTTTTACCTCTCTTGTTGATGTCTATAGAATTTTCCTTATAACATTATTCCTTTTACTTTTCTTGAGAATCAGAATTACTTTTATCTCCAAATCTTTTTTTCCTTAGGGTCTTGTCTGCTGGATAACTGTTGAGTTTGGTAAAAAGGAATGTTAAGGATTACACAGTACAAGAGTGATTTGGATTGGTTTCATTTCATAACCTTCAGCTCTTGATTTAGGGATCCTCTAAAACTCAGACTAAAAATGCTCAGGTTTGACAGTACCTATATATGACAAGTAAAACATATTTTTTAGTTTAGAAAAACTCAGTTCTTGGCTTCCTGTAATTAAAGCAGCCTTTCCAAAACAGTGTCCAAACTGGTAATGACAGCAAGGTACATGGAAATTTGGAAGAACCTCATCTTTAGATTATAATTTTTCCCATCTGAAAATATTACATGTTTGTGATGCTTTCCCTTTACAATGCTTTGTACCTCTCAGCTAACTGGGGAGGCAGGGAGTCTGTAAAAGGGTTTGGTCATCTGTGAGGGAACCTTACTGCAGCTGAGGGACCCTATCAATGTTTTACAGGGTTCTGCAGTTGTCTCAGCAGTGCTAAACCCAGTCTAAAGCAGAAAAAAGTGAATTTGCTCATTCATCTAAAGGTTACATTCTGTTCTGAACCTGTCTTCAGTAAATCTGTTTTGGAATGTGCAGTGACAGCATGGAGACAAGATGTTGCAGTGATCAGTGTGTGCTGTGTGCTGAGGATACAGTTCCATCTGTTGTCTTCTGTTTATAACATACTAAATTGTTTCATTCTGCCTGTTGACCAGTGAGGTGTTTCAAAATGGTATTATCCTGAAGTCATAATTTTGTCTCAAACTAGGATAACAGAAGCCTTTCAAAAAGCAGACAAATATTTTGAAATAAGAGGCTCTGAAGGAAAAGTGTATCGGATTTCTACAGCAATGGAGGACATGGAAGCCTACAGTAAACTAACTGGTATGAGGTGTCAGAATTATTTTTTTAAGTAAAAAAGCATGATTGCCTGTTAAAATGCTGGTTTTATTGCTTTTGTGCACAGAAGGTGGGGCAGGCCTGGATTGTCTAGTGCTTGTGATCCGAAATCTTGCTAGAAGGGACAGCAATACCTTCTAATTTAAATGACTTTTATGTTGTGAGAGGGAGAAAGAAGCACTAACTTTGTATTCCACGCATGTTCAGATTCAGCAGTGTTAAAGGTCCTGCCTGTGCCCTGAGTTTGTTGCATGTGTCACAAGGGGGATGTGAGTGTGCCCTAAGTGGTACTGCAGATGGCTCTGTCAGGTGAAGTTCTGGATGTGTTTTGTGGTGTGAAGCTGTTCCCAAAGCAGGTTCCAAACAGCTCTCGTGGGGTCTCAGGTTGCCCTGCCTGCCTGCCTCTCCTGGTGTGTGCTGTGGGGTCCTGGTGTTCCCCTGGATGTGTTCAGAGCTGCAGTGGGGCCAGGCAGCCCTTCTGCTCCAAGGCTCTGTGGTTGGCTCTGTGTCCAGGGCAGGGTGCTGCAGGTCCTGCTCAGGGCTGCTCCTGATACTGGCAGCTCTTGCAGCACCTCTCAGCTACAGCTCACCAGAACTTCCAAGCCAGCCCTCCTGAGTTTCCATCACCAAGCCTTAGCTGGCCAGCAGAGAGACAGAAGAACTTCTATCTTTGGTCCATGGATGAAGTGACAGGGCCTGAGGGCACTGTTGCAGAGAATCCTGTGTGCTTTAGCCTTTGTCAGGCTAAAGGCCTTCTTCTGGTAGTCCTTGATGTGCCACAGCCTCTGCAGCGTGCCCCCACTCCTGCTGCTGCAGTGAGGAGTCCCCTCTGTCTCTGTGTGCCTCTGCTCAGGGCAGGACAAGGGTGCCTGCTTTGAGGGGCAGTAGTTGTTGGGGAATGTGAGCTGCATTGCTGGGCAGTGGAAGGCTGGGCAGAAAGGAAAGAACTGAGGTGAAGTTGTTGCTGGGGAATGGCTGGCCTGGCAGGTCCTGCTGTAACTACCTGCTTACCTCTGGTACCTGGTGAGGAGCACAGCTCAGGGCAAGGACAGCAGGGCTGTGCCCAGCCCCTCACAGTCTGCCACAGCAAGGAGCTGCTTGCTGGGACCATCTGTTCTGCAAGGAGGGCTGAACAGCAAGGGAGAGTGATGTGAAGAATGTTCCAGCATGTGCATGAAGGATGAGTATGGCCTCCTCCTAAACCTCCTTCCTGCCTCTGGTGCTGTGAAGAGTAAGATTTTTCCTTTTTTTCTTTTCACTCAGGGAATTTCTTTCCAATTGGAGGAAAGGAACAAATCTCTTGCCTAAGAGATGGGAATGAACAATATTTAAGAGAGACAAAAGATGTAGCCAAGGAGGAGGGGGAAGGGTGCAGTTTGCTACCGTTCTCTTGGGAAGTGCAGAGCAGCTGGAGATTTTGGATGAGGGGCTGGGCTGGGCTGGGCTGGGCTCAGCTCTCGCCCTTGGGCTCAGAGGTGACACGGGCAGGCTGCTGCCCTGGGGACAATTTGCTGCCACTGCAGAGTTCTGTCCTGCGCTGCTTTCTGCTCACCGGGGCTGAGCTTCAGCTGCTGAACTGGGACCTGTCCAACAGCCAACCTCACGGGGAAGGGACCCCGGCCCCGTCCCCATTCCTGTCTGTGGGACAAGGCCAGCCCTGGGTCGGTGCTGCCGCCTTGGGGTTGGTGTGCCTTGTTACACACACACACGCTAGTAAGGAACTGCTATTCCTTTTCTGGTATCTTTGCCTGAAAGCCCTGTCATTTCAAAGTTATAATAATTCAGAGGGAGGAGGGTTATCTTCTCCATTCCAAGGGAAGTTCCTGCCTTCCTTGGCAGACACCTGTTCTCTAATCCAGGACAAGTGCTTGCAACCTGGACACTCCTTAGGGTTGTTTCAGCAGTCCCTGGTAAGTGATGCTTCTGTGAAATTGTCCAGTTATGGACCTCTACAAATGATGAACCTCTGGGAGGTTTGTAGCAGGCACAGAGACTGCAAAGGCCCCGTGGAGGGCAGAGGCCTAAAGATAGGAAATGCCAAGTCATGGTGAATAGCTAGAAGCCCCTCTCTTCCACCTTTCGGACCCCAGCTTATCTCTCTGTAACCCTATAGGTCACTCCCTTTTAACCCCTGCTATTGGACAGTTTCTGATCCCCCTATACCCTATAAAATGGGCTGTTTTAGCCTGGTTCTGTAGAAGAGCTGTCACTGGAATTCACAGATCACCCAATAAAGACATTGCTGTGGAATGCCAGAATGGCCTTCTCCTCTCTCACCCTGCGTCTGCCTGCCTGCAGCACCGAGCAACCTAAGAGCTGAAATCACAAATAGCTGATAATCACTAAAGAGCTATTATCCATTATGCTTGCTAAGGTGGCCAGTGGCTGAGAGCTGCTTGGGAATCCAGGCATTCTGTCCCCATAAAGGACTGAGCTGTCAGGCCTGTGCTGCCTGCTCAGGGGCAAATCTGAACCCAGCAGGAGGCCAAATTAGAGGTTCTGCAGCAGAAGGTTCCCTAACTTTCTTCCATGGTGGTGGGTGAAGAACCACCCTGTGTTGCCTCCTGATTTGGCAGCAAATCCTACTTCTAGTAAAGGCTGAGACAGTGAAGTATTCCTTGTCACTTCTGCTGTTGCACAGGGAAGATGTTCATGGGCTTCTTATTTCCCCTGCATTATCTATTCTTTATCTGAAGAGACCTGGTCTGTGGCTCCTCATGGAGGAGTTCCTGGCTTTGGTTGACCTTGTCCATTAAACCAGTTGAAGGTGTTTTGGTACATGGCTCACAGATTGTTCTGGACCCTGCTGGGAGCTCCTCAGGCCGGTTGCAGCTCCGGGTGGGCTCTTGCAGGGCTGTGCTTGCAGCATGTGTTGAAGCTTCCCAGGTGTTCCTGGCCAGGGGATGCAGTCATGGGGTGCAGATGAGGCCGGCAGCATCCTGGCATCAGCAGTCTCTAGGATGGCCAAAAATAACCTTTCTGCTCTGAAGCCACCTCAAAAGAAGCCTGTCTTGCTCCTCCTGATGCTGGGAATCTTGCTGCATGTATCGTGTGGAGTCAGGAGGGAGGATTTTGATGCTTGCATCCAAAGTCTGAGAAAACCTGAAGGCTTAATGGCCATTCTTTATTTTTTTACAAGACAGAGTCTTTACCCATGTCCTGAGCTAGTTAGTGGTGGAGTTCAGGATAGTCTGCTAAGCAAGACTGGCTAAATAAGAGGAGAAAGTAATTTCTAGTGAAATAACAAAGTATGTTGCCAGGGTGAGAATTGAGATAGCTTTTCTGCCAACAGCCATTGTGAATCTAATGATAATTAAGATAATATTGAGTTCTCATTGTCAGACTTAGTTCCCTCATTCCCTGGAAGTGACTTTCCTGAGCCAGTAGTTTTTCTGATTGCTTTAAACTTTGGCTCTGTTTGTTCATTTTACTGTGACACTGGATTGTGACATACATAACAAAAATCCATGCAACTTTGGCAGACTGTGTCTACCTGGAAATTCTGCACTCAAGTAATCCGGAACTGGAGGAGGCACGAGAAATTTTGCGTAAAATAGAACGACGTGAATTATACAAGTTTTTAGGAGAGACTCGACCTGAATCAAAGAAGGAAATTATAAAGGTAATGTCCCTTAGCAGAAGGTTCTGAATTCTGTCCCCTTAAAAATGTTCTTGAAGTTGCTGAACATCCATTTGTTTCTATGTGGGCTTTGTTTAGTTTGAGGGTTTGGGTTTTTTTTGTTATTAGCTATTTGAAACATAGAGTCAAAAATTTTCCCCCCATCTTTAAGTAACTGAGCCATGAAACATATAAGAAATTGGGGGAAGTTTTATCTACAAACAGTCAAAAGAATGCCAACAGATGGAAATTCAGAAGCTAAATTATTGCAGAAATATTTCCAGGAAAAACTTTTCTGAAAAATACAAAATTTTATAAAAGACTCTTACAGTCCAGTGATTGAAAAGGTTATTATATCGTTTGATGTTCATGAAAATTTCCAAACAATTAGGAACTCATTTGCTTTGAACCGTAATTTGTGTGATTTGCTTTGAGAATAAATATCAAACTGAATAATAGCTGCTGAATTTCTTGGTGTTAAATTCTGTACTAAGCATGAGAATGCAGGTACTTTTCCCAGAATTTTTCATAAGTGCTTTTCAAAGCAGATAGCAGTTTAATTCCTGTTGTCTTATTTCAAAATAATGATATTTTAGACCTCACTTCAGCTGACTCAGCTGTTTTAATGTGCTATACTGTGTGGTCAGATCATCAGTTACTTATCCCCAAATTTCAGGCATCATGCTGAGGACTTTCTATTTCTGATTTCCAGAAGTGGATGTCTGTATCTAGAAAGCCTTCATAAAAATAGTTCAGCTCTTTTAAAGAATAAGGTTCGAAAAGGACTGCTAGATGTAGCTGTTCATCTTTTTGTTTGAAGAGAAGCTTTGCTTGTGTTCTTTGTTTACGAAAAAGTCGTGTTAAGAGATTGTGTATTACAAAAGCAGGGGGAAATAGGTGAAAGCAAACATTACATGGTTGTACATGGATTGTCAAGTTTCTGCCCTTCTGAGGAGAAGATTGGGGTAAGTGGCCCAACAAATAAGGAGACAGATGTGAGACCAAATGTTATGATTTCCACCTTTAAACAGCTCCTTTTAGAAGCTTGGTTAATGAAAGGAAAACTCTCACTTTGAAAGTGCAGTCAGAGGCATTGACTCTTGGGGTATCCAGGGAGTTGTTTTGAAGGGAGACTGGATCCCTGTTGGTGCTGTAATTGTATCCAGCAGTGCTTTGCAGCTCAGGGTGCACAGCTGAGGGCCTGAGGAGGATGTTTCCTCCTGTAGTGCCTGTGGCAGGAATGGCAGAGGCTCAGCCTCCTCCCAGCTCCCAGACAGAGCTGAGTCTGCTCTGCTCCTTCCCACACCACAAGGTTGTGTTTAGAACCACTGAATGGTTTGGGTTGGAAAGGACCTTTAAAGGCCATCCAGTCCAACCTCCTGCCATGGACAGGGATGACTTCACTAAAGCAGGTTGCTCTAGCCCTGTGCATTTCTGTGATTCTCAAGCTGGCCAGAGCCAGAGGAAAATCCCAAAGAGCTTGAGAGTTCTCAAATTCAGGTTGAGTTTCCAGTTAATGCAAACTAGAGAGGTAATTTCAAAATGATGCAAGCAAAGTTAGGCAGTAAGGTAACACATACACATTCTGATACAGAGTAGAAATAATTACAAACAGACTGCCTGGAGCCTGTTCCCTCCTGGCAAAGTTTTCCTCCAAGCTTGCTCAGTCTTTCTTTGGTTTCTTGAGTCACTGCAAACGACTCATGTGCCTTAGCTTGTCACTGTGTGCGATTTTCTACTTGTCACTCTCTGCATCTCTGCAATGAAAAAATCAACAGCAAAAAAACCCAAAAAAAACCCCAAAAAAACAACCCAACTGCTCCTAGCAGAATTCCTTCCCTCCTGGACAGTCTCCAGACTGCTCTGGGCTGCACTCCCATGAGTCTCAGTTGCTCCCAGGAAATCTTGGTGCTTTAAATTTTGCATCTTCCCCAGAACACAGCAGCCCTGAAAAACGGCCACAGCCTTTGAATGAGGACACTGAGGACATTTCAGTGGACAGCTGTTCTCCATCTAACCATGCTCCTCTGCTTTGTGTTAGCCTCAGTGTCAGCAGGGAATATTCCCTTGGGGCCAAAACCGAACAAAATCCCTTTGTGGGTTTTAGATTTTGTGGAGTACTTTAGCAGAATACTTTTTGTGGGTTTTTTATTTTGAGGTTGTCTGTCTCTTTTGTTTTTTTATATGTTTTACTGCATAGATATAAAAGCTTTATCAGAGGGTAAGATCCTGCAAGCCCTTCATTTGAAAAGTTCAGTGAAAATGTCTAGTATTCAGCTTTGGGGAACTTAATTGTAACACATTTGTATTGTAAAACAGTTGATTGAAGGTATTTATTTTCTGCTTCCATGCTTCAGCATTCTGGATGTTGCACTCCTGCTCTCCCCCTGCCCCATCACCAGGTGTAAAGCTCTTCCTTCACAGACTGGCAGATTTTGGGTTTTCTCATTTGCATACATTTGATTTGTTTCTAAAAACTGGGTTGTATACTAATGGCTATGGTGTACAGCAATTCAAACAACCAGATTGTTGCAAGAGTCCTGTCAAGTTGTGAAGAATTGAAAGCTTTAGTTTAGAAACATGTGTTGTGTCACCTGTTGTGTTGCCTTGACCTACACCTGAGAGTGCATAAGTGTGATTTGAGTTACTGAGTTAATCCTTTGGTTTGGTTTCTTCCAGAGTAACAGCCTGGCAGAAAGCATTGCTAATTCCAAGCCAGAGAAGGACCCTCCAGATGTGGAGCTAAAGGCTGAGAATTTCATAGTTGATGTAAACACCTCTCAGAGCGGGTTCAAGTAAAAACTTCTCCATCACAGAGGGCCTTGTGTGGTGCAAGAACAAAGCCCCAGGGTGTCTGTGGCTGCAGCCTGGCTCCCTTGGAGGCTCAGAGGTTTCCTGTGGGGGCTTTGCTGTGGTGGGAGGGGTGGGGCAGGAGGGGGAGCCTCCCTGGGCTGTCACCTGTACCCTGCCCCTGGTGACAAATGGGCTCTGTTGTCATTGTCCTCCCCCAACAAGGAGAATCCTGTGGGGTTTGGGCTGTCACTGGCAGCAGCCCAGGCACCACTGGGTGGGTCAGGGAGGCAGGAAACCCCCAGAGGGAGGAAAGAGGCAAAGTGACCTCCAGGTGCTGCACTCCTGGTGCCTGGCAGGCACAGAGCCCCTGCAGCCAGCAGTGTGGGAGGGAGGGAGCCTGAGGCAGAGGAGGGAGCTGGGGCACTCTGCAGGCTTCACCCAGCTCCATCCCTGCTCTCAGCTCATTCTGGGAAGAGACTCTGGCTTTCCACAGAGTGCATCACCAGCTGCTCCTGCAGTGCCCTTGCACTGAAGGTTCCCCTCACTGGGCCAGACTGGAGCAGCTCACTGAGCTTTGCAGAATTTACCTGGGCTTTTCCCATCCCACAAACTGAAATGGTAGGGAAGTGGGTCCCTGCTGACCACAGAAGTGTTGGTGTACCAGGCTGATGTAAATAATGTCTAAAGCTCATGTTTATGATTGTGAGCTCTGCTGCAGCCTCTGTAGGTTGTGTGTTTTGGGGAGGCCCAGGCTGGCAAGGGACCAGTCCACTTCCAGTGCTGGAAACTGGAATGTTCCAGAGCACAGCTGGGAGCTGGTCACTGTAAATGTGAATATCCACCTGGCAGCATCAGAGCAAGGGGGGGTAGAAGAAAATGCAAATACCAGATTGTTTTTTTAAGTAATAATTTGTTAAATACTGTTTCATTTCATGACTGTAATTTTCAGGAGTGGGGCGTGTGTGGCCTTTTGTATTTATTGTGAGAAAACTAAAGACAAACATTAACAAATGCCATTTTCTTTTTTTTTACATGCAAGGTTATTAGCATGGATTATGGAATGAAGGAACAGAATCCAATTGATAAGGTTCACTTCTATTGCAAGGCTGATCCTTCCAAGGCAGTTAAAATCAGTAAAGAACAGGTAGGTTTGTACTTTCCTTCTGAAAAGCATTTTCACCACCTGTGATGGAAGTGATCACAGTCCTGGGTGGTTGTTCATGCAGAATTTGTGGAGAGGTGGTGGGATCCATGGCCTTGCAATCTTCAGTGTGTGTTGTACTGTGACAGTCTGGAACCCTGACAGCCTTTGCCTATGAACAGTATTTAATTGGAATACACTAGGAGTTGGAATATCACAACTGCTTTGGATAAAACTCATGGATTGTAGTGGAGCTTCTTACTGCTATCCTTCTGTATTCTAAGAAATACTAAAGCTTTTTTCTGCTTTATTTCAAAGGTTTCAAAGCTTTTACCCAAAATATTTATGGAGCAGGTTGTCCGGGTTTATTACAAAAGTCAGGACCCACATATTATTTCAGCAGCAAAACAGTACTTTGTTCAGTGGTGCATGCAGAATGATTTCACCAAACCACAGGTAACAAATTCACTCATTATATTTCTTGTTTAGAGCTCATAATCTTCCATAAGCTTGCTTTTTCAGTAACAAGTTGGACATTCAGGCCTTGCCTTTGTGGCAGAGGCCCCCACTCACTCACCTAACCCCTGGTTTTATCACAGCTCCCATCTGGGGGTGCTTTGGTTTCACTGGAGGCTGGAGACACCTGAAAGTACCACAGTATCATGGAATCATGGAATGGTTTGGGTTGGAGGGGGATTTTGAAGATCACCTTGTTCCAAAGCCCTGCCATGGCAGAGACACTTTGCACTAGACCAGGTAGGGGAGAGAGCTGCATCCTCAAACAGGAGAGGAGTGCTCCTGGGTGGGATGCAGGCACGGAGAACTGGGTGAGGCCTGTCCTTAAGGTCATTCTTCTGGCCTCTGTCTGTTAGAGCAGGTAATTTTAGAGGGGCTTTTTACAGATGGATCAAGCAGCAGCTCTCCCTGGTTGTGGAGTGTGGTTGTGTCCTCTGAGCACGTTGTTCAGGTTCAGGCACACCCACCCTGCAGGCCCTGGGTGCTGCAGAGCACAGCAATGTCCATCTCAGCAGCCAGTTCCTGCTCCTGGGCAGCTGATGGTCTGTGTTGGAGTGCCTGAGCACAGATCACCCCCTGCATCTGCCTGGGGTGAGCCCCCCTGCCTCAGCTGCTGTTCAGCCCTGCTGGTTTCAGACAGTGCAGGGCACATCCAGCACCAAGGGGAGCTTAATTACAGCAGGGCTAATGAGGGGCTGTGCTGAGGTCACAGAAAACACTCCAGTGATTCTGTTAGTAGAGCAGTGACCTTCCAGATTTTCTGGTAATAATTTAGGAAGAACCTGACTGCTGGTGGTGATGCCTTCTCAGGTAAGGCACTTTTGTCTCCCCACCACTGCAGCAGTTTTCACTTCTGGGATGCACAGTCACCAGTGTTTGTTGATTTACAAAGATTCTGGGACCTTGCAGCCTGAGAGTGAGCTGCTTTTCCCTGGCCTTAGAATGGAAAGCAAAAGTGAATTAATGTTTCCTGTATTTTCATACTAGGATGGTGATGTTGTTGCTCCTCATCTAACTCCAATGAAGGAAACCTGGAATAAGATGACAGATGATGAACACAGGAGAGCCTCAGAACCCAGCTGCAAACAAAGGCTTTCTTTTGATAAGTAACAGGTTTCTTTTTGGTGCTATGCAGTCTCCTTCCTCAGAAGCTGAGTAAATTTGAGCATCAACTTTTCTAAAAGCTGGTTGGATGGCCTGGAATAATTCACAGAACAATGCAGAATGTATTTTGCAATACAGAATGTTTTAATGTAGATACTTAAAGTGCATCTTCCAGATGGACTTCTAAAAACCAATTTATTACAGCAGAGTAAACTCAGTTCTCATTGATTTTTTTAATGTAGTGGCACTGTGTAGCAGGAGTAACTTTAAAAATTGCAATTCATTGTTATTACAAGATTTTACTACTCCATCCAGTCCTGGTCCCTTCCTATTGCATGACTTAGCAGAAAAAATCCCAAGCCAGGTTTGATGGGGCTTTGGGGGGGGAGGGGGGGGGGGGGTTGGGGTTTTCTTAGTGTCTGAGGAGGAGAGGGATAGGTATGCTTCTGAAAATAGAGTGAGGTAAAGAAGAAAGTACCATGGGAGGCATCTTCAAAATTAACAAAATTAATTTAATGAAAAAAAAAAAAAAGGGAGGGAGAGGGGAATCTTTTGATAATCAAAGATTAAATTTCTGGTATTCAAAAAGCTGGTGCAAGCCTCTTGCTACAAGTGACCACATTTTTTATTGCAGTAACAATGCATTGCACTGCCATGCAGCCTTTTATTGTTTTATTGTGTATTTTTGATACATAGAATGTTATATTTTTTACTGTCTGTCCTGCAAAGACTGCTCAAAAGGCCAGTGGTGTGAGTAGTTGCAGGAAGGCCAAGCTGCCCAGGTGTTTGCCAGGGCTCAGGTGTGCAGAGAGGGCAGTGCCAGCAGGGCTCTGCACCAAGAGCACCTTGGCTGTGCTGTACACTGTCCTGGGCAGGCAGGCTCATCAGGAATCCCTCCATTCTTGTATCTGCTCTGTTCTCCTGGACCTCATGGCTGTCCCTGTATCATTTTTCTGTCTCTTGTAGATCTGTGAGGGTTCTTACAGTTTTCCTGTACTGACAGTACTGGTGTGAGTGTTCTGAATGTCTGTGCTGTTGGACAAATGAAGACCATTTTCCTCTCATCTTTTACTCAGGTCTAAGAGGAAGGCTGCTTTCATTAAATAAAACCTCAAAGCTTGAAAAAGTCTGACTACAAAACTAAAAACAAAAGTAAAAGGTTCAGTAATGCTCAGGAATTGGAGCAATCTGTGGCCTTTATATCTGGAAAGGGGAGAGAGGTGTTGTACATCTGGCTCAGGCTGTCAGGTGTGGGTGGCCAGGGTAGGTCCTGAAAAACAACCCAGTGGGAAGGTGCTGTAATAGAACTCCACAGCCCCTGTAATGTCTCCTTTGCCCTTTTTATGCTGGGAACTGATGCTGTTGGAGGGAGGGAAAATGAGTAGCCAGGTGCTTCTGCTGCTTATGTGTCTGAAGGTGTAATCTCTGGTGCTCCTGTCTAACAGTATTTCAGACCTGCAGATGAACCAGATTGGTTAGAAGGGCTTGTGACCTCTTTAAAAGCTTTTAAAAAATTTGCTATTCCTCAAGAAACAATATCTTAGAAATATAATTTATCTCCCTTGTCTGCATAAGATTGAGTTTCATTTTGATATAATTTTGTTCTTGTTGATTTGGTTTGTTTTTAATTTGTTACTAACTGCACTTTATACTTGGAAAAGATCTTTTGTTTATGTTAAACCAAAAGTGTATGCTTAAATTTAAGTTCTGAGAGCATTTCTTTTCTCAACCTGTTCATCTGAGCCTCTCTGAAGAATAAATTTATAAACAATTATTTACTATTCTTTTAAAAAACTGCAGTGTGTGGACTTTATTAAAAACAGTCTTACTGTGCCATTCCAAGCAGCCAAGGTGTCTGTGGGAGAGTTTCCCTCTGCAGAGCTTCTTGGTTGCTGTCTCCTCGTGGGCTGCAGGCTCAGGGGGGGTCCCATCACTGCTGGTGCTCAATGTGCCCACCTGGCCCTGCCACAGCCTGGCAGCCACCCCGGGGCCAGGGCAGCCTTGGGTGAGGCTCCAGCTGTGGGGAGGGCAGGGAAAGCCCTGCCTGAGCAACCCGGTCACCTCCTGTGGTGTCAGCCTCAGCGAGCTGGGCTGGGAGAGCAGGGCTGCACCAAAGCCTGGCTGCAGGACTGGGTTCAGGGTGTGGGTTACCAGTGGCACAGGTCTCGTGCTAGGGGTGGTGCTGGCTCCAGTTCCAGAGGCCCATCAGTGCCTGACAGGGTCCACCCTCAGCATGTTTGCAGATGGGGAGACGTGGCTGATGCTCCAGAGGGATGCGCTGGGATCCAGAGGGGTCTGACAGGAACCTCCTGAAGGTCACAAAGAGGAAGTGCAATGCCTCCATCTGGGAAGGGTAATTTCCTTCACCAGGATATGCTGAGGACCCCAACCCATGAGGAAGTGTAGAGGAAGGGATCCAGGAGTTCACCATGACCCAAAGAATGTGCAACAACGCCTCTTTCGGCCAAGTGTTGCAGCGGTGTCCTGGTGTTGTCAGCAGGTACAGAACCCTTTCCCTCTGCTCCACAGCAGTGAGGCAGCCCTGGAGTGCTGGGCCCAGAGCTGGGCTGCCCAGGACGGGACACAGGGACAGACTGGACAGAGTCCAGCACAGGGCCATGAAGCTGATAGAGGGACTGCAGTGTCTCTGCCATGAGGAGAGGCTGAGAGAGCTGGCACTGCCCAGCCTGGAGCAGAGCAGGCTCAGGGCATCTCATCCCTGGGCATGAAAAGCCAGGGGGAGGCTGCAGAGGGGACGGGGCCAGGGACAGCCCCGGGGGCCTCGGGCACAGAGTGACCCAAAGGAGGGGCCCTCCGAGCTCAGGAGATGCTGCTGCACTGGGAGGGTGGCCGAGCACTGACGCAGGTGCCCGGGGAGCTGGGGGAGTCTCCATCCCTGCAGAGACTCAAAGGCACCTGGACACATCCTGGGCAGCCGGCTCTGGCTGGCCCTGATGGAGCAGGGGCTGGGTGAGGTGACCTCCAGAGGTGCCTCCAGCCTCCCCCAGCCTAAGCTCCTACCCCCAGGGTCACTGGCAGGAGTGTGAAATGGGTCTGAAGTCGGGCTCTGTGTCAGTGCTGGGATTAGGAAAAGTCCTGGTGGATACAAGGGTGATGCCAGGGTTTGGTGCTGTGCAGCCACTTTGAGCAGGGAGCATTGGGTGGCACCAGGCACAGGGGCTGGGTGCCCTGAGTTGGGTGCCCTGAAGGGCTGCAGGGGGCTCCAGGTGCGTGTCACTGGGGGTCTGGGACAGTGGAGGGTTGTGTTGAAAATAGGGCTGGTCAGTCTGCCTGAGCCCTGCACCATCCCGTCTGTCCTCTTAAATCCATTTTCACCTGTTTCTCTGTGAAGCTCCCAACCTATGTGCATGTGTGCTGCAAGGAGTAAGTGCCAGCTGCTGGAGAGATGGCACAGACTGGCCATGGGAGATGGAATCAGCAGGGAAAGGACTGCCCACCATTGCACAAGGTACTCAAGGGCTGGGAGGGTAGGTGGGTGTAAAGCTGGGGCTCTGTGGGATGCAGGCCTCACAAAATTGCAGATTTAGGGACAGGAGCTGACATCAGGTGAGGTCATGGGGTGACACTTCAGCTGGATGTCCAGCTGTGCTACCATGATAAATACATCAAACATGGTCAAACCAGACTGGCCCTTGCCCTCCAGTGGAACCTCCTGAGCCACCCCAGCCTGGAATCCCCCTGAAGGGCTGGGTCTGCTGCTTGTATGGAGGAAGGGGGGGGGGGGAGGAGGAGGAGAGCTGGCTCAGCCTCCAGGAATGAGGCTAAACCCTGTCAGCCAGGCAACAGATTGTGGAGCTCTGGCTGGGAAGGGCTCTTGTCATCCCCTCCTGAGGAGGAAGCCCTAGTGCTCACAGGGTGACAGACAGAGGGTGGGATGGGTCCCTGGAGCTGTGCCCCAGGCTGACCCCCCACTCTTGCTGAGGCCACACAGCCCAGGCTGAGACAGGAGAAGGCTGTCACAGCTGCTGGCCTGCTCCCCACCACGTCCTGCACACCTTCACAGAGCCACTCAAGGGGCAAGGATGGGGCCAGGAGAAGTTTATTGAGGAATGGTGGCCGTGCTGTCCCCAGCAGTGCCAGAGCCAGCCCTGGGGCAGAGGCTGCCTGGGCTGGCTCAGTCCCAAGGTGTCTCTGCTCTTGGAGCTTTCTTCTCCCTGTGGGGCCCTGCCGTGCCAGCTCTGCCAGTGCCCTCCCCCTGGGGCAGCTCTGCCTCATCCCAGCCAGGTGGTTTGGGGTCGGGCTTGGGGTTAGGGTTGGGGCCAGGAGCAGAGTTAGGGTTTGGGTTAGTTGTGCTGTGCCACTGTGGGCCCGTTGTGGCTCTGCAGCCACACGGCAGCAGCACTGCAGGCCTGAGGCCCCGCTGCTGTATTTTCCAATCACGCTGCCCCCACCGGCTGCTCTTTCCCCGTGAAATCGGGATATTATTGGGAGCAGGTGAAATGAGGAGGGGGTGAGGCTGGAGGCATCCCACAGGCTCTGCAGGTGCTGTCAGGGAGCAGCTGTGCTCGAGACATCAGTCCAAAGAATCCCCTCTCCTGCACCTTTTTCCTTGGGTGCCTTTGTTGGGGTCAGGGCAGACCCCACATTTCCAGATTCTGGATGCAGAACTCCTCCCGCTGGGAGAGGATCTCGTTGTCGAAAGTCTCGCAGGGCTGGCTGCCCCCGCGGTGCAGGTCCCCGTCCAGCCACAGCCCAAACCTGCCGCTGCCAATGTGCGGAGAGCGCGGTCAGCTGCCACCGCCCCTCCATGGCCGGAGACACCCACGCCACCTCCCGGGCCAGCGGCCACCTCCCGTCCTCACTGTCTGCTCCCCAAAACGGACGTGAGACGGGACAAGCAGTGGGCCAGGCCTGTCACCGCACCTGCGGGCAGGGAAGGGGCTGGGGCGGCAGGGAGCGGGGTGGGAACCGGCAGCCCTTCCAGCAGGCAGTAGGGTCAGGGAATGAAAGGCCCAGCGCTGCTGGACAACCCGTGCCAGTGTTTTGGGGTTCAAACCCTCACGATGTGCTTGGCCCTAGCTCCGTAGGGCAGCCGGGGTTCCTGTGATGGCTCTGGTGGCCATCGGGGCTGGGGGCCCTCTGAACCGCTCAAGTTGGCGGTGCAGTTCCTACCTGCCCCCACCGACCATCAGCAGATTCACATCCCCGTTCACAAAGAAGTCGTTCCTGCCCGTCCACCTGAACACCTGCATGGGGACAGCACACAGGGGACCGTGGGCTGGGGCAGTGTCCCCATCCCCATTCCTGTCCCTGTCCTGCGAGGACCAGCTGGGGGCTGCTGAGCCAGGCTGGCTCTGCTCGGGCGTCTCCTTGTTCCACATCTCCAGGAGACCCGGCCGAGCCTGTGGTTCGCATCCACCCCTGCCAAGAGCCCTGTGGGCCCTGCCAGGGCACAGCTGCCCCCACTGGCGCCCCGTCACGCACAGCGGGGCCCGACATGGCTGCTCAGCATTCTGCCAGCCTAGAGCTGGGTTGCGACCGCCCTGCCATGTGGAGGGACCCCGGTGACAGCCAGCTGGGCGGGGTCCCCTTCCCTGAGCTTCCCTCCCCGACACTGCCTGGGATTCGCCTTCTCCCCCAGCCCTGGACAGCCCCAGGGGCTGCTGCCAGCCTGGTCCCCCGGCTGCTGTCCCCGGTCCGGCCGAGCGCAGCCCCGGCCCCCCGGATCCCCCAGCGCCGCGGGGACCCCCAGGCACGGCCCGGCCCTCGGGGCACGGCCAGCCCCGGCCCGGGAGCCCCCGGGCCGGCAGCCGCACCTTCAGCTCGGGGCAGAAGGAGAAGAGGAAGGTCTCCCCCGTGCCGTAGAAGCCGCTGCTGCTGCGAATGGCCGTGGCGGAGAAGGCACCGAAAGCCTGGGGAAGCAGAAGGGGGAGGCTCACGGGGCTGCGCTCAGAGGGGCTCCCAGCGCCGGGACGCGTCCCCGTCCTGCCCACGGAGCCAGGAGGTGGCCGAGCCCCGAGCGACGCGGGGCAGCCGGGCCGGGAGGGCACGGCCGTACCTGCGCCTCCGTGTCCCTGATGAGCAGCAGGGCCGGCGAGTCCGGCCGGGCCCCGCTCCGGTACAGCGTCCGCAGGCTGAAGCCGTCCCGGCCGGTGGAGTAGAGCAGGTGCCAGGGCTGCTGCGTCAGCCGCGGGGGCAGCTGGGGGCCCAGCTGGGGCACAGCGGCCTCAGTCGGTGCTGGCCGGCTGAGCATCCTCCCCTGCCCCAGCACTGACCTGAGATCCATCGAGAGTCCTCCCGGGAGGAGGAGCGCACATCATCCCTCCAAGCACCCACCTGAGCATCCTTCGAGAGATGCTTCCAAACGCCCTCCCCTTCAACACATTCCCAAAGCGTCCTCACCCTGCAAACCCCTCTGAGATGGCTCCCCAAGCATCCTTCCCCCCAAGAGGTGACCGAGCTGACCCAGGCACAGAGAATGTCACCCATCTGGCCTCACAGGGGACATTGCTGGTAGGACAGCGGTCACGGCGGGGTCCCTGCGCAGGCAGGGGTGCCTCACCTCCTCGATGTCCCTGTCCCGCAGGATGCTGCTGGGCGTGCTCAGCACTAGCCTGCTCGGCTCCTCCTCCGCTGCTGCCGGGGCTCCCTCCCAGCCCCGCTGCCCCTCTCCAGCTGGGTCCTCGCATCCCATGGGCAGCTCCTCGTCCTGGTCGGGCTGGGGGCAGCCGGAGATGAGAATCACTGCGGGCCGAGGGAGCAGCAGCTCCCGAACCCGCCCGGCGTGGGGCGCCTCCCATCCTCTGTCCGGGGGCTGGGAGAAGGGGCCCCAAGCCCACCGAGATGGGCACCAGGCTGAGCCTACAGCCCAGCTCCCGGCTGTCCGCTGCTACTGACAGCCCAGGCACCAGGCCGTGCCGTGCCGTGCCATGCTATGCCGTGCGGTGCCTTGGCACCCCGCCAGGCCGTGCCACCGCTGCACACGGAACTTCAAGGGTGTGTGGCCACCCGAGGGAGAGGAAGCGGTGGAGGAGGAGGAGGAAGAGAAGGCAGGGAAGGTTTCTACAGCTGCAGCCCCGTAGAAGGGGTGAAGCCTTGCCTGTTCCCTCTTTGCTCACGGCCAGGCTGACCTCGCAGCGTGGAAGGGGTCGGGGATGTGCCGCGGTCCTGGTGGCCGCTAGCGACAAGTGTCTCAGCCAGCCCCGCGTTCAGGCTGTGGGTGCAGCCCATGCCCAAGGGCGGGTGGGCAGCAATTCCCTGCCCACCCCTCTGAGGGATGAGCGAGTGCAGCCGCAGGGCGCAGGAGCTCTGCCCCGGGATCCTGGCGGGGCAGCGGCGGCAGGGACAGGTCCCGCTGTGCCCGTCACCCCCGCACCTGCCCAGCCCCTCGCTGTCCCCAGGGCAGCCCCCTCTGTCTGTCCAGCCCCGCGTCCCGCCCGGTGGTGCCTCCCAGCGCTGCCCCAGAGCTCCTTCCTCGCCGTCCCTCCCGCCATGGACCTACCAGCAGCTGGTAGCCGTACCGGAGCCCCCTCATTGCCGCTGTTCCTGGGGTGCCGGGGCTGCGCCCGGGGAGCGCTGCCACCGCCCGGGGTTAATGTTCAGCCGCGCCCGCCCCTCCCTGGCCACGGGTGCGTGACAGGGCTGGTGCGGGTGCCAGCGGCTCCCGGGTGCGCGGGCAGGCGTCCCGCTCCAGACGGGCCGTGCTGGCCGGGGCTGGCACCTCCCCTGCAGCCCGCTGGGGCCAAGCACACAGCCCCAGGCCGGGGCTGCCCTGTGCAGAGCCGCTCTTTGCAACACAGCTGTGGCAATGCCTGTGGGACCTGCCAGCACCTGCGGTGGGGTGACCCTGGCTGGGCACCAGGCACCTGCCAAGGCCTCTCTTACTGCCCTCCACAGCTGGCTAGGGCTGAGAGAATCCAGCAAAAGGGTCATGAGTTAAGGACTGGGTGTGATCCCTCATCCAATACTTTCAAGGCAAAATAGACTTGAATTAGAGATATTAACTGAATTTATTACTAACAAAATCCGAGCAGGATAATGAGAAGTAAAATAAGACCTTAAAAACACCTTCCCCACACCTCTCTCCTTCCCAGCTCTGCCTCCACCCCTCCAGCAGTGCAGGGAGATGAGGAATAGGGGTTATGATCCATTCATCACCTGTTGCTGCTGCTGCTGCTCAGGGAAAAGAGTTGCAGTCCTTCCCCTGCAGGTGGATCTCTGCACCCCCAGGCCCTCCAGGGGCTGCAGGGGCACAGCTGTCTCCCCATGGGCTTCTCCATGGAACCCCAGGGGAATCTCAGCTCCAGCTCCTGAAGCAGCTCTAGCCCTGCCCTGGGGGTGTGCAGGACTGTTTCTCTCACGTATTTTCACTCTGCTCAGCTCTGATTGCAATTACATCTATGCAGTAACTTTTTTCTTCTGCTTAAATCCCTGATCCTCGAGGCATCACCACCATCTGTGCTGGGCTGGGCCTTGGCCAGCAGTGGCTCCATCCTGGAACCATCTGGAGCTGGCTCTGCAAGACACAGGGGATGTTTCTGGCAGCTTCCACTCCTTTAGCCACCCCTCTACCAAAACCTGGTCACACAAACCCAGCACAGGAGGCCCTGGTGGCAAAGGACCCTCACTGAGGGAGCCAGCTTGGGACTGGCAGCTGAGGAAGGGAGCTGCTTGCTCAGGGACCTGCCAGCCTCAGGTGCCTCTGGAGAAGCCCCTGCAGACCAGGGAAGAGGTGCAGTGCCCCAGTGCAGCCCCTTCTCCCTGATGACACCCCCGAACCACTCAGCCTGGCTGTGAGCCTCCATTTATGCCAATTCAGGACTTCCTGTGTGCCTTGCCTGGTGACACGATGGCCTTGATGCCTAGCCCTGGGCCCACTGCAGGCATTTTTGGGCTGTTCCCCATCTCCACAGCAGGCCTAGTGGGTGTCTGCTGCATTGTCCCCACCAGCCTTAGACAGCAGTGGGAGTCTGGAGGTTCCTGGTACCTGGCATTTGGTCACTGGCAACACTTGGTAGGGACCAGACACTTCTGGTGGCCCCAAAAAGTCCTCTGAGACCCTGGTCAGGAGCCAAGACAGGGTTCCCAGTCCCTGCCCAAGCTGCCTTAGCATGGCAATCCCTGTCCCTGCCCCTACCTCTGACAGTGCTTCTGTCCCATCTCTGTTTCTGTCCCCACCCTTCCATACCCCTGATCCTGATTCTGTCCCTGTCCTTGACGCTGTGCCTGCCCCTGCCCTGTCCCTTCATCCGTTCATTCTCCCTGCCCCTACTCTGCCCTTTCCTCCTCCTTACCCTTGACCCTGCTCCTTGTCCTCCCCTGCCCCAGTGCTGACCCCACCACCTTCCTCAGGACTCTTTGTGTCCAAACTTGCTCCTTCAGGACACCGAGACGGGGCCAGCGCAGGGGGCCGGGAGTGGGCCCAGCCCCGGGACCAAGGGCAGCTCTGCCCAGGCCAGGCCGGGGCGCTGCCCCACAGCCGGGCTCTCCCAGCCTGCCCCACAGCCCTGCTCCATTTTTTGTCACTTGTTTCCTCCCCAAGCCGTGTTTGCTTTCAGACCCCTCCCGTGCCCTCACCCCGCACAGCCGGAGCACACACCAGGTGTCCAAAACTCGCACAGTTTTATTCATTTCGCTCCCGCCGGGGCCACCCCGGGCCGGGCGCGGCTCCGCCCCCAAAGCGCTGACAGAAGTGCAGTAAGGCAAAAGTTGGAATTGTCCGGAAGAAAGATTTCTACAACCTGCCTGGGCACACCATCCATCAGCTGCTCCGCACCCGCTGCGTTTGGGCTCCGTGTCACATTCCCAACCCCCGGCTGTCCCCGGGAGCAGCGGCGATGCCCGAGGCGCTGTCACACCCCGGTCACTGCATCTCAGTGCCACCCGCAGCCTGCAGAGCTGGTGGCTTCACCCCACAGTGTCACATTCCGGGGGCGGCAGCAGCAGCTCCAGGGTGAGCAGGTCTGAGTGCAGAGAGGAGTGGGGGGGACCAGGGGAACTGACTGAAGGGAGCCCCGTGCACAGCCTGGAGCCCAGCACTGACTGGCACAGGGTGACACAGACAGGTGCACATCCAGCAGCGATAAGCAGGTGTGGAACAACTCCGTAACAGCAGTGGCTGAGACTCCTCCTGGATTTGGTCTGGGGCCTTACAGGGAGATTGTGACACCTCCTGGTCCCAGCTGCTGCCCCAAGTGATCACAGCAGCAGTGTGAGCCCAGCACTGCCAGGCTTTGTCACCCAACAGAAACTGGGAGCAGTGGGAGTCCATCTCCTCAGTAGTATTCCCTCTGAGACCTGCAATGCCTCTGTGCAGCTCCTGGCATGGCTATGTTGCTCCAATGGGATAGAGCAGTTACCTGGTACCCACCATGCTCCTGATCCCATCCCAGTTCTGGTTCCTACTCGTGTTTGAGTGCTGAGGTTACCAGGTGTGGCAGCAGCTCCAGACACCATCCAAGGTCATTGTCCTTGGTCACCCAACCCTTTCACAGCACCCACTGTGACTGAGCACATGGGATTCTTCCAGATCCCTCACAGCAGAACCACGGAGAAATGGAACCTGCAGCCAGGCTTGGGGCACCAGGTACCCAGAGCCTGCCTCGTGCCAAGCAGGAGCATTACTGGTCAAAGCAGTGAAGGGGAAGATCCCCAGAGAAGCAAACATCTCCAAGAAGCAGTGGTGGAAATCAGTTCGTGGTCTGAGCTGCAGCCCTGGGTTTAGCTCAGACACTCCTGCTCTTGCTGGACTGCCCAGAGCTGATGGCTGAGGTTGAAGTGAAAAGCACAGCTGAGGGGGGAGGCACTGCAGCTCTGAGAGTCTGTGCTGAGCCTGCAGCTCAGTGGTTATTCCCAGAACCTCAGCCCTTTCTTCCAGTAGGTATCATTCCCAAAGTCAGACTTCCTTCAGGGAACCTTCCCCACCCACCCCATGCAGTCCAAGCTTTGCACGTTCCTCGGAGTGGCCCATGTCCCAGGAAATGGTGCTGCAGTCCTTATTTGAGAACCAGCATGGCCTCCGTCCCGTCCTGCCGGGTCAGGTGCAGCCCGTGGGTGAGGTAGTACTCCCGCCGGAGGAAGGCATAGAAATAATCTGAGACGAGCAGGATCTGTGGAGTGACACGTTCACACACATCAGTGCTGCTCCAGAGCAAGGAATAAACAGGGACACGTGCTGGTGACAGGCCCTGTTGGGGGTTAAGCAGCTCCTGGGCTGCTCAGCACAGGCTGCTGGAGGAGTCACTGTGGCCTTGGGAACACCTGGTGCATCCCCTTGCCACGTTAAGCCAGGGGAGACTCACATACAGTAGCTCCATAAACTGGCCAAAGTGTAGGACAATGGCAGGTCCAGCTGTGCCACAGCTGCACCCACAGGACTCCTTCTATCCAAGTGTTGTCCCACAATCACAGGGTCATTTTAGCTGAGAAAGACCTCTGAGATCACCAAGTCCAACCTTTGACTGATCCCCCACTGTGTCACCCAGCCCAGAGCACTGAGTGCCACATCCAGGCATTCCCTGGACACTTCCAGAGGTGGGACTCCATCACCTCCCTGGGCAGCCCCTTCCAATGCCTGACCATATTTTCTGTGAAGAAATTCCTCCTATTGTCCAACCTGAACCTCCCCTGGCACAGCCTGAGGCTGTTTCCTCTCATCCTGTCCCTGTTCCCTGGGAGCAGAGTCTGATCTCCCCAACTGCACCCTCCTGTTGGAGGTGCAGAGTGAGAAGGTTCCTCCTGAGCCTCCTTTTCTCCAGGCTCAGCCCCTCCAGCTGTTCCTGGGGCTCAGTTCCCTTCTCTGGCTGTTCCAGCCCTGTAATGTCCTTCCTGAACAGAGATGCCCAGAACTGTCCCCAGGACTGGAGGTGCCTCAGCAGTGCCCAGCACAGGGGACAGTCACTGCCCTGCTCCTGCTGCCACCCCATGGCTGGTGCAGGCCAGGTGTCAGTGGCCTCTTGCCCACCTGGGCACACCAGGCTCCTGTGTAGCTGCTGTTGAGCAGCACCCCCAGGGCCTTTCCAGCCACTCTGCCCTGAGCCAGGACATGTCTAGCTGTACTGAGGCACATGGTGGCACTGTTCCCACTCCTGGGGCCTTGAGGTGGCAGGAATGGGTGACAGGGGATTCTCTAAAGCTGCAGCCTTGGGAAGCTGCCACTGCTGGGGCAGACTGGGCTGTGGCAGGGACCTGCTGGCTCAGTAGTGCCATTTGTCACAGCCTCTTGCAGTGGGACTTTCCCACAGGACCGATGCCTTCCTCCATCTGGAAACAGGAGCAGGTAACCAGAGTGGAAAACCTTCTCAGTGCCAGCCTGAGCTGATAGTTATTGTCCTCATGTCCTTGTGCAGATGCCACTTAAAGCATCCCTTTGGCACCAAGCACTGCTGTGTACTCCAGGTGACAGGGGCACAGAGGGAGGGACAGTCAGAGCCTGCCTGGGTTACTGTGCAATTCAGCACAGAAAAACACAGCAGCTGCTGCAGAGGCTCAATGGCAGGAGAGGAGGGGATGGAGGAGCAAGTGCAGAGCAGGGGAAAGAGAAACAGGGCTGCAGACTGCTGAGGTCAGGGGAGAGAGTGTGAAGGAGAACAGACCCAGGGAGAGGGCCAGCCCCAACAGCCATGATGATCTGCTGGCTTTGCTGCACTGCTGACAGGTTCTGCCAGTGCAGCTGGTTTCACCTTTACCTAAGCTTCTCTGCAGATATCTAAATGGGAAAAGAAAGAGCTGAGGTGGGGATGAGGGCCAGATTTTCTCACGAGAAAATCAGACAAGAGACTTGATGTCTGCATTTACACAGAGCACAAGACCTTGCAGGACCTGCTATGACTTTCCTCTCAGGTAAGAAATAAAATCCTCTTAGAATATCAACAGCTGCTATTTCCAGTTAAAGTTTTACTATTCCTTTCATTACATAGGACCCGTAATGAACCATTCCCAGTTTTCTATCAGCCTCTCTTAGCAGAATCTCTATTCTCCCTTTCAACCTGTGCAGTCTCTTTTGGTTTTACCAAATAAGTGTTTCCCCCATTAATCAAGGGTAAGAGTAGGTGATTTTTGCCCCTGGCCAAAGCATTCCCCTGGCTTTAGGAGAAACAGACAAGCATAAATGGCTGAGGCACATTCAAACCAAAGGCAGCTTTAACATGAAATGAAGATTCTGCTCACCCACAGTCAAACTGCCCCAGGGCTCAGGTACATGACAAGCAGCACAGAGAAGAGAAAGGACTTACAAAAGGTTGTAGCACCTGTGTACTCTGAGTTCCACCCTTCAAGGGTGCTAAGCTCTGCTCTCCCTAAGGCCAGTGAAAGTCATGTATCCAGAATGGCCTCAGGAAAGGCAGGGAGGGCAAGCCCTGGCATCACTGGGACCCTGCACGTGCTGCCACATCTCAGAAATACTGCTGCCATGTCCTTGAGCATGGGCAGGTCTCATTTGTCTGTTTTCTGGCCCCACTGCTACTGCCCTGAGGTTTTTCCATTTCCCCTCTTAGCTCTCCTTCTCCCTTCACTTGTGCTTGGCCCTGCCATCCTCGGATGCTTTTCCTTGGCCATCAACAGCAGAGCACAGAACCTGCAGCTGGCCAGGTTGGGTTGCTGAGCCACAGCTCACACCACAAGAACTCTTTCCCATTAGTGTGCCAGGGGGTGAGGAACAGACAGAATCCAGGAGCAGAGCCAGGAAGCTGCTGTGCAGGACCACACAGGATGCAGAGAGCCAGCCCCATCCTGCAGGATTCCCTGCTGCTGACAGGCCACCCCCTCCAGCAGCCTGCCCACAGTGCAGCTCCATTTGCCTCACTCTACTGACCTGCCCTATGTTGAAAGTCAACGTGATGGCATAATAAAAATTGGAGTTGGCACTTCCTGCATAAATCCATAGATGCCACAGAACAGGGAACAGGAAGGAGCAGAAAATGAGCACACATGACAGGATGAAGATGTTCCGGAGGACTGTAAAAGAAAACCAGCTGTTAAAATGATGTATTACTGAGCAGTCATGGTCACACAACCAGCAATGGTATTTGGGGTGTGCAGGGGGTGAGAGGGACTTGCCAAGACATACTTTCCTCCAATAACCTTCCACAGGTTGCTTTAGTAACTTCTTGGATAGTGGTTATAAGAAATCCACTATATTTCCATTAAAAAAAAACCAAACTTCTGCCTTTGTTGCAGTGTGAAATCCCCACTTGCAGCTCTTTCCTTCCAGATCCTGCATCCAAACATTCTTTCTTGGATGACTTTGGCTTTTTGGTATCTACACTACAGTAACCAGCAGCCTGCAAAGGGGCCTTGCCAGCAGCACCCAATTTGGAAAGCAGAGCAGCTTAATCCCTTGCCTCATCAAGCTAATGGCAAAGGAAAAAATGAATCTGTGGGTTATAGGACAAGATACTTTCCTGGGAGGTGGCAAGGAAATGAAAGCACCATAAAAGGAAGAAACTCATACAGGCCAAAAGCACTGACAGACACATGCCACGGGGAGGTGCAAGGATCCAGCAGTCTGCCTATGTGCCAGGTGGACAAAAACCAAGCACAACTTTGTCTAAAAGAGCTGGGAACCACCAGGCCAGGAGAGCTTTTGTTTTCTGTGAAGTGCTTATGCCTGTCCTTTGGTAGCAGTGCTGTAATCCATCCCGACCCTCGTGCTGCTGTGCTTGGCTGCAGCTCAGCCCATGCCCACCACCCTGCAGTTGGGGGCAGAGGATGCTTTGGGAGCATTGTTGCATCCAAACCTTTTCCCACCTAGTTTAAATTTCTTGTTCAGAAGGTCTGCTCACACACTGCAGGGTGGGAGCCTGTGACAGATGATTGTCCCTCTCCCTGCATGTTTGGAATGTGGAACTGAACTATGCTGAGCAAGCACTTTAAGAAGTTCATCACCTGCTACAGCTGGGATGTGTTCAGGGCCAGCCTGAGGATTCCTGCCCTGTTTGATCACAGCTGCTGAGCTCAGCTCTCCTGAGTCTGAAACCCACAGAGCAGATGGTCTCCAGGTGTGATCATGTCTCCTTCAACAGGCAGGTGAGCTGTCCATGAGCACACCTGGCCTGGCTTGGAGGAGGCTGCAGTGAAAGGCCTGGACAAACTGGCATGGTTGGTCAGAGCAGTTGGTTTAAGCAAGAAATGCCAGAAAAAATCAACACTTCCAAATCTCCCCATGGAAGCAGGTTCTACAGACTGAGCCTGAGAATGCACAGGAAGCTCTCTGTGATTTCAGGAGATAAAGAGGGTCTTTTTGAAGCATTTAAGAAAGTCTGGACAACTGCTTGGAGTAACTCAGTTACTGTCACTCTAAGCAATCAAGCAGATACAAAACAAAGCACAGCTGCAAGATTGAGCACTTTAAGGCTGGGGGACTTGGCAAATGCAGGAGCACTGCTCAAATTACACAGCCTTAAATGGGAGTGAAGCATCTGGAGGATGCAGGACTGCAAAAGGTTCTTATAAAAAAGATAATCTTCAGAACAAGCTGGAGAGAGGGGGAAGATAAGGTACAAGTGAAAATTCCCTCCTTGACCAATTTCAACCCAAGTCCTAAAGACATGTTAGGGACTGTATCACCAGAGGAAAAACCTCCAAAGCCCAGCCTCCTTCCAGACACCCATGGAGGCCATGAGAGCCTGTGAACTTGGGTGTGGTTTGGCTTAGTGGTGACCATTTAATTTAATTATTTGGCAGGCCCTTTTACATTCCAGATAAGTAATAATCAAGCACAAAGAACTTACATCTGTAAAGGTGGCTCCAGACTGGAAGGAAGGCCATGTACAGGGCAACATCTCCCACCGTGGGATAGGACTTGAAGATGGAAATGATGGCGAGCTGGACAAACAGGAAGAACACAGGGTGCTCCCTGGAAAGGAAAACAAAGGCTAAGGGGATGCAGCAGGGCCTCTGCAAACTGCAAATGAATATCAGCAAGGGCACAGATGTGCTGCAGGACAGGCTCAAAGAGGCTCCTGCAGCCCTGTTCTCTGCAGACTAGGCTCCAAATGCTGCGTGGGGTGGATGGAGCTGCCCTGCAGAGCAGCAGGGTCAGGGGAGGCACATCTGCCACAGCCCTCACCCAGCAGCCTCAGTGCACGTTCACAAGCTGCACTGTGCTTCCCAGCTCTGCCTTATTCACCACAAGCAATTAGCACCTGCCCTCTGATGGTAATTTGGAGAAGCCCAAAGCCCACAGTTATCCCTCACCTGATCTATCCAGTGCAAGCCAAAGGACAAGCTCACTGAGAATCCAGGTGTGTTAATGGGGGTTTTATCAGAAAGAAGTCAATGAAGTCAGATAGAAAAGTCCCCAAGTTTCCACATTTTTCCTGTCAATGAAGAGCTGGAAGTTCCAGCCAGTTCTTGCTTTCTGACTACAGTGCCTCATGCTGGCACTTGTACAGCCTCCATTTCTGCTGCCTCTGTTGATGCCTGCAACACAGAGTTGAACTGGAGAGCCCAAGTCACTCTGTTTAAGAGGAACTGAAACTGAAGAGCTGAAACTATGGGAAAGGAAGAGGATAAGCCCTGTTAAAAATCTTTTTTCAGGCTTGTAGGTCAAGACATCCAACTTCAGCCCTAGAAGCATTCACTGGATAACTTAAGAGTAAAAAAAAAATGTGGTAGAGAAAGACATTCATACTTACTTTAACTTTATTGCCAAGGGAATGGTGTAGAAGAACACATTGATTTGAAACACACATACAAAGAAAAGACTGAAGTGTTCAAACATCTCTGCAAAGAAGTACCAGAAAAGGCCAATATTGGGTGTCAGGTCTGGAACAGAAAGGCTGAAATTTGAAAAGAAAGTCATGGTAAATTTTTGAATGGTTGTTCTTCCCTGCCCTGCTTCTGTTGCATTAGTTAATCATTGTGTGCTACTGGATGTAGGTCCTAAATTGTAAATCCATGAAAGAGAAACCAAATGGATGAAAACATGGAGAGCAGGTTGAAATCCTGCTGAGGAATCTTTCAGTAGGATTTAAGCCATTCTCAAGCAGACATTTCTCCAGAGAGAAATATCTCACAGCCATGGTAGCTTAACAACCAAATCCATTTCCAGTCACTCAGTAGAAAACAGCTCCTGCCTTTAATTTTTGCTAATATTTATTTAACAGAAGTTGGAGCTGGCTAATGGCCACTTTCCTCCACATGTTCTTTCTTTTATTGCATTGCCAGTAAATCACAGAGCACACACTTCCTGGGTCAAGCACACACCTGTGTGTGATGGGCACGAAACAGTCTGTGAGGGCAGGGTGGGGCTGGACAGAAACCCATCAGTAGGAATCCTTATACTTACATAAACCCATAAACAGATGGGATAAAATCCCAGGAGTTGAGCAGGAAGAAGGAGAGGCAGATGATCACCACCAGGCTGCACAGGTACAGGGATGCATACTGCATGGTGTAGAGCCAGAAACTTTTGCTTTTCAGTTTGACAGGTATGAACTGGCGCTGAAAGAGAAGCAGAAGCACCTCAGCAGGGGGAGAGCCACAAAAACGTGTGAGTGTTCAGAACATCAGCTCAAATTGATGAAATTGATTCAACATTGGCACTATGGCATTTGAAGAAGCAGCTTTCAAGCACAATTTGCTTGTTGTTCTTCACTCTGGCCAATTAAGTCACAGACATTGCATGCACTCCCAGAGCTGTGTTTGAAAATACAGCAAAGCTGGTCATTTCTGCTTGCAGTGAGTCCCCTGTGTGAGCACACACACAGGAGTAAGATTTACACCCCTCCTCACAGCTGCACTGGTGCCTCAGATGTTTGCAATACTGCACTGGTCCCTGTCTTCTCCTGCACGACCCCACCTGATCCCCTGTTCTGGCTGAATGGTACCTTCTTCAATATTTTCCCTTCCTGTGCTGGGAAATTTATGTCTGTTTCTGACAGCCATCCCAAAACCTTATGTGTGAACACAGAGGCAAAGAATTAATTTGATTGTGCTTTAGTTATGTCTGTCTCTTCAGTCAGAATTACCCAGGCTGGCTCTTAGAATTCTTCTGATGAGCTCTTGTTCAATATGTTCTTGAAGAAAAAGGGGGTGACCAAAAGCCCTGCTCCAGAACCCTGTGGCCCCAGGCCTGGCCTGGCACTCCTGCTCTACTGAAATCAGGGCAATAGGACATCCACTGAGTTCCTAAGCACAGAGGAGCCCCTCTGAAAGCTGCCATCCTCAGACAATGTCCTGCCACTGCCACATGTCCTCGTCACATGGCAGGGATATGCCACTCCACCAGTCCCCTGACTGCCTGTGTACAGACAAATACACACAGGGGCCAACACCTTGGGGATTGCTCAGCACTCTGCAGCTCCAGGTCAGTGATGTGGCTTTTCCATTTGGCCCTGGTACTTGCAGTGACAGGAGATGTGCAGAGAACCTGTCCTGGCTGCTGTGGGCTCTGGGTTTTCTCAGTTGTAGCAGGTTTAATGTCACTTGCTGGGACAATGGAAGCAACATTACCAGAAATTTTGGCAGGACAGATTGAAAATAGCAGGAGAAAAGTGATTTAATTCTGTACAAAGAAAGTTCATTTACAAATTTAGATAAAAGGAC